>NW_027206041.1:0-600000 GCF_024711535.1 Dipodomys merriami
AACCATAACCCTCACCCTAAGACTAACCCGCACCCTAACATTAACCCGAACCCTAACACTAACCCTCACACCAACCCTAACCATCACTCTAACCCTAAACCTCACCCTAACAATAACCCTAACCCTCATCCTCACCCTAACCCTAACCCTCATCCTCGGCCTAACCCTCAATTTTACCCTTACCGTCACCCCCACCCTAACCCTCACCCTAATCCTAACCCTCACCCTAACCCCCACCCTAACCCTAACTCTACCCCTAAACCTCACCCTCACCCTAACCCTAAATCTAACCCTAACATTAAACCTCAGCCTAACCCTAACCCTCACATTCACCCTCAACGTAAATGTAACCCCAAACCTAACCCTAACCATAAACCTCACCCTAAACCTAACCCTCAACCTAACAATTACCCTCGCCTAACACTAACCCTAACCCTCACACTAACCCTAACTCTCACCCTAGTCCTAAACCTCACCCTAACCCTAACCCTAACCCTCACCCTCACACTATCCATCACGCTAACCCTAATTCTAACCCTCACCCTCAGGCTAACCCTAATCCTCATCCTCACCCTAAACCTCACACTAACCCTAACCCTAATCTTCAATTTAACACTCACCCTAAACCTAACCCGAACCCTTACCCAAACCCTCACCCTAAACCTAACCCTCACCCTTATCTTAACCCTCACCCTCAGCCTAACCCTCACTTTTACACTTAATATTACCCTCAAGCTAACGCTCACCCTAACCCTAATCCTCATCCTAACCCTCACCCTCAGTTTAACCCTAAGCCTAAGCATCACCCTAACCCTAACCCTCACACTCACCTTAACCATAACGCAAAACCTAACCCTAACCCTAAACCTCAACCTAATCCTCACCCTAACCCTAACCCTAACCCTAACCATAACCCTGAACCTAACCCTAACCCTAACCTTAACCCTAACATTACACCTAACCCTAATCCTCTACCTAACACTCCCCCTAACCATAAATGTAACCCTAAAACTCACCCTAACCCTAACCCAAATCCTAACCCTAACACTCACCCTACCCCTAAACCTCACTCAAACCGGAACCCTAACCCTCATCCTACCCCTAACCCTAATCCTAAACCTCACCCAAACACTAACCCTAGCCCTCACCCTCACCCTAGCCCTCACACTAAGCCTAATCCTAACCCTAATCCTCATCCTAACCCTCACCATAACCCTAACCCTAACTCTCACCCTATCCCTAAACTTAACCTGAACCCTAAATTTCACCCTAACCCTGCCCCTAACACTCACCCTAAACCTAACCATCACCCACACCCTCAGCCTAAACCTAAGCCTAAGCCTAACCCTAACACTAAACCTCACACTCACCCTAACCCTCACCCTAACCCTAATCCTAACCCTAACGCTAACCTTAAACCTAAACCTCAAGCTAACCCTCACCCTAAACTTAAACCTAACACTAACCCTAACCCTAAACCTCGACGTAACCATCACCCTAACCCAAACTCTAACCCTAACCCTAACCCAACCCTCACGCTCAGCCTCACCCTAACCCTAATTCTAACCTTAAATCTCACACTCAACCTAACACTAACCCTAACCCTAAACCTAAATTTCACCTTAACTCTAACACGAAAACTCAACCTCACCCTGGCCCTCACCCTAACCCTAATCCTAACCCTAACCCTCATCCTAATCTTCACCCTAACACTAACCCTAACCCTTACCCTCACACTCACCCTAACCCTAATCCTAACCCTAACCCTCAACCTAACCCAACCCTTACCCTGAATATAACCCTTACCCTAACCCTCAACCTAACCGTAAACTTAAACCAAACCCTAACTCTCACCCTAACCCTAACCCTAAACCTCACCCTAACCCTAACACTAAACCTCACCCTCACCCTAGCCCTCACCCTAACCCTAATCCTAACCTTAACACTCATCCTAACCATCCAACTAACCCTTACCCTAAACCTCACCCTAACCCTAACCCTCACCCTCAACCTCACCCTCATCCTAAACCTAAGCCTAAGCCTAAACCTAACCCTAACACACACACTCAACTTAACCCTAAACCTAATCCTAAACCTAACCCTAACCCTAACCCTCCTACTAACTCTCACACTAACCCTAACCCTAACACTAACCCTAAGCCTTACCCTCAACCTAACCTTCACCCTAACCCTAACTTTAACCCTAAACCTCACCCTCACGAAAAACCTAACTCTAACCCTAACGCAAACCCTAAAACTCACCCTAACCCTAACCTTAACCCTCACCCTCACCCTCACTGTAACCTTAAACCTAAACCTATCCCTAACAATAACCCTAACCCTAATCCTAACCCTCAACCTAACCATAACCCTCACCCTAACCCAAACCCTGACCCTAACACTTACCCTCACTGTAACACTAACCCTAACTCCAACTCTAACCCTCACACTAACCCTAACCTCACCCTAACCCTAAACCTAACCTTCAACCTAACCCTAACCCTTAAGCTCAGCGTAACCATAACCCTAACCCTAAACCTCACCCTTACCATAACTTTCACACTAATCCTAACCCTCATCCTAAAACTTACCCTCAGCCTAACACTAACCCTAACCCTAATCCTGAACCTCACCCTCACTCTCACCGTAACTGTAACCCTAAACGAAAGGCTAACAATAACCCTAATCCTAACCCTCACCCTCACCCTAACCATAACCCTCACCCTAAACCTAACCCCCATCCTAACACTTACCCTCACCTTAACACTAACCCTCATCCTCACACTAAACCTCACACTAACCCTAACACTTATCCTCAATCTAACCATCACACTCACCCTAACACTAACCCTCACCCTAACACTAACCCTCACCCTTATCATAACCCCAACTCTCAGTCTAAACCTCACCTTTACCCTTACCATCACCCCCACCCTAAACCTCAACCTAACCTTAACCCTCACCCTAACCCTAATTCTACCCCTAAACCTCACACTCACCCGAACCCTAAATCAAACCCTAACCCTAACACTAAAGCTCACCCTAACCATAACCCTAAGCCTCACCATAAAAGAAACCCTCAGCCTAACACTAAGCCTAACCCTAACACTCACTTAACACTAACACTCACACTAACCCTCACCGTCACCCTAACCCTAATCCTAACCCTAACCCTCATCCTAACCCTCATCCTAACACTAACCCTAACAATCACCCTAAATCTAATCCTCACTCCCAACCTCACCCTCAGCCTAACCCTAAGCCTAAGCCTATGCCTAACCCTAACCCTCACACTCACCCACACCCTAAAACCAATCCTAACACTAACTCTAACACTAACCCTAAACCTCAACCTAAACCTCACCCTAACCTTAACCCTAAAACTAACCCTAACCCTAACCCTCGAACTAACCTTCCAACTAATCCTAAACCTAACCCTAAACCTAACCCTCACCCTAACCCTACTCCTAAGCCTAAACCTAAACCTCAACCTAAACCTAAACCTAACCCTCACCCTCACCATAACTCTAACCCTAACCCTAACAATAACACTAATTCTAACCCTAAACCTAACCCTAAACCTAACCCTAATACTAACACTCACCCTCACCCTAACCCTAATCCTAACCCTAACCTTCACCCTAACACTAACCCTCACTCTCACTGTAACCCTTACCCTCATCCTAACCCTCCCCCTAAACGTAACCCTAAACTTAATGCTTACCCTAACACTAAACCTAATCCTCACTCTCACTCTAGCCCTCAACCTAACCCTAATCGTAACTTTAATCCTCATCCTAACCCTCACCCTAACCCTAATCCTAACCCTCACCCTAACACAAACACTAACCCTCAACCGAACCCTAACCCTAACCCTCACCGTAACCCTTACCCTAACCCTCACCCTAAACATAAACTTAACTCGAATCCTAACTCTCACCCTAAACCTAACCCTAACCCTCACCCTAACCCTAACCCTAAACCTCACCCTAACCCTAGCCCTCACCCTAACCCTAATCCTACCCCTAACTCTCATCTTAACCCTCCCTCTAAACCTTACCCTAACCCTCACCCTAACCCTAACCTTCACCCTCAACCTCAGCCTCAGCCTAAACCTAAGCCTAAGGATAACCCTCACCCTAACCCTCACACTCACAATCACCCTAACCCTAATCGTAAACCTAACCCTATCCCTAAACCTCAACCTAACCCTCACCCTCACCCTAACCCGAACACTAACCCTAACCCTAATCCACACCCTAACCCTCCCCCTAAACCTAACTCTAACACTAAACCTCATCCTCAACCTTACCCTAACCCTAAACCTAATGCTAAAGCTCACCCTAAACCTCAGCCTAAGCCTAACCCTCACCCTCACCCTCAACCTATTCGTAACTGTAACCCTAACCCTAACAATAACACTAAACCTAACCCCAAACATAACCCTAACCCTCACCCTAACCCTAATAATAACCCTAACCATAAACCTCACCCAAACCCTCACCCTAACCCTCACCTTCACCCTCACTTTCACCCTCAACCTCACTGTAAGTCTAACCCTAACCCTAACAATAACACTAATCCTAACACTAAACTTAACACTAACCCTAATCTTAAAACTCACCCTCACCCTAACCCTAATTCTAACCCTCACCCTCACCCTATCACTAACCCTCATGTCACGGTAACCCTAACTCTCATCCTAACCCTCACCTTAAACCTAAAACTCACCCCAACAGTAAACCTAAACGTCACCATCACCCTAGCCCTCACCCTAACTCTAATCCAAACCCTAATCCTCATACGAACCCTCATCCGAACCCTAACCCTAAATCTCACCCTAACCCTCTCTTCAACCTTAACTCTAACCCTCAACCTCACACTCACCCCAACCCTAACCCTAACCCTAACCCTAAACCTCACCCTAAAAATCACCGTAACCCTAAAATTCACACTCACCCTCAAACTCAGAATAACCCTAACAATAATCCTAACCCTAACCCTCACCCTAACTATAACCCTCACCCTAACCCAAACCCTCACTCTAAAACTTACCCTCACCATAAAACTAACCCTAACACTAACACTAACCCTCACACTAACCCTAACCCTAACCCTAACCCTAAACCTCAACCTAACCCTCAAACTCACCATAACACTAACACTAACCCTAACCCTCACCCTCACCCTAACCCTCCCCCTAACCCTATACCTAACCCTAAACCTCACCCTAACAATAACCCTAACAATAACCCTAAACCTAAACCTCACACTAACCCTAAAACTAACCCTCACCCCCACCCTCACCCTCTGAGTAACTCTAACCCAAACCCTAACAACACTAACCCTCACCCTTACCATCCGCCTAACCCTAATCCTCACCCCCACCCTCACCCTCAGCCTAACCCTCAGCCTAAGCATAACCCTCACCCTAACCCTCACACTCACCCTCACCTGAACCCTAATCCTAAACCTAAACCTAACCCTGAAACTCAAAGGAACCCTCATCCTCACCCTAACCCTAAACTTAAACCTCCCCCTAACCCTCCCCCTAACCCTAATTCTACCCCAAAACATCATCCTCAACCTAACCCTAACCCTAACCCTAACCCTAAACCTCACTCTAAACCTCACCCTAACCCTAACCCTCACCCTCACCCTCAACCTACCCTTAACTCTAACTCTAACCCTAAATATAACACTATCCCTAAACCTAACCCTAACCATAACCCTCACCCTCAGCCTCACCCTCACCGCAAACTTAACCCTAACAATAAAACTAACAATAACCCTAAAAAAAACAACAGCCCTAACCCTAACTCTAACCCTAACCCTAACACTAACCCTAACCGTAAACCTCACCCTAACCCTGCCCCTAAACCTAACTCTAACCCTAAACCTCACCCTCACCCTAATCCTAAGCCTAACCCTAAAATTCAACCTAACCCTAACCCCCAAGCTTACCGTAATCGTAACCCTAAACCTCACCCTAACCCTGTCCCTAAACCTAACGCTAACACTAAACCTCACCCTCACCCTAACCCTAACCCTAATCCAAAACCTCACCCTAAACCTCACCCTAACCCTAACCGTAACTCTCACCCTAATCCTAAGCCTAACCCTAACCCTCAACCTAACCCTAACCCTCATGCTCTCGGTAACCCTACCTAACCCTCACACTAACCCTAAACTTAACCTGAAACCTAACTCTCACCCTAACCCTACCCCTAAACCTTACCATAACCCTAACCCTCACCCTCACCCTCACCCTAATCCTAAGCCTAACCCTAACCCTCAACCTAAACCTAACAATCACGCTCACAGTAACCCTAATCCTCACACGCACCCTAAGCCTTACCCTAATCCTAATCCTAACACTAAGCCTAACCCTCACCCTAACCCTCCCTGAAACCCTATGTCTAACAGTAACACTGAACCTAAAACTCACCCTCAGCCTCACCCAAACCCTAACTCTAAACCTAAACCTCACCATCACCCTATCCCTAACCGTAACCCTAACCCTAAACGTCACCCTAACCCTAACGCTAAACCTCACCCTCACCCTAGCCTTCATCCTAACCCTAATTCTAACCCTAAACCTTGTCCTAACCCTCACCATAATCCTCACCCTCAACCTAACCCACACCTTAAGCCTAACCCTAACATTAATCCTAACCTAAACCCTAACATTAACCTCACCCTAACACTAACCCTAAACATCACCCTAACCCTAAACCTCACCCTAACACTCACCCTATACCTCATCCTCACCCTAGACCTCACCCTAATCCTAACCCGCATCCTCACCCTAAACCTCACACTAACCCTAACACTAATCCTCAATCTAACCCTAACCTTCACCCTCACCCTAACCCTATCCCTCCCCCTAACCCTAACCCTAACCCTTACCGTAAACCTCACCCTCAGCCTAACCCTCACCTTTACCCTTACCCTCACACACAACCTAACCCTCACCCTAAGCCTAACCCTCACCCTAACCCTATCTCTACCCCTAAACCTCACCCTTAGCCTAATCCTAACTCTAAACTTAACACTAACAATAACACTAAACCTAACCCTTAACATCACCTTAACCTTAATCCTCACCCCCAACATCAGCCTCAGTCTAACCCTAAGCCTCACCCTAACCCTCATACTCACCCTCACCCTAACCCTAATCCTTAACCTAACCCTATCCCTAAACCTCAACCTAACCCTCACCCTCATCTTAACCCTAAGCCTAAACCTAACCCTAAACCTCCCCTTAAACTTAACTCTAACCCTAAACCTCACCCTCACCCTAACCCTAACCCTAACCCTAACCCTAAACCTAACCCTAAAACTCACCATAACCTTAACACTCATCCTCACCCTCAACCTAAACTTAAATCTAACCCTAACCCAAACAATAACACTAACACTAACTATAACCATAACCATAACCATAACCCTCACCCGCAGCCTCAGCCTCACCGCAAACTTCACCCTAACCATAACACTAACAATAACCCAAACCCTAACCCTAACCGTAACCCTCACCCTAACCTTAACACTAACCCTAACCCTAAACCTCACCCTAACCCTGCCCCTAAACCTAACTCTAACCCAAAACCTCACCCTAAACCTCACCCTAACCCTAACCCTAACCCTAACCCTAATCCTAAGCTTAACCCTAACCCTCAACCTAACCCTAACCCTCACGCTCACCGTAATCCTAACAGTAATCCTCACCCTCACCCTAAACTTAACCAGAACCCTAAATCTCACCCTAACCCTACCCCTAAACTTTACCCTAACCCTAAACCTCACCCTCAACCTCACCCAAACCCTTACCCTAATCGTAATCCTAACATTAAGCCTAAACCTCACTCTCACCCTAAACCTCACCGTATCCCTAACTCTAACACTAACCCTAAACCTAACCCTCACCCTCAGCCTCAACATAACCCTATCTCTAACCCTAAACCTCACCTTCACCCTATCCCTAACACTAAACCTAAACCTAAACCTCACCCTAACCCTAAACCTAAATCTCACCGTCACCCTAGCCTTCACCCTAAACCTAATCCGAACCCTAACCCTAATCCTAAGCCTAACCCTAACCCTCAACCTAACCCTAACCCTCATCCTCACTGTAACCCTTACCCTAATCCTCACTCTAACCCTAAACTTAACCGGAACCCTAACTCTCACCCTAACCCTAAACCTAACCTTCACCCTAACAATAACCCTCACCCTCACACTCACCCTCAGCCTAACCCTAAGCCTAACCATAACGCTAACACTAAATCTCACACTCACCCTAACCCTAACCCTATTCCTAATCCTAACCCAAACCCTAAACCTCACCCTCACCCTAACCCTCACCTTAAGCCTAACCCTAACATTAATCCTATGCCTAAACCTAACACTAAACCTCAACCTAACACTAACCTAACCATCACCCTAACGCTAAGCCTCACCCTAACACTAACCATAACCCTCATCCTCACCCTAGACCTCACCATAATCCTAACCCATATCCTCACCCTAAACCTCACACTAACCCTAACACTAATCCTCAATCTAACCCTCACCCTCACCCTAACCCAAACCCTATCCCTCTCCCTAACCCTAACACTAACCCTTAGCGTAACCCTCACCCTCAGCCTAAACCTCACTTGACCCTTACCGTCACCATAACCTTAATCCGTACACCCACCATCACCCTCAGCCTAACCCTAAGACTAAGCCTAAACCTCACCCTAACCCTCACACTCCCCCTCACCCTAACCCTAATCCTAAAACTAACCCTATCCCTAAACCTCAACCTAACCCTCACCCTCATCCTAAACCTAACCCTAAATCTCACCCTAACCCTCTCTTCAACCCTAACTCTAACCGTAAACCTCACACTCACTCGAGCCCTAACCGTAACCCTAAACCTAAACCTCACCCTAAAAATCGCCCTAACCCTAACACTCATACTCACCTTCAACCTAACCTTAATTCTAACCCTAACCCTAACAATAACACTAACACTAACCCTAACCCTAACCATAACCAAAACCTTCACCCTAACCCTATCCCTCACCCTCACCCTCACCCTCAGAATAACCCTAAACCTAACCCTAACAATAATCCTAACCCTAACCCTCAACCTAACCATAACCCTCAACCTAACCATAACCCTCACCCTAACCCAAACCCTCACACTAACACTAACCCTAATCCTAACACTAACCCTCACACTAACCCTATCCCTAAGCCTAACCCTAAACCTCAACCTAACCCTCAACCTCACCATAAACCTAACACTAACCTTAACCCTCACCTTCACCCTAGCCCTCCCCCTAACCCTTTAAATAACCCTAAACCTCACCCTCACAATAACCCTAACAATAGCCCTAAACCTAAACCTCACACTAACCCTAAGACTAACCTCACCCCCACCCTCACACTAAGAGTAACTCTAACCCTAACCCTAACAATAACACTAACACTAACCCTTATCATCCCGCTAACCCTAATCCTCACCCCCACCCTCACCCTCAGCCTAACCCTCAGCCTAAGCCTAACCCTCACCCTAACCCTCACACTCACCCTCACCTGAACCCTAATCCTAAACCTAACCCTATCCCTTAACCTCAAGCGAAACCTCATCCTCAACCTAACCCTAAACCTGAACCTCACCCTAACCCTCCCCCTAACCCTAACTCTACCCCTAAACCTCACCCTCACCCTAACCCTAACCCTAACCCTAACCCTAAACCTCAATCTAAACTTCACCCTAAAGCTAACCCTCACCTTAACCCTCAACCTACCCTTAACTCTAACCCTAACCCTAACAATAACACTAACCCTAACCCTAACCCTAACCATAAACCTCACCCTCAGCCTCACCCTCACTGCAAAGTTAACCCTAACCATACCACTAATAATAACAATAACCCAAACAATAACACTAACCCTAACCCTCACCCTAACCCTAAAACTAACCCTAATCCTAAACCTCACCCTAACCCTGCCCCTAAACCTAACTCTATCCCTAAACCTCACCCTCACCCTCACCCTAACCCTAACCCTAATCCAAAAACTCACCTTAAACCTCACCCTAACCCTGACCCTAACCCTCACAATAATCCTAAGCCTAACCCTAACCTCAATCTGACCCTAACATTCATGCTCACCCTAATCCTAAACCTAATCCTCACCCTAACCATAAACTTAACCCGAAACCTAACTCTCACCCTAACCCTACCCCAATCCCTTACCATAACCCTAACCCTCACACTCACCATCACCCTAATCCTAAGCCTAACTCTAACCCTCAACCTAAACTTAACAATCACGATCACTGTAACCCTAACCCTCACACTCACCCTAAACCTTACCCTAAACCTAATCCTAACACTAAGCCTAACCCTCACCCTTACTGTAATCCTCAATGTGACCCTATTTCTAACACTAACACTAAACCTAACACTCACTCTCAGCCTCACCCTAACCCTAACAATAACCCTTAACCTCACCGTCACCCCATCAGTAACAGTAACCCTAACCCTAAACGTCACCCTAACCCTAACCCTAAACCTCAACCTCACCCTAGCCCTCACCCTAACCCTAATTCTAACCTTAACCCTCATCCTAACCCTCACCCTAAACCTCACCCTCACCCTAACCCTCACCTTAAGCCTAACCCTAACATTAATCCTAACCCTAACCCTAACACTAAACCTCACCATAACACTAACTCTAACCATCACCCTAACCCTAAGCCTCACCCTAACACTAACCCTAAACCTCATCCTCACCCTAGACCTCACCATAATCCTAACCCTCATCCTCAACCTAAACCTCACGATAACCCTGACACTAATCCTCAATCTAACCCTCACCGTCACACTAAACCTAACCCTATCCCTCACTCTAACCCTAACACTAACCCTTACCGTAACCATCACCCTCAGCCTAACCCTCACCTTTACCCTTATCCTCACAACCACCCTAAACCTCACCCTAAGCCTATCACTCACCCTAACCCTATATCTACCCCTAAACCTCACACTCACCCTATTCCTAACTCTAACCCTAACCCTAAAATTAACACTAACCCTAACCCTTACCATCAACCTAACCTTAATCCTCACCCCCAACATCACCTTGAGCCTAACCCTAAGCTTCACCCTAACCCTCATACTCACCCTCACTCTAACCCTAATCCTAAACCTAACCCTACGCCTAAACCTCAACCTAACCCTTACCCTCATTCTAACCCAAACCCTAAACCTAACCCTAACCTTCCCCTCAATCTTAACTCTAACCCTAAACCTCACCCTCATCCTAACCCTAACCCTAACCCTAACCCTAAACCTCACCCTACAACTCACTCTAACCCTAACACTCACCCTCACCCTCACCCTCAATCTAACTTTAACTCTAAACCTAACCCTAACAATAACATTAACCCTAACCATAACCATAACCATAACCATAACCATAACCCTCACCCTCAGCCTCACCGTAACCGCAAACTTCACCCTAACCATAACACTAACAATAACCCTAACCAGAACCCTAACCCTAACACTCACCCTAACCTTAACACTAACCCTAACCGTAAACCTCACCCTAACCCTGCCCCTAAACCTAACTCTAACCCAAAACCTCACCCTAAACCTCACCCTAACCCTAAAACTAACCCTCAACCTAATCCTAAACCAAACCATAACCCTCAACCTAACCCTAACCCTCACGCTCACCATAACCCTAACCCTAAACATCACCCTAACCCTAAGTTTAACCCGAACCCTAAATCTCAAACTAACCCTATCCCTAAACCTTACCTTATCCCTAACCCTCATCCTCACCCTCACCCTCACCCTCATGCTAACCCTTACCCTAATCCTAATACTAACACTAAGCCTAACCCTCACTCTCACCCTAACCCTCACCGTAAACCTAACTCTAACACTAACCTTAACCCTAACCCTCACCCTCAGCCTCAACCTAACCCTAACTGTAACCCTAAACCTCACCCTCACCCTATCCGTAACCCTAAACCTAAACCTAAACCTCACCCTAACCCTAAACCTCACCCTCACACTACCCCTCACCCTAAACCTAATCCAAGCCCTAATCCTCATCCTAAACCTCACCCTAACCTTAACCCTAACCCTCAACCTAAAACTAACCCTCACCCTTACTGTAACCCTTACCCTAATCCTCACTCTAACCCTAAACTTAAACCAAAACCTAACTCTCACCCTAACCCTAACCCTAACCCTCACTCTAACGATAACCCTCACCCTCACCCTCAGCCTAACCCTAAGCTTAACACTAACGCTAACCCTAAACCACACACTCTCCCTAACCCTAAACCTATACCTAATCCAAACCCTAACCCTAAAACTCACCCTCACCCTAACCCTCACCTTAAGCCTAACCCTCACATTAATCCTAACCCTAAACCTAACACTTAACCTCACCCTAACACTAACCCTAACCATCACCCTAACCCTAAACCTCACTCTAACACTAACCCTAATCCTCATCCTCACCCTAGACCTCACCCTAACCCTAACCCGCATCCTCACCCTATACCTCACACTAACCCTAACACTAATCCTCAATCTAACCCTAACCCTCACCTTCATCCTAACATTAACCCTATCCCTCACCCTAACGGTAACCCTAACCCTTACCGTAAACCTCACCCACAGCCTAAACCTCACCTTTACCCTTACCGTCACCCCCACTCTAACACTCACCCTAAGCCTAACACTCACCCTAACCCTATCTCTACCCCTAAAACTCACCCTCACCCTAATCCTAACTCTAAACCTAACCCTAACAATAACACTAACCCTAACCCTTACCATCACCTTAACTTTAATCCTCACCCCCACCATCACCCTCAGAGAAACCCTAAGCCTAAGGCGAACCCTCACCCTAACCCTCACACTCACCCTCACCCTAAACCTAATCCTAAACCTAACCCTATACCTAAACCTCAACCTAACCCTCACCTTCATCCTAACACTAACCCTAAACCTCACCCTAACCCTCCCCTCAAAACTAACTCTAACCCTAAACCTCACCCTCACCCTAAACCTAACTCAAACCCTAACCCTAAACCTCACCCTAAAACTCACCCTAAACCTAACACTCACCCTCACCCTCAACCTAACCTTAACTCTAACCCTAACCCTAACAATAACACTAACACTAACCCTAACCATAACCATAACCATGACCCTCACCCACAGCCTCACCCTCTCCGCAAACTTCACCCTAAACATAACACTAACAATAACCCTAACCCTAACCCTAAACCTCACCCTAACCTTAACACTAACCCTAACCCTAACCCTCACCCTAACCCTGCCCCTAAACCTAACTCCAACCCAAACCTCACCCTAAAACTCACCCTAACCCTAACCCTACCCCTCACCCTAATCCTAAGCGTAACCCTAACCCTCAATCTAACCCTAACCCTCACGATCACCGTAACCCTAACCCTAACCCTCACCCTAACCCTAAACTTAACCCGAACACTAAATCTCAAACTAACCCTACCAATAAGCCTTACCCTATTCCTAACCCTGATCCTCACCCTCACCCTCACCCTCACCCTAACCCTTACCCTAATCCTAATCCTAACACTAAGCCTAACCCTCACTCTCACCCTAACCCTCATCATAAACCTAACTCTAACACTAACCCTTACCCTAACCCTCACCTCAGCCTAAACCTAAACCTAACTCTAACACTAAACCTCACCCTCACCCTAACCCTATCACTAACCCTAACCCTAAACCTCACCCTAACACTAAACCTCACCCTCACCCTAGCCCTCACCCTAACCCTAATCCTAACCCTAACCCTCATCCTAACCCTCACCCTAACACTAAACCTAACCTTCACTGTCACACTCACCCTAACCCTAATCCGAACCCTAACCCTCAACCTAACCCTAACCCTCACCCTCACCGTAACCCTTACCCTAACCCTCAACTTAACCCTAAACTTAACCCAAACCCTAACTCTCACCCTAACCCCAAACCTAACTCTCACCCTAACAATAACCTCAACTTCACCCTCAGCCTAACCCTAATCCTAACCCTAACCCTCCTCCTAATCCTCACCCTAACCTAACCCTAACCATCACCCTAACCCTAATCCTCACCCCCAACCTCACCCTCAGTCTAACCCTAAGCCTAAGCCTAACTCTAACCCTAACACTCACCCTTACCGTAAACCTCAACCTAACCCTCAACCTTACCCTAACCCTAACACTAACCCTAACCCTAACCCTCAAAATAACCCTCGCCCTAACCCTATATATAAAACTAAACCTCTCCCTCACCCTTATCCTAATCCTAACACTAACCCTAAACCTGACCCTAACCCAAACACTAATCCTCACCCTCACCCTCACCATAACTCTAAACTTAACCCTAACAATAACATTAATCCTAACCGTAAACCTAACCTTAACCGAAATCCTAAACATAATCCTAACACTCACCCAACCCTAACACTAATCCTAACCCTAACCCTCAAGCTAACTCTACCCCTCACCGTAACCCTAACCCTCATCCTAACCCTCATCCTAACCCTCACCCGAATCCTAATCCTAACCCTAAACCTTACCCTAACACTAACCCTAACCCTCACTCTCACCCTAGTCCTCACCCTAACCCTAATCCTAACCCTCATCCTCACCCTAACCTTAAAATTAACCAAAACCTAACACTCACCCTAAACCTAACCGTAACCCTCAACCTAACCCTAACCCTCAACCTCACCCTCACCCTCAGCCTAACCCTAAGCCTAAGCCTAACCCAAACCCTAACCCTCACACTCACCCTAACCCTAACCCTAAGCTTAATCCTAACCCAAACCCTAAACCTCACGCTAACCCTCACCCTAACCCTAAACTTAACATTAACCCTAACCCTAACCCTAACCCTCACCCTCAGCCTCACCTTAACCCTAACTCTAAACCTAAACCTCACACTCACCCTAACCCTAACCCTAACACTAACACTAAACCTTACCCTCAACCTAACCCTAAACCTCATCTTCACCCTAGCCCTCACCCTAACCTTAAACCTAAAACTAACCCTAACCCTCACACTCACCCACACCCTCACCCTCACCGTAACTCTAACCCTAACCCAACCCCTAACCCTAAAGCTCACTCTAACCCTAACCCTAACCCTAACTCTAACACTTACCATCACCGTAACCCTAATACTAACCCTAAAGCAAACCCTTCCCCTAACCCTCTCCTAACCCTATATCTAACCCTAAACCTCACACTAACCCTAACCCTAACCCTAACCCTAAACCTAACCCTCAACCTCAGCCTCACCCTCACCATCACCCTCACCATAACTGTAAAACTAACCATAAAATTAACACTAACCCTAACCCTAAACCTAACCCTAACCCTAACCCTAATGCTAACACTCACCCTCACCCTAACCCTAAACCTAACCCTAACCTTCACCCTAAACCTAACCTCAAACTCACGGTAACCCTAACCTTCATCCTAACCCTCACCCTAAACCTAACCCTAACCTTAAACCTTGCCCTAACACTAACCCTAATCCTAACCTCACCCTAACCTAACTGTAACCCTCAACCTAACCCTAACCCTCACGCTAACCGTAACCCTAACCCTAACTCTCACCCTAACCCTTAACTTAACCTGAACCCTAACTCTCAAGCTAACCCTAACCCTAACCCTCAACCTAAAGCTAACCCTAACCCTCACCCTCTCCCTCAGCCTAACCCTAAGCCTAAGCCTAACCCTAACCCTAAACCTAACATTCACCCTAACCATTACCCTAATCTAATCCTAACCCTAAGCCTAACCCTCACCCTCTCCTTAACCCTCACCCTAACCCTAACTCTAACACTAACCCTAAACCTAACACTCAACCTCAGCCTCACCCTTACCCTAACTCTAACCCTAAACCTCACCCTCAGCCTAACCCTAATCCTAACCCTCATCCTAACCCTCAACTTAACACTAACCCTAACCCACACCCTCACCCTCACCCTAACGCTAATAACTAACCCTAACCCTCAAACTAACCCTAACCCTCACCCTCACCATAACCCTTACTCTAACCCTTACCCTAAACATAAACTTAACCTGAATCCCAACCCTCACCCTAACCCTAACCCTCACCCTAACACTAACCCTAAACCTCACCCTCACCATAGCCCTCACCCTAACCATAATCCTAATCCTAACCATTATTCTAACCCTCCCCATAACCCTTACCCTAACCCTCACCCTAACCCTAAACCTCACCCTCAACCTCACCCTCACCCTAACCCTAAGCATAAACCTAAGCCTAACCCTAACACACACACTCACCCTCACCCTAACCCTAATACTAAACCTTACCCTCACCCTCACCCTCATTCTCAGTGTAAACCTAAGTCTAATCCTAACACTAAACCTAACCCTCACACTCACCCTAACCCTTACCCTAATCCTAATCCAAACCCTAACCCTCACCCTCACCCGCAGCCTAACCATAACCTTCACCCTAAACCTAACCCTCCCCCTAACACTTACCCTCACCCTAACACTAACCCTAACCATAACACTAACCCTAACCATCACCCTAACCCTAAACCTCACCCTAACACTAACTCTCACCCTCAACCTAGCCCTCAACCTAACCCTAACCCTGATTCCCACCCTGAACCTCACACTAACCCTAACACTATTACTGAATCTAACCCTCACCCTCACCCTAACCCTAACCCTCACCCTTACCGTAATCCTCACCCTCAGCCTAACCTTCACCTTTACCCTTACGGTCACCCTAACCCTAATCCTCACCATAACCTAAATCCTCATCCTAACCCTCACCGTAAAGGCAAACCCAACCATCACCCTAACCCTAACCCTCACAACACCCTCAGCCTCAGCCTAACCCTAAGCCTAAGCCTAACACTAACCCTAAACCTAAACCTCAACCTAACCCTCCCCCTAACCATAACTCTAACCCTAATCCTCACCCTCACCCTAACAATAATCCTAACCCTAAACCTCACCCTAACCCTGATCCTAACCCTCACGCTCACCCTCACCTTATTGTAAATCTAATCCTAACCTTAACTATAACACTAACCCTAAACCTAACCCAAACCCTGACCCTCACTGTAACTCTAACCCTAATCCTTACCCTCAGCCTCACCTCAACCTTTAACCTAACCCTAACCCTAAATCTCACCCTAAGGCTAACCCTAACCCTCACCCTAACTCTAGCCCTCACCCTAACCCTAATGCTAAACCTAAACCTCATCCTAACACTCACCCTAACCCTAAAACCCTAACCCTAACCCTCACCCTCACCCTCACGCTCTGCCTAAGCCTCCGCCTCAGTCTAAGACTAACCCTGACCCTCACACTCACCCTCATCCTAACCCTAACAGTAACAATAACTCTAACCCTAACCCTCACACTAAACCTTACCCTAACGCTAACTCTAACCCTAAACCTCACCCTCACTCTAACCCTAACCCTCACCCACACCTTCCCCATCCACCTAACATTAAGCCTAACCCTAACTCCAACCCTAACCCTAACACTAACCCTACCCCTTAACCTACCCCTCACCCAAACCCTAACCCTCACCCTCACCCTCACGCTCTGCCTAAGCCTCCGCCTCAGTCTAAGACTAACCCTGACCCTCACACTCACCCTCATCCTAACCCTAACAGTAACACTAACCCTAACCCTAACCCTCACACTAACGCTTACCCTAATGCTAACTCTAACCCTAAACCTCACCCTCACCCTAACCCTAACCCTCACCCACACCTTCCCCATCCGCCTAACATTAAGCCTAACCCTAACCCCAACCCTAACCCTAACACTAACCCTACCCCTTAACCTACCCCTCACCCAAACCGTAACCCTCACCCTCACCCTAGCCCATACACAAACCATAAGCCTAAGCCTAACACTCACCCTAAGCCTCACTCTAACCCTAACCCCAACACTCACCCTAACCGTAACCCTCACCCTCACCCTCACCCTAACTCTAAACCTAACCCTAACCCTAACCCTAACCCTAACCCTCACACTCCCCCTCACCTTAACCCTAACCCTAATCCAAACTAACACTAACCCTCAACCCCACACTAAAACTCACCCTATCCCTAACCCTAACCCTAACACTAACCCTTACCCTCACCCTACCCCTCACACTAACCCTAACACTAACCCTCCCCCTCAACCTAGCCCATACCCAAACCCTAAGCCTAAGCCTAAACCTCAACCTAACCCTCATTCTAACCCTAACCCCAACACTCACCCTACCCGTAACCCTCACCCTCACCCTCACCCTAATTCTAAACCTAAACCTAACCTTAACCCTAACCCTCACACTCACCCTCACCTTAACGCTAACCCTAATCCTAACCCTAACACTAACCCTCACACCCACACTAAACCTCACCCTAACTCTAACCCTAACACTAAACCTAACCCTAACCTTAAACCTCAGCCTCACCCTAACCCTAACTCTAACCCTAAACCTCACCCTCACCCTAACCCTAACCCTAACGCTAATCCTAAACCTCACCCTAAAACTAAACCTTACCCTAACAGTTACCCTTACCCTAACATGTACACTAACCTTAATACTAACCCTCACACTAACGCTAACAATCACCCTAAACCTAAACCTCACCCTAACCCAAACCCTAACCCTCAACTTCACCCTAGACCTCACCCTAAACCTAACACGCATCCTCAACCTAAACCTCACACTAACCCTAACACTAATCCTCAATCTAACCGTCACCCTCACCCTAACCCTAACCAGAACCCTCACCCTTACAATAACCCTCACCCTCAGCCTAACCCACACCTTTACTCTGTCACCCTCATCCTAACCCTCACCCCAAAGCTAACCCTCATCCTAACCCTCACACTAACCGTAACCCTAACCATCACCCTAACCCTAACCCTCACCCTCGACTTCAGCCTCAGCCTAACCCTAAGCCTAAGCCTAACCCTAACCCTCATCCTAACTCTCAACCTAACCATTAACGGAACCATCACTCTAAACCTAATCCTCATCCTCAACATCACCCTCAACACAACCCTATTCCTAAACCTAACCCTAACCCTAAACCTAAACCTCAACCTAACCTTCACCCTAACCGTAATCCTAACCCTCACCCTCACTTTAGTACTCAACATAACCCTCACCTCAAACCTAACCCACACCCTCAATGTAACCCGAAACTTAACCCTCCCCCTAACCCTCCCCCTAAACCTAAACCTCACCCTAACCCTAACACTAAACCTCACCCTCACCCTAGCCCTCACCCTAACCCTAATTGTAACCCTAAAACTCATTCTAACCCAAACCCTAACCCTAACCTTAAACCTCAACCTAATCCTAAACCTAATTGTAACCCTCAAACTAATGCTAAACCTGACACTCACTGTAATCCTAACCCTAAAACTCAAACTAACACCAACCCTCACACTCACCCTCGCCCTCAGCCTAAACCTAAGCCAAACCCTAATCATAACCCTAACCCTCATACTCACCCTCACCCTAAACCTAATCCTAACCCTGACACTAAACCTCACCCTAACCCTAACCCTAACCCTCATGCTTACCCTCACCCTCACCTTCACCGGAACTCTAACCCTAACCCTAACAATAACACTAATCCTAACTCGAAACCTAAACCTAACCCTAATCCTATCCCTAACCCTCACCCTCATCCTCACCATCTCTGCCTAGGTAACCAGAACCATAACACTAACAATAATCCTAACCATAACCCTAATCCTAACCCTCACCCTCACCCTAACCCTCATCCTCAACCTAACTCTCACCCTAACCCTAACCCTCTCCCTCACCATAACCCTAACCCTCATCCTAACCCTCACCCTAACCCTAACCCTAACCCTTAACCTCTCCTTAACAATAACCCTAATCCTCACCCTCAACCTAGCCATCGCCCTAAACCTAATCCTAAACCTAATCCTCATCCTAACACTCCCCCTAAGCCTTAACCGAAAACCTAATTCAAAACCATCACCCTAACCCTAAACTTAACCCGAACACTAACTGTCACCCAAATGCTAACCCTAACCTGAACCCTAAACCTAACACTCACCCTCACCCTCAGCTTAATGCTAAGCCTAATCCTAACCCTAAGCCTAACCCAAGCACTCACCCTAACACTACCACTAATCATAATCCTAACCCTAACCCTAACCCTCACCCTCATCCTAACCCTCACCCTAACCCTAACCCTAACACTAACCCTTACCCTAACCCTCACCCTAACCCTAACACTAACACTGACCCTAACCCTAAACCTCACCCTAACCCTAACCCTAACCCTCAAGCTCACCCTAACCCTAACCCTAACACGAACCCTCACACTCACCCTCAACTTAATCCTAATCCTAATCCTAACACTAATCCTCACCTTCACCCTAACCCTCACCCTAACCCTACCCCTAACACCAACACCAGCCATAACCCTAACCCTAACTCTCACCCTAACCCTAAGCCTAACCCTACCCCTAACCATAACCCTCACACTCACCTTCAATCTAAACCTTATCCTAACCCAAACCCTCACATTTACCCTTACTGTCACCCTCACCCTAACCCTACCCCTAACACTATCACTAACCCTAACCCAATCCTCACCGTAACCATAAACCTAAACCTCACCCTAACCCTAACCCTAACCCTCACACTCATGCTCGGTCTAAGCCTAAGCCTAACCGTAAGCTTAAGCCTAACCCTAACCCTCACACTGACCCTCACCCTAACCCTAACACTATCACTAACGCTAACTCTAAATCTAAACTTAACCCTCACCCTAAACCTAACTCTAACCCTAACCCTAAACATACACCACACCCTGACCCAAACCCTAACTCTCACCCTCACCGTAAATGTAACACTAACCCTGACCTAACAATAACCCTTACCCTAACCCTAACCCTCATTCTAAACATAACCCTCACCCTAAACCTAACCCTCAAACTAACTCTTACCCTCACCCTAACATTAACCCTAACCCTAACAATAACACTCACACTAACCCTAACCATCACCCTAACATTAAACTTCACCCTTAGCCTAACCCTAACCCTCACCCTCAACCTACCCTCACCCTAACCCTAACCCTCATCCTCATTCTAAACCTCACACTAACCCTAAACTTAATCATCAATCTTAACCTCACCCTCACCCTAACCCTAACCCTCACCCTAACCCTAGACCTTACCTTAATCCTCACACTCAGCCTAACCCTCAGCTTTACCCTTACCATCACCCTCACCCAAATCCCTCACCCTAACCATAACCCTCATCCTAACCTTCACCCTGACCATAATCCTAAGCATCACCCTAACACTAACCCTGACCCTCAACCTCACCATCAGCCTAACCCTAAAGCCTGAGCCTAACCCTAAAACTAACCCTCACCCTCACCCTAGCCCTCACCCTAACCCTAATCCTAACCCTAAACTTAATCATAACCCTAAACATAACACTAACACTAACCATCACCCAAAACCTAATCCTCATCCCCACTCTCACCCACAGCCTAACTCTAAGTCTACGCCTAACCCTAACCCTAACCCTCACACTCACCCTCACCATAACCCTAATCCTAAACCTTACCCTAACCCTAACCCTAAACCTCAACCTAACCCTCACCCTAACCCTAACCCTAACACAAAACCTAACCCTAACCCTCACCCTAACTATCTCCCTAACCCTAATTGTAAACCTAAACCTTACCCTCACCCTCAACCTAAACCTCAAACTCACCTTCACACTCACCATAACTCTAACCCTAATCCTAACAAAAACCCTAACCCTAACACTAAACCTAACCCTAACCTTCACCCTAACTCTCCCCCTAACCCTAATTCTAACAATAAACCTAACCCTCACCCTAACCCTAAACCTCACCCTCACCCTCACCCTCACCATAACTCTAAACCTAACCCTAACAATAACCCTAACCCTAACACTAACCTTAACCCTCACCCTCACCGTAACCCTAAACCTAACCCAAGCCCTCACCCTAACCCTAACCCTAAACCTAACACTCACCCTCAGCCTCACCCTCATTGAAAACTTAACCATAACACTAACAATAACCCTAATCCTAACCCTAATCCTAACCATCACCCTCACCCTAAACCTAACCCTAACCTTCACCCTAATCCTAAACCTCAACCTCACCGTAACCCTAATCCTAACACTCACCCTAGCCCTAAACCTAATCCTAATCCGAAACTTTGCCATAATGCTAACCCTAACCATCAAACACACCCTTGCCCTCATCCTAACCCTAATCCTAACCCTAAACCTCATCCTATCCCTCACCCTAATCCTAACCCTAAACCTCACCCTAAACCTAACCCTCACCCTCACCCTCAGCCTAACCCTAAGCCTAACCCTAACCCTAACCCTCACACTCAACCTCATCCTAACCCTAATCCTAATCCTAACACTAACACTAACCCTAACACTAGCCCTCCCCCTAACCCTCCCCCAAACCTAACTCTAAACCTAAACCTCACCCTCAACCTAACCCTAACCCTCACCCTCATCCTCACCCTCAGCCTAACCCTAAGCCTAACCCTAACCCTAAGCCTACCCCTCACCCTAACCCACCCACTAACCCTAACTCTAAACCTAATCCTCACCCTCAACCTAACCCTAACCCTAAACCTCACCGTAAGTCTAACCCGCACCCTCACCCTCACCCTCACCATAACTCTAACCCCAACCCTAACAATAACACTAACCATAACCCTAACCCTAACCATAAATCTCACCCTCATCCTCACCCTCACTGCAAACTTAAACCTAAACATAACACTAATATTAACCCTTACCCTAACCCTAACCCTAACAGTAACTCTAACCCTAACCCTAACCCTAATCCTCACCCCACCCTCACCCTCAGCCTAACCCTAAGTCTAACCCTAACCCTATCCCTACCTTTAACCCTAAACCTCACCCTCACCCTAACCCTATCTCAAACCTAACCCTAAACCTCAGCTTTACCCTAACCCTAACCCTACCCGCACACTCACCCTCATGGTAATTCTAACTCTAACCCTAACAATAACACTAACCCTAACCCTAACCATCACCCTAACCCTAATCTTCACCCACAGCCTCACCCGCAGCCTAGCTTTAAGCCTAAGCCTAAACCTAACCCTCACCCTCACCCTAACCGTAATTGTAACAATAACCCTATCCCTAAAACTCAGCCTAACTCTCACCCTCACCCTAATGCTAACACTAAACCTAACCCTAACCCTCACACTCACCCTCACCCTCACCCGAATTATAACCCTAAACCTCACGAGCACCCTAACCATAACCCTCACCCTAACCCTAATCCTCACCCTAAAACTCACCCAAACCCTCACCCTCACTCTCACCATGACCTTAACTCTAACCCTAACCCTAACAATTATACTAACCCTAACACTAACCCTAACCCTAATACTAACCGTATACCTCACCCTGAGCCTCACCCTCACCGCAAACTTAACACTAACCATAACACTAACAATAACCCTAACCCTAACGCTAAACCTAAACCTCACCCTAACCCTAAACCTTACCCTTAACCTCACCCTCACCGTAACCTTAACCCTAACCCTAACCTTTACAATAACCCTAAACCTAACACTAACCGTATCCATAACCATAACCCTCACCATAAAACTAACAATAGTCCTAACACTAACCCTCACCATAACCCTAACCCTCACACTCACCCTAAACCTCACTCTAACCTTAACACTACTCCTCAATCTAATCCTCACCATCACCCTAACCCTAACCCTAATCCTCACCCTAACCCTCAACTTGACCCTTAATGTCACCCTCACCCTAACCCTAATCCTCATCCTAACCCTCACCCTAACCATGACCCTAACCATCATGCTAACCCTAACCCTCAACCTCACCCTCAGCCTCAGCCTAACACTAAGCCTATGCCTAACTCTACCCTAATCCTCACCCTCACCCTAGCCCTCACCCTAACCCTAATCCTAACCCTGACTCTCATCCTAACCCTAACGCTAACCCTAAAAATAACCCTAAACCTAACCCTAACCCTCATTCTAAACATAAACCTCACTCTAACACTAAATCTCACCCTAACACTTACCCTCACACTAACCCTAACAATCACCCTAACATTAACACTCACCCTAACCCTAAACCTAACCCTCATCGTCACCCTAGACCTCAACTTAATCCTAACCCTCATCATCACTCTAAACCTCACACTAACCCCAAAAACGAATCCTCAATCTAAACCACACCCTAACCCTAACCCTAAACCTCACCCTAACCCTAACCCTCACCCTTACTGTAATCCTCATTCTCAGCCTAACCCTCACCTTTACCCTTACTGTCACCCTCACCCTAACCCTCACACTAACCCTAACCCTCATCCTAACCCTCACCCTGATCATAACCCTAAGCATCACCCTAATCCTAACCCTCACCCACAACCTAACCCTAACACTCACTCTCACACTAACTCTCAAATTAACACTAACTCTAACCCTAAACCTCACCCTCACCTTAACCCTAAACCTCAACCTCACACTCACCCTCAGCCTTACCCTAAACCTAACCCTAACCGTCACCCTAACCCTCACACTCACCCTCACAGTAACCCTAAACCTAATCCTAAACATAACCCTAACCCTCACCCTAACCTTAACACTAACCATAACATTAACCCTAACACTAATCCTAACCCTAACCCTCACCCTAACACTAACTCTAAAATTGAACCTCACCCTCAACCTAACCCTAACCCTAAACCTCACCATAAACCTAACCCTAAACCTCACCCTCAACCTAGCGCTCAGCCTAACACTAATCCTAAACCCTCACCCTAAACCTCACCCTAACCCTCACCCTAACCCACACCCTAAAACTAATTCTAACATTCATCCTAAACCTACACCTCACCCTCAACCTCACCCTCAGCCTAACCCTAAGCCTAACCCTTAACCTAACCCTAAACCACACACTCACCCTCACGCTTACCCTAATCCTAACTCTAACCCTAACTCTAACCCTAACCCTCACACTAACCCTCATCCTAACCCTAACCTAACACTAACCCTAACCCTAATCGTCAACCTAACCCTCACCACAAGCCTATCAAACCCTAAACCTCACCCTACCCCTAATCCTAACTCTAACTCTAATCATAACCCTAAACCTCACACTAACCCTAACCCTAACCCTCACCCTCACCCTCACCCTCAACGTAACCCTAAACCTAAAATTAAAAATAACCCTAACACGAACCCTAACCCTCAACCTAACTGTAACCCTCACCCTAACCCTAACCATCACCCTAACCCTAACTCTAACCCTAACCATCAACCTCACCCTAGCCCTCACCCTAACCCTAATTCTAACTCTTACCCTCACCTAACACTCAACCCTTATCCTCACCCTAAACCTCACACTAACCCTAACCCTAATCCTCAATCTAACCCTCCCCCTCCCCCTAACCCCTAACCCTCCCCCTCCCCCTAACCCCTAACCCTCACACTTATCTTAACCCTCACCTACAGAATAACCCTCAACTTTACCCTTACCTTCACCCTCAACTTAACACTCAATGTATCCCTAAACCTCATCCGAACCTTCAAGCTAATCATAACACTAACCATCACCCTAACCCTACCACTCACCCTCAATCTCACCCTCACCCTAACCTTAATCCTAACCATAACCCTAATCCTAACCATAACCCTCACCCTCAGCCTCATGCACACTCCAAAAGTAACCTTAACCATAACACTAACAATAAACCTAACCCTAACCCCAATACTAACCCTCAACCTCACCCTAACCCTAATCCTAACCCTAACCCTCACCTTAACCCTAACGGTCCCCCTCACTGTAACTCTAACCCTCATCCTAACCCTCACACTAACCCTAATCCTCACCCTCAGTGTAACACTAACCCTCACCCCCAACATCACCCTCAGCCTAAGCCTGAGCCTAACCCTAACCCTAACCCTAACCCTCACACACAACCTCACCCTAACCCTAATCCTAACCCTAACCCTATCCCTAAAATTCAACCTAACCCTAACCCTCAACCTAACCTTCCCAATAGCCCAAACTCTAAACCTAATCCTCACTCTCAACCTAAGCCTAACCCTAAACCTTACAATAAATCTCACCGTAACCCTAACCCTCACCATCACCCTCACCCTCACCAAACTCTAACCCTAACCCTAACAATAACACTAACCATAACCTTATCCCTAACCATAAACTTCACCCTCAGCCTCACTCTCACTGCAAACTTAAACCTAACCATAACATTAACATTAACCCTTACCCTAACCCTAACCCTAACCCTAACAATCACCCTAAACCAAATCCTCAACCCCAGTCTCACCCTCAGCTTAACCCTAAGCCTAAGCCTAAACATAACCCTCACCATCACCCTCACCCTAACCTTAATCCTAACCCTAACCCTATCTCTAAACCACAACCTAACCCTCACCCTCACCCTAATACTAACACTAAACCTAACCCTAACCCTCACCCTAAACCTCCCCCTCCGCCTAACTCTAACCCTAAACCTCACCAGTACCCTAAAACTAACCCTAACCCTAACCCTAAACCTCACCCTAAACCTCACCCTAACCCTCACCCTCACTCTCACCATGACCGTAACTCTAACCCAAACCCTAATAATAATACTAACCCTAAACCAAACACTAACACTAACCATAACCCTCACCCAGAGCCTCACCCTCGCCGCAAACTTAACACTAACCATAACCTTAACAATAACCCTAACCCTAACCCTAAGCCAAACCCTAACCCTTACCCTAACCCTAACCCTCACCCTAACCTTAACCCTAACCCTAATCCTAACCCTAAAACTAACCCTAACCCTAAACCTAACCCTAAACCTCATCCTAAACCTCACCCTAAACATAACCCTAACCCTCACCCTAAAGCTAACCATAACCGTCACTCTAACCCACACCCTAACCCTCACACTAACCCTAACCCTAACACTAACCCTAACTCTAACCTTAAACCTCTCCATCACCCTAAACCTAACTCTAACCCTAACCCTAAACCTAAACCTCACCCTAACCCTAACCTAACCCTCACCCTTACCCTCAGCTTAACCGTTACCCAAACCCTAAAATAACCCTAACACAAACCCTAACCCTAAACCTCACCCTCACCGTAACCCTAACCCTAACCCAAGCCATCACCCTAAACCTAACCTTAAACCTAACCCGAAACCTCACCATAACCCTAACCCTAAACCTCACCCTGAGCCTCACCCTCACCTTAAATTTAACCTTAATCATAACACTAACAATAACCCTAACCCTAAACCTAATCCTAACCCTCACACTCACCCTAACACTAACCCCAACCCTAACCCTCACCCTAACCCTAAACCTAACCCTAATCCTAAACCTCACCATAATTCTAACCCTAACCCTCACCCTCACACTTGCCCTCATGCTAACCCTAATCCTAACACTAAACCTCATCCTAAACCTCACCTTAATCCTAACCCTAACCCAATCCCTCACCCTAACCCTAACCCTCAACCTCACACTCAGCCTAACCCTAACACTAACCCTCAAACTCAACCTCACCCTAACCCTAATCCTAACACTAAACCTAACCCTAACGCTAACCCTTACAGTAACCCTAACGCTCACCCTAACCCTAACTCTAAACCTAAACCTCACCCTCACCCTAACCCTAACTCTAACCCTAATCCTAAACCTAAGCCTCACCCTAATCCTAACCCTTACCCTCACCCTCACCTTCACCGTAAACTTAACGCTAACCCTAACCCTAACAATAACCCTAAACCTAACACTAACACTAGCCCTAACCATAACCCTCACCCTAACTCTTCCCCTAACCTTAACTCTAACCCGAAACCTCACCATCACCTTAATCCTAAACCTCACCCTCACCCTCACGCTCACCCTATCTCTAACCCAAACCCTAAATATAAACCTAACCCTAACACTAACCCTAACCCTCATCCTCACTGTAAACCTAAACCTAACCCAAGCCCTCACCCTAACACTAACCCTAACCCTCACCCTAACCCTAAACCTCAACCTCACCATAACCCTAACCCTAACACTCACCCTAACCCTAAACCTAACCCTAATCCTAAACCTTGCCATAATTCCAACCCAAACCCTCAAACTCACCCTTGCCCTCATCCTAACCCTAATCCTAACCCTAGACCTCATCCTAACCCTCACCCTAACCCTAAACCTCATCATAATCCTAACCATAAGTCTAACCATCATGCTAACCCTAACCCTCAACCTCACCCTCAGTCTCAGCCTAACCCTAAACCTAACCCTAACCCTAAAAATAACACTAAACCTAACCCTAACCCTCATTCTAACCATAAACCTCACCCTAACCCTAACCCTCACGGTAAACCTAACCTTCATTCTTACTGTAATCCTCATTCTCAGCCTAACCCTCACCTTTAACCTTACAGTCACCCTCACCCTAACCCTCACACTAACCCTAACGCTCCTTCTAAACCTCACCCTTTCCGTTACCCTAAGCATCACCCTAACCCTAAACCTCACACAAAACCTAACCCTAACACTAACCCTCACACTAACACTAACTTTAACCCTAAACCTCGCCCAAACCCTAACCCTCACACTCACCCTAACCCTCAACCTAACACTAAACCTAACCATAACCCTAACCGTCACACTCACCCTCACCCTCACCCTAAACCTAATCCTAACCATAACCCTAACCCTCAACGTAACACTAACACTAAACCTAACCCTAACCTAAACACTAACCCTAACCCTAACCCTTAAACTAACAGTAACTCTAAAATTAAACCTCACCCTCACCCTAACCCTAACCTTACACCTCACCCTAACACTAACCCAAAACTTCACCTTCACCCCAGCAATCACCCTAACCCTCATCCTATCCCTAACCCTCATCCTAACCCTCACCCTAACCCTAATCCTAACACTCACCCTAAACCTAAACCTCACCATCAACCTCATCATCAGCCTAAACCTAAGCCTAACCCTAAACTGAACTCTAACCCACACACTCACCCTCACACTAACCCTAATCCTAACACTAACCCTAACTCTAACCCTAACCCTCACACTAAACCCCACTCTAACCGTAACATAACACTAACCCTAACCCTAACCCTCACACTAACCCTCACCCTAAGCCTAACTCTAACCCTAAACCTCACCCTAAACCTAACCCTAACTCTAACACTAATCCTAACCCTAAAGCTCACCCTAACCCTAACCCTAACCCACAACCTGACCCTCACCCTATATGGAACCCTAAACCTAAAATTAAAAATAACCTTAACACTAAACCTAAACCTCACCCTAACTGTAACCCTCACCCTAATCCTAACCCTCACCCTAACACTTACCCTCACCCTAACCCTAACCCTAACCCTAACACTAACCCTCACACTAACCATAACATTCACCCTAACCCTAAACCTCACCCTAACCCTAACCCTTACCCTAACCCTCACCCTCACCCTAGCCCACAACCTAACCCTAATTCTAACCCTTATCCTCACCTAACCCTAACCCTCATCCTCATCCTAAACCTCACATTAAACCTAACCCTCATCCTCACCCTAACCCCAAACCCTCACACTTACCCTAACCCTCACCCTAACCCTAACCCTCACCCTTATCTTAACCCTCACCCACACCTTAACCCTCAACTTTCCCCTTACCCTAACACTCACCCTATCCCTAAACCTCATTCTAACCTTCAAGCTAACCGTAACCCTAACCATCAACCTAACCGTAACCCTCACTCTCAATCTCACCCTCAGCCTAAACCTCAGCCTAAGCCTAACCCTAACACTAACCCTCACCCTCACCCTAGCCCTCACCCTAATCGTAACCCTAAACCTCATCCTAACCGTCACTTTAATTCTAAACCTAACTATCACCAAACACTAATCCTCACACCCACCCTCACCCTCGGCCTAAGCCTAACCCTAACCCTAACCCTGACCCTAACCCTAACCCTGACCCTAAACCTAACCATAACCCTAACACTAACCCTCACACTAACCCTAACCCTCACCCTAAACCTAAATCTCACCCTAAACCTAACCCTAACCCTCAACCTCATCCTTAACCCTCAACCTCACCCTAACCCTAATCCTAACCCTAACCCTCACCCTCACTTCAAAGGTAACCTTAACTATAACACTAACAATAACCCTAACCCTAACCCTAACCCTCACCCTCACCCTAACCCTAATCCTAACCCTAACCCTCAACCTAACCCTAAACCTTACCCTCACCATAACACTAACCCTCATCCTAACACCCTAACCCTAATCCTCACCCTCAACATGACACTAACCCTAACCCCCACCCTCACCCTCAGCCTAACCCTAAGCCTAAGCCTAACCCTAACCCTAACCCTCACACTCACAGTCACAGTAACACTAATCCTAACCCTAACCCTAACCATAAACCTCACCCTCAGCCTCACTCTCACTGCAAACTTAACCCTAACCATAACACTACCAATAACCCAAACCCTAACCCTAACCCTAACCCTAACCCTTACTCTAACCCTAACCCTAAACCTAACCCTAATCTTCACCCCCACCCTCAGCCTCAGCCTAACCCTAAGCCTAACCCTAACACTAACCCTAACTCTAATCCTAAACCTCACCCTCACCCTAACTCTATCGCTAAACCTAACCCTAAACCTCACCTTAACCCTAACCCTAAACCTCACCCGCACCCTCACCTTCACCATAACTCTAACCCTAACCCTAACAATAACACTAACCCTAAGAATAACCATCACACTAACCCTAATCATCATTCCCATTCTCACCCTTAGCCTAAGTCTAAGCCTAAGCCTAAGCCTAACCCTAACCCTCACCCTCACACTGACCCTAACCCTAACCCTAACCCTAACCCTATCCCTGAACCTTAACCTAACCCTCACCCTCACCCTAATGCTAACACTAAACCTAAACCTAACCCTCACCCTAACCCTCCCCTTAACCCTAACTCTAAACCTAAACCTCACCAGCACCCTAACCTTAACCTTAAAACTAAACCTCACCCTAAAACTCACCGTAACCCTCACCCTCACCCTCACTCTCACCGTGACCGTAACTCTAACCCTAACCCTAACAATAACACTAACCTTAACCGTAAACCTAACCCTAACACTAACCATAACCCTCAACCTGAACTTCACCCTAACTGCAAAATTAACACTAACCATAACACTAACAATAAACCTAAACTTAACCCTAAGCCTAACCCTAACCCTAAACCTCTCCTTAACCCTAACCATAAACCTAAACCTAACACTAACCCTAACCCTAAAAGTAACATTAACCCTAACCATAACCAAAAACCTCATCCAAAACCTCACCCTAAACCTAACGCTAACCCTCACCCTAATCCTAACCCTCACCCTCACAATCCGCCTAAGCCGAACCCGAACTCTAACCCTCACACTGATCATCACCCTAAACCTAACCCTAACACTAACCCTAACTCTAACCCTAAACCTCACAATCAACCTAAGCCTAACTCTAACCCTAACCCTATACCTAAACCTCAACCTAAACCTAACCCTAACCCTCACACTAACCCTCACCCTAACCCTAACCTAACACTAACCCTAACCCTATCCCTCACACTAACCCTCACGCTAAGCCTAACACTAACCCTAAACCTGACCCTAACCCTAACCCTAACTCTAACCTAATCCTAACCTTAAACCTCACCCTAACACTAACCCTAACCTTCACCCTCACCCTCACCCTCAGCGTAACCCTAAATTTAAAAATAAAAATAATCATAACAGGATACCTAACCCTCAACCTATCTGTAACCCTAACCCTAAACCTAACCCTCACCCTAACACTTACCCTCACCCTAACCCTAACCCTAACTCTAACCCTAATCCTAAACCTAAATCTCTCCCTAACCCTAACCCAAACCCTCACCCTCACCCTCAATCTCACACTCACCCTAACCCTAATCCTAACCCTAACCCTAATCCTAACCATAACCCTCACCCTCAGCCTCACCCTCACTCCAAAAATAACCTTAACCATAACACTAACAATAAACCTAACTCTAAACCTAATCCTAACCCTCACCCTCACCCTAACCCTAATCCTAACCCTAACCCTCACACTAACCCTAACCCTCACACTCACTGTAACCCTAACCCTCATCCTAACCCTCACCCTAATTCTAATCCTCACCGAAACTGTAACACAAACGCTCACTCCCACCCTCACCCTCAGCCTAACCCTAAGCCTAAGTCTAACCCTAACCCTAACCCACACACTCATCCTCACCCTAACCCTAATCCTAACCCTAACCCTATCCCTAAAAATCAGCCTAACCCTAACCCTCACATTAACCATCCCACTAACCCTAACTCTAAACCTAATCCTCATCCTCAACCTAACCCTAACCCTAAACCTCACCCTGAATCTCACCTAACCCTCACCCTCACCCTCACCCTCACCGTAACTCTAACCCTAACCCTAACTATAAAACTGACCATAACCCTAACCCTAACCATAAACCTCACCCTCAGCCTCACCCTCACTGCAAACTCAAACCTAACACTAACCATAACACTAACATTTACCTTTACACTAACCCTAACCGTAACCCTAACCCTAACTCTAACCCTAACTCTAAACCTAACCCTAATCCTCAAGCCCACGCTCAGCCTCATTCTAACCCGAAGCCTAACTCTAACCCTAACCCTAAACCTAACCCTAATCCTCCCGCCCACGCTCAGCCTCATTCTAACCCTAAGCCTAACCCTAACATTAACCCTAACTTTAACCCTAAACCTCACCCTCACCCTAACCCTATCTCAAACCTAACCCTAAACCTCAGCTTAACCCTAACCCTAACCCTACCCGCACCCTCACCCTCACTTTAACTCTAAACCTAACCCTAACAATAACACTAACCCTAACCCTAACCATCACCCTAACCCTAATCCTCACCCCCAGCCTCACCCTCAGCCTAACCCTAAGCCTAAGCCTAACCCTAACCCTCACCCTCACCCTAACCCTAATCCTAACCCTAACCCTCACCCTCACTCTCACCATGACAGTAACTCTAACCCTAACCCTAACAGTAATACTAACCCTAACCCAAACCCTAACACTAACCATAACCCTCAACTTGAGACTCACCCTCACCGCAAACTTAACACTAACCAAAACAATAACGATAACCCTAAACCTAACCCTAATCCTAAACTTAACCTTAACCCTAACCCAAACCCTCACCCTAACCCAAACCCTAAAACTAACCCTAATCGTAACCCTAAAACTAACCCTAACCATAACCATAACCACAAACCTCATCCTAAACCTCACCCTAAATCTAACCCTAACCCTCACCCTAAACCTAACCCTAACCCTCACCCCCACGCTCGGCCTAAGCCTAAGCCTAAGCCTAACCCGAACCCTAACCCTCACCCTAACCCTCACAAACCCTCACCCTAACCCTAACTCTAACACTAACCCTAACTCTAACCCTTAAACTCACCCTCACCCTAACCCTAAATCTAACCCTCACCCTAACCCAAAACCTCACCCTCACTGTAACCCTAACTGTAACCCTCACCCTAACCATAAACCTAACCCTAATCCTAAACCTCACCATAATGCTAACCCTAACTCTCACCCTCACACTTACCCTCATCCTAACCCTAATCCTAACCTTAACCTCATCCTAAACCTCACCCAAATCCTAAACCTATCCCTCACCCTCACACTCAGACTAACCCTAACCCTAACCCTAACCCTAACCTCACCCTAAACCTAATCCTAACACTAACCCTAACCCTAACCCTAACCCTCACCCTAACCCTCCCCCTAACACTAACTATAACCTAAACCTCACCCTCACCCTAAACCTAACTCTAACCCTAACCCTAAACCTAAACCTCAACCTAACCCTAAACCTTAACCTCACCCTCACCCTCACCATAACCTTAACCCTAACCCTAACCCTAACAATAACCCTAAACCTAACACTAACCCTAACCCTAAACATAACCCTCACTCTAACGGTAACCCTCACCCTAACAGTTACCCTAACTCTCACCCTCAACGTAACCTTAACCCTAACCCAAACAATAACCCTAAAGCTAACACTAACCCTAACCATAACCATAACCCTCACCCTAATGCTATAACTCACCCTAACACTAACCCTCACCCTAAAACTAACCCTAGTCCTAACACTAACCCTCACACTAGCCCTAATCATCACCTTAACCCTAAACCTCAACCTAAACCTATCCCTAACCCTCAACCTCACACTAGCCCTCACCCTAACCCTAACCCTCATTATCACCCTAAAACTCACTCTAACCTTAACACTATCCTCAATCTTATCCTCACCCTCACCCTAGCCCTCACCCTAACCCTAACCCTCATTATCACCCTAAAACTCACTCTAACCTTAACACTATCCTCAATCTTATCCTCACCCTCACCCTAACCCTAACCCTAATCCTCACTCTAACCCTCATCTTGACCCTTACTATCACCCTCACCTTAAACCTCACCCTAAACCTAACCCTCATCTTAACCCTCACCCTAACCATGACCCTAACCATCATGCTAACCCGAACCCTCAACCTCACCCTCAGCCTCAGCCTAACCCTACGCCTAAACCTAACCCTAAACCTAATCCTCACTCTCACCCTAGCGCTCACGGTAACCATTATCCTAACCCTGACCCTCATCCTAACCCTAACCCTAACCCTAAAAATAACCCTAAACCTAACCCTAACCCTCATTCTAACCATAACACTCACCCTAACCCGAAACCTCACCGAACACTTACCCTCACCCTAACACTAACCCTAAACCTAACACTAACCCTCACACTAACCCTAACGATCACCCAAAACCTAACACTCACCCTAACCCTAATCCTAACCCTCATCCTCACCCTAGCCCTCAACCCAATCCTAACCCTCATACTCACCCTAAACCTCACACTAACCCCAAAAACGAATCCTCAATCTAAACCACACCCTAACACTAACCCTAACCCTAACCCTCACCCTAGCCCCAACACTCACCCTTACCGTAATCCTCACTCTCAGCCTAACCCTCAACTTTACCCTTACTGTCACCCTCACCCTAACCCTCACACTAACCCTAACCCTCATCCTAACCCTCACCCTGATCATAACCCTAAGCATCACCCTAATCCTAACCCTCACCCACAACCTAAACCTAACACTCACTCTCACACTAATCCTCACACTAACACTAACTCTAACCCTAAACCTCAACCTCACCCTAACCCTAACCCTCACCCTCATCATCACCCTCAGCCTAACCCTAAGACCAACCCTAACCCTCACCGTAACCCTCACACTCACCCTCACAGTAACCCTAATCCTAATCCTAACCATAACCCTAACCCTCACCCTTACCCTAACACTAACCCTAACCCTAACCCTCACCCTAACACTAACTCTAAAATTAAACCTCACCCTCAACTTAAACCTAACCTTAAACCTCACCCTAACCATAAACCTAAACCTCACCCTCAGCCTAACCCTAATTCTAACCCTAACTCTCACCCACCCTCACCCTAACCCTAATCCTAACACTCACCCTTAACCTAACCCTCATCTTCAACCTCACCCTCAGCCTAATGCTAAGCTTTATTCTAAACCTAAGCCTAGCCCACACACTCACCCTCACCCTAACCATAATCCTAACCCTAACCCAAACCCTAACTCTAATCCTAACCCTCACACTAACCCTCACCCTAACCTTAACCCTAACTCTAACGCTAACCCTCACCCTAACCCTAACCCTAACTCTAACCCTAATCCTAACCCTAAACCTCACACTAACCCTAACCCTCACCCTCACCCTCACCCTCAACCTAACCCTTAACCTAAAATTAAAAATAACCCTAACACGAACCCTAACCCTCAACCTAACTGCAACCCTCACCCTAACCCTAACCATCACCCTAACACATACCCCCACCCTAACACTAACCATAACCCTAACACTAACCCTCACACTAACCCTAACACTCATCCTAACCCTAAACCTCACCCTAACCCTAACCCTAACCCTAACCCCCAGCCTCACCCTAACCCTAATTCTAACTCTTATCCTCACCTAACCCTAAACCCTTATCCTCACCCTAAACCTCACACTAACCCTAACCATAATCCTCAATCTAACCCTCACCCTCACCCTAACCCCTAACCCTCACACTTACCCTAACCCTCACCCTAATCCTAACCCTGACCCTTTTCTTAACTCTCACCCATAGCCTAACCCTCAACTTTACCCTTACCTTCACCCTCACCCTAACAATCAATCTATCCCTAACCCTCATCGTAAAATTCAAGCTAACTGTAACACTAAACGTCACTCTTACCCTAAACTTCACCCTCAATCTCACCCTCACCCTAACACTAATCCTAACCCTAAACCTAATCCTAACCCTAACCCTCACTCTCAGCCTCACACTCACTCCAAAAGTAACCTTAACCATAAAACTAACAATTAACCTAACTCTAACCCTAATCCTAACCCTCACCCTCACCCTAACCCTAATCCTAAACGTAACCCTCACTCTAACCCTAACCTTCACCCTCACTGTAACCCTAACCCTCATCCTAACCCTCACCCTAACTCTAATCCTCACCGTCACTGTAACACAAACGGTCACTCCCACCCTCACCCTCAGCCTAATCTTAAGCCTAAGCCTAACCCTAACCCTAACCCTCACACTCACCCTCGCCCTAACCCTAATCCTAACCGTAACCCTATCCCTAAAAATCAACCTAACCCTAACCCTCACCCTAACCCTCCCACTAACCCTAACTCTAAACCTAATCCTCACCCTCAACCTAACCCTAACCCTAAACCTCACCCTAAATGTCACCTAACCCTAACCCTCACCCTCACCCTCACCCTCACCGTAACTCTAACCCTAACCCTAACAATAACACTAACCATAACCCTAACCCTAACCATAAACCTCACACTCAGCCTCACCCTCACTGCAAACTTAATCCTAACACTAACCATAACACTAATATTAACCCTTACCCTAACCCTAACCCTAACCCTAACTCTAACCCCAACCCTAACCCTAACCCGAATCCTCACGCCCACGCTAAGTCTCATTCTAACCCTAAGCCTAACCCTAACATTAATCCTAACTTTAACCCTAAACCTCACCCTCACCCTAACCCTATCTCTAAATCTAATCCTAAACCTCAGCTTAACCCTAACCCTAACCCTACCCGCACCCTCACCCTCACTTTAACTCTAACCCTAACCCTAACAATAACACTAACCCTAACCCTAACCATCACCCTAAACCTAATCCTCACCCCCAGCCTCACCCTCAGCCTAACCCTAACCCTAAGTCTAAGCCTAACCCTAACCCTCACCATCACCCTAACCCTAATCCTAACACTAACCCTATATTTAAACCTCAACCAAACCCTCACCTTCACCCTAATGCTAACACTAAACCTAACTCTAAACGTCACCCTAATACTCCCCCTCATCCTAATTCTAACCCTAAACCTCACCAGCACCCTAACCCTTACCCTAACCCTAAACCTCACCCTAAACCTCACCCTAACCCTCACCCTCACTCTCACCATGACCGTAACTCTAACCCGAACCCTCACAATAATACTAACCCTAACCCAAACCCTAACACTAACCATAACTCTCACCCTGAGCCTCACCCTCACCGCAAACTTAACACTAACCATAACACTAACAATAACCCTAACCCTAACCCTAATCCTAAACTTAACACTAAACCTAACCCAAAACCTCACCCTAACCCAAACCCTAAAACTAACCCTAATCGTAACCCTAAAACTAACCCTAACCATAACCATAACCACAAACCTCATCCTAAACCTCACCCTAAATCTAACCCTAACCCTCACCCTAAACCTAACCCTAAACCTCACCCCCACGCTCAGCCTAAGCCTAAGCCTAAGCCTAACCCGAACTCTAACCCTCACCCTAACCCACACCCTAACCCTCACCATAACTCTAACCCTATCACTAACCCTAACTCTCACCCTAAACCTCACCCTCACCCTAACCCTAACACTAACCATCACCCTAACACTAAACCTCACCCTCACTGTAACCCTTACAGTAACCCTCACCCTAACCATAAACCTAACCCTAATCCTAAACCTCACCATAATGCTAACCCTAAACCTCAACCTCACACCTGCCCTCATCCTAACCCTAATCCTAACCTTAACCTCATCCTAAACCTCACCCAAATCCTAAACCTAACCCTCATCCTCACCCTCAGATTAACCCTAACCCTAACCCTCACACTCAACCTCACCCTAGCCCTAATCCTAACACTAACCCTAACCCTAACCCTAACCCTCACCCTAACCCTCCCCCTAACACTAACTCTAAACCTCACCCTCACCCTCACCCTCACCCTAACCCTAACTCTAACCCTAACCTTAAACCTAAACCTCAACCTAACCCTAAAACTTACCCTCACCCTCACCCTCAACGTAACCTTAACCCTAACCCTAACCCTAACAAAAACCCTTAACCCAACACTAACCCTAATGCTAACCATAACCCTCACCCCAATGGTAACCCTCACCCTAACAATTAACCTCACCCTCACCCTCAAAATAACCTTAACCCTAACCCAAACAATAACTCTAAAGCTAACACTAACCCTAACCCTAACCATAACACTCACCCTAACGCTATTAGTCACCCTAACACTAACCCTCACCCTAAAATTAACCCTAGTCCTAACACTAACACTCACACTAACCCTAACCATCACCTGAAACCTAAACCTCAACCTAAACCTATTCCTAACCCTCACCCTCACCCTAGCCCTCACCCTAACCCTTACCCTCATTCTAACCCTAAACCTAACCCTCACCCTAACCTTAACGCTAAACCTCACATTAACCCTAACCCTCATCCTCAACATCAAGCTCAGCTTAACCCTAACCCTAACCTTAATCCAAACGCTAACCCTCACCCTCACTCTCACCCTGACTCTAAACCTAACCCTAAACAAAATCCTCACCCTTATCCTAAACCTATCCCTGACCTTCACCCTAACCCAAACCCTAATCCTACCCTTAACCCTCACCCTCACCCTAAACTTTACCCTCACCCTAACCCTAAACCTAAGCCTAAGCCTACACCTAAGCCTAATCCTAAACCTAACTCTCACTCTCACCCTCACCCTAAACCTAAACCTTACCTTATCCCTAAACCTCACCCTAGTACTCACCCTAACCCTTACCCTCACCGTCACCCTAACCCTAAACCTAACCCTCACCCTAACCCTAACCCTAACCCTCACCCTCACCCTAACTTTTACCCTCACCCTAACACTAAAACTAACACTGGGCCTAACTATCATCCTAACCCTCACACTAACCCTAAACCTCACCCTAACCATAACCGTAACCTTCAGCCAAAACCACTTCTTAAACCTAACCCTAACCCTCAACCCAACCCTAACCCTAACCCTAACCCTAACCCTCATCCTAACCCTAAACCTCACCCTCACCCTCACCCTCACCCTCAGCCTAACCCTAACTCTAAACCTAAACCTAAACCTAACCCTCACACTCATCCTCACCCTAACTCTAACGCTAACCCTTACCCTGACCCTGACCCTAACCCCAACCCTATCAATAACCCTCACCCTCACCCTAAACCTAAACCTCACTCTCACCCTAATCCTAACCCTAACACTCACCCTAAACCTAAGCCTTAAACTAAACCTCACCCTCACCCTAAACCTCACCCTAACCCTTACCCTCACCTGAACCCTAAATCTAACCCTCAGCCTAACCCTCATCCTAACCCTAACCCTAAACCTAACCCTCACCCCAACCTTAACGCTAATCCTAACCCTAACCCTCACAATAACCCTAACCCTCAACCTCACCCTCAACCTCACCCACATCCTAACCCTAACCCTACCCCTAATCCAAACACTAACTCTAACCCTCACCCTAACTCTAAACCAAACCAAAACCCTCACACTAATCATAAATCTAACCCTAAACCCTCACCCTAACCCTAACCCTAATCCAAAACCTAACCCTCACCCTCACTCTAACCCTTACCCTCACTCTAAACCTTACCCTTACCATAACCCTAAACGTAACCCTCAGCCTAACCCTCATCCTAACCCTAACCGTCACCCTAACATTAACCCTAACCGTAAACCTGACCCTCACCTAAACCCTAACCCTCAACCTCACCCTCACCCTCACCCTCATGCTCACACTAACCCTCACACTAACCCTCACTCTAACCCTAACCTTAACTCTAATCCTCACCCTAAACCTAACTATAACCCTCACCCTCATACTAACCCTAAACCTCACCTTAACCCTCATTCTAAACCTAACCCTAACCCTAACCCTAACCCTAACCCTAACCCTAACCCTAACCCTCGCCCTAACATGTATCCTCACACTAACCCTAACCCTAACCCTAACCCTCACCCTAACCCTAACCGAACCCTCACCCTCCCCTTTTACCCTAACCCTCACCATCACCCCAACCATCACCACCACCCTAACACTCACCTACACCCTCACACTCACTCTCAGGCTCACCCCCACCCTAACCACCACCCTCACCCTAAACATCACTCTAACCCTAACCCAAACACTAAGGTTACCCTAATCCTCACCCTAACCCTAATCCTCAACTTAAACCTCACCCTCAACCTAATCCTCAACCTAACCCTAACCCTAAGCCTTTCCTAAGCAAATCCCTCACCCTCACCCTAACCCTAATCAGAACCCTAACCCTAATCCTAAACCTAACACTAATGCTAACCTTAAACCTCAACCTCTCCAGAACCCTCACCCTAACCCTTACCCTCACACTAAACATAACCCTAATCCTAACCCTCACCCTCACCCTAACCGTAATACTCACCCTAACCCTAATCCTAAACATCACCCTAACTCTAACCGTCAACCTAACCTTCACACTCACCCTAACCCTAACCCTAATCCTAGCCCTAACTCTAACACTAACCCTAAACCTCAATCTAACCCTCACCCTAACCTTAACCCTAAAACTAACCCTAACCATAACCCTCAACCTAACCCTCAAATTAACCCTAAACCTAACCCGAAACCTCACCCTCAGCCTCACCCTAATCCTAACCCTAAAACTAACCTCACCCTAACCCTAAACCTAAGCCTCAACCTCACCCTCACCCTCACCATAACTCTAACACTAACACTGACAATAACACTAATCCTTACCCTAAACCTAACCCTAACCCTAACCATAATGCTAACACTCACCCTCACCCTAACCCTAATCCTCACCCTAACCCTCACCCTCACAGTAACCCTAACCCTCATACTAACTCTCACCCTAAACCTAATCCTAACCTTAAACCTTACCCTAACACTAACCCTAATCCTCACCCTCACTCTAGCCCTCAACCTAACCCTAATTGTAACCCAAACCCTCATCCTAACCCTCACACTAACCCTAACCCTAAACCTAACCCTCACCCTAACCCTAAACCTAACCCTAAACCTCACCCTAACCCTAAACCTAATCCTCACCCTCACCCTTACCCTCAACTTCACTCTAACCCTAACACTAACAATAAACCTATCACTAAACCTAACCCTAAACTTCGCACTCACCTTCACCCTTACCTGAATCATATCCCTAAACCTAACCCTTACCCTAAACCTCCCCCTAACTCTCACCCTAATAGTAACCCTAACCCTAACACTAACCCTAACCCTGACCCTCACCCTAACGCTAAAACTAACCCTAAACTTCACCCTCACCCTAAACCTAACTCTAACCCTAACCCAAACCCTAAACCTAACCCCAACAATAACCCTAACACAAATCCTAACCCTCACCCTAACCATAAACATCACCCTAACAAAAACATCACCCTAATACTTACACTCACACTAACACTAAACCTAACCCTAAAACTAACCCTCACACTAACTCTAACCCTAAGCCTAACCCTAAACTTCATTGTAACCCTCACCCTCACCCTAAACCTAACACTAACCCTATCCCTAAAGCTCACCCTCCCCCTCCCCCTAACACTATATCTAACCATAAACCTCACCCTCACCCTCACTCAAAACCTAACCCTAAACCCCACCCTAACCCTAAACCTAACCCGAACCCTCACCCTCACGCTCACTGTAACTCTAACCCTAACCCTAACAATAGCATTAACCCTAACCCTAACCATCACCCTAACCCTAATCCTCACCCCAAACCTCACCCTCAGCCTAACCCTAAGCCTAAACTTAACCCTCACCCTAACCCTCACAGTCAACCTCACCCTAACCCTAATCCTAAACTTAATCCTATCCCTAAACCTCAACCTAACCCTCACCATCACCCTAACCCTAACACTAATGCTATCCCTAAACCTCACCCTAACCCTCCCTCTAACACTAACTCTAACCCTAAACCTCACCCTCACCCTAACCCTAAACCTCACCCTAAACCTCACTCTAACCCTAAACCTCACCCTCCACATCACCGTAACTCGAAACCTAATCCTAACAATAACACTAACCCTAACAGTAGCACTAACCCTAACCGTAACAGTAACCCTAAGGGTAACCATAAAACTCACCCTCAGCCTCATCCTCAGCCTAACCCTAAGCCTAACCCTAACCCTAACCCTCACCATAAACCTAACCCTAACCTTAACCCTATACCTAACCTTAACACTAAACCTAACCCTGACACTAAACCTAACCCTAATCCTCAGCTTCACCCTCACCCTAATGCAAACCCTAATCCGAACCCTCACCCTAACCCTAAGCCTAACCCTAACCCTAATCCTAACCTTCAAACAACCTCTACCCTAAACCTAATCCTAAACCTAACCTTATCCCTAAACCTAACCCTCACTGTAACCCTCAACCTAGCCCTCACCCTAACCCTAATCCTAACCCTAAACCTCATCTTAACTCTCACCCTAACCCTAACCCTAACCCTCACACTCATGCTCGGCCTAAGCCTAAACCTAAGCCAAACCCTAACCCTAAACCTCACCAGAACCCTAAACCTACCACTAACCCGAACTCTAACCCTAAACCTCACTCTCATGCTAACCCTAAATCTAACCCTAACCCTAAACCTCATCCAAACCCTCACCCTCAACCTAACCTGAACCGTAACCCTAACCCTAACCCTAACAGTACCCCTAACCCTAACAGTAACCCTCACCTGAACAATAACCCTCACCCTAACACTAATCCTAACACTCACACTAACTCTCAAACTAACCCTAACCATCACCCTAACCCTAAAACTCACCGTAACCCTAACACTAACCCTCACCCTCACCCAAGCCCTCACCTTAAACACTAAGCCTCATCCTCACCCTAAACCTCACCCTAATCCTAACACTAATCCTCAATCTAACCCTCACCCTACCCCTAACCCTCACCCTAACACTAACTCTAGCCATAAACATCACCCTCACACTAACCCTAACTATAACCCTAACCCTAACACTAAACTTCACCCTAACCCTAACACTAACCCTCACATTAACCCTAAAACTCACCCTCACTCTCACCCTCAGCATTACCCTAAGCCTAAGCCTAACACTAACCCTAACCCTCAAACTAACCCTAAACCTAACACTAACCTTAACCCTAACCCTCAACTTCAACCTCACCCTCAGCCTAACCCTAAACCAAACGCTAAATCTAACGCTCATACACACACTCACCCTCACCCTAATCCTAATCCTAACGCTAACCTTAACCCTAACTCTAACCATCCCCCTAACTCTCACCCTAACCCTAACGCTATCACTAACCCTAACCCTAACCCTCAACCTAACCCTCATCCTAACCCTACTCTAACCCTAAATCTCACCTTCAGCCTAACCCTAACTCAAACCTTAAACCTCACCCTAACCCTAATCCTAAACCGCATCCTTACCCTCACCCTCACCCTACCCTTAACCCTAAACCTAACCCTAACAATAAACCTAACCCTATTCCTAACCCTCACCCTAACCATAAACCTCACCCAAAACCAAACCCTCAACCTAAAACTTACCCTCACCCTAACACAAACTCTAACCCAAAAACAAACCTTCACCCTAACCCTCCCCCTAACCCTATATCTAACCCTCAACCTGACTCTCACCCTCACCCTAACCCTAACCCTAAACCCCACCCTAACCCTAACCCTAGCACTCAACCTCATGTTCAGCCTAAGCCTAAGCATAAGCATAAGCCTAACCCTAACCCTAACCCTCACCCTAACCCTAATACTAACACTAACCCTAACTCTAACCCTAAACCTCACACTCACCATAACCCTAACTATAACCCTAACCCGAAACCTAAACCTAACCCTCAGCCTCACCCTCACCATAACCCTAACCCTAACCCTAACAACCCTCATCCTAACCATAACCTTCACCCTAAACCTAACCCTCACCCTAACACCCACCCTCACAATAACCCTAACCATCACCCTAACCCTAAAACTCACCCTAACCCTAACCCTCACCCTCAACCTAGCCCTCAACCTAACCCTAAACCTAACCATCATTCTAAACCTAATCCTCATCCCCACCCACACCCTAAGCCTAACCCTAAGCCTAAGCCAAACCCTAACCCTAACCCTCACATTCACCTTCACTGCAAAACTAATCCTAAACCTAACCCTAACTCTAATATTAAACCTCAACCTAAACCTCACCCTAATTCTAACTCTAAACCTAACCCTAACCATCCGCCAGACCCTCCCCCTAACCCTAAACCTCACCCTCACCCTAACCATAACCCTAATCCTAAACCTCAACCTAACCCTGATCCTAAACCTCACCCTCACCCTCACTCTCACTGTTACTCTAACCCTTACCCTAACTGTAACACTAACCCTAACCCTATCCCAAACCCTGACCCTCACCGTAACTCTAACGCTAACCCAAACCCTCACCCTAACCCTAATCCTAACCCTCACCCTCACCCTAACCCTCACCCTCACTGTAACCCTAACCCAAATCCTAACCATAAACCTCACCCTAACGCTAACCCTAACCCTCACCCTAACTCTAACCCTCACCCTCACACTAATGCTAACCCTAAACCTTATCCTAACACTCACCCTATCCCTAAAACCTAACCTTAACCCCCACCCTCACCGTCACACTCAGCCTAAGCCTTAGCCTAAGCCTAAGATTAACCCTAACCCTCACACTCACCCTCACCTTAACCCTAACCATAACACTAACCCTAACCCTAACCCTCAGACTAACCCTCACCCTAATGCTAAATCTAACCCCAAACCTCACTCTCACCCTAACCCTAACCCTCACACTCAGCCTCAACCTCCGCCTAACATTAAGCCTTACCCTAACCCCAACATTAACACTAACACTAACCCTAACCCTCACCCTACCCCTCACTCTAACCCTAACCCTAACCCTCACCATCAGCCTAGCCCATACCCAAACCCTAAGCCTAAGCCTAACCCTCACCTTAACCCTCACTCTAACCCTAACCCCAACACTCACCCTAACCATAACCCTCACACTCACGCTCACCCTAACTGTAATCCTAACCCTAAGCCTAACTGTAACCCTCATACTCACCCTCACTTAACCCTAACCCTTATCCTAATCCTAACAGTAACCCTCACCCCTACACTAAACCTCACCCTAACCTTAACGCTAACAATAAACCTAACCCTAAGCCTAACCCGAAACCACACCCTAACCCTAACTCTAACCCTAAACCTCACCCTCACCCTACCCCTAACACTAACACTAATCCTAAACCTCACCCTAAACCTAAACTTTACCCTAACACTTACCCTCACCCTAACACTAACACTGAACCTAACACTAACGCTCACACTAATGCTAACCATCACGCTAAACCTAAACCTAACCCTAATCCTAACCCTAACCCTCAACTTCACCCTAGCCCCACCTAAAACTAACACTCATCCTCACCCTAAACCTCACACTAATGCTAACACTAATCCTCAATCTAACCCTCACCCTCACCCTAACCCTAACCCTCACGCTAACAATAACCCTCATCCTCAGCCTAACCCTCATCTTTACTATTACTGTCACCCTCATCCTAACCCTCAGCTTAAACCTTACCCTCATCCTAACCCTCACCCTAACCATAACCCTAACCATCACCCTAACCCTAACCCTCACCCTGACCTTCAGCCTCAGCCTAACACTAAGCCTAAGCCTAACCCTTAAACTAACCCTCACACTCACCCTCAGCCTAACCCTAATCCTAACCCTAACCCTAACCCTAACCCTAAACCTAAACCTAAACCCCAACCTATCCCTCACCCTAACCCTAACCCTCACCCTCACTTTAGTCCTCACCCTAACCCTCAGCTCAAAACTAACCCACACCTTCACCGTAACCCGAACCCTAACACTCACCCCAACCATATCCCTAACCCTAACCCTCACCCTAACCCTCACCCTCCACCTAACACTAAGCGTAACCCTAAACCCAACCCTAACCCTAACACTAAACCTAACCCTAACACTAACACTAAACATAAACCTCACCCTGAGCATCACCCTCACTGCAAACTTAAAACTAACCATAGCACTAACAATAACCCTAACCCTAACCTTAACCCTAACCCCAACCCTCACCCAAACCCTAACCCTAACCCTAAACCCAAACCTAAACCTAATCCTAAACCTAAACCTAACCCTAAGCCTAACCATAAACTTCATCCTAACACTCACCCTAAACCTAATGCTAACCCTCACCCTCCACCTAACACTAAGCCTAACCCTAAACCCAACCCTAACCCTAACACTAAACCTAACCCTAACACTAACACTAAACATAAACCTCACCCTGAGCATCACCCTCACTGCAAACTTAAAACTAACCATAGCACTAACAATAACCCTAACCCTAACCCTAACCCTAACCCTAACCCTCACCCAAACCCTAACCCTAACCCTAAACCCAAACCTAACCCTAATCCTAAACCTAAACCTAACCCTAAGCCTAACCATAAACCTCATCCTAACACTCACCCTAAACCTAACGCTAACCCTCACCCTAACCCTAAACCTAACCCTCACTATCATGCTCGGCCTAAGCCTAAGCATAAGCCTAAGCCTAACCTGAACTCTAACCCTCACCCTAAACCTCACCCTAAACCTAACCCTAACTCTAACCCTAAACCTCACCATCACCCTAACCCTAACTCTAACCCTAACCCTAAACCTCACCATCACCCTAACCCTAACTCTAACCCTAACACTAAACCTAAACCTCACCCTAACCCTAACCCAAACTTCACCATCAACCTCACCTTAACTGTAACCCTAACCCTAAACCTAACAATAACCCTAAAACTAAACCTAACCCTCACCCTAAACATAACCCTCAACATAACCCTAAACCTCAATCTAAACCTCACCCTCACCCTAACCGTAACCCTCAAACTCACCCTAACCCTCAGCCTAACCCTAACCCTCATCCTCACCTTAACCCTCACCCTAATCCTAACCCTCATCTTTACCCTTACTGTCACCCTCACCCTAACCCACCCCCTAACCCTAACTCTCATCCTAACCCTCACCCTAACCATAACCCTAACCATCACCCTAACCCTAACACTTACTCTCAACCTCAGTCTCAGCCTAACCCTAATCGTAAGCCTACCCTTAACCCTAACCCTCACCCATACCTTAGCCCTCACCATAACCCTAATCCTAACCCTAACCCTCACCCTAACGCTCAACGTAACCATAACCTTAACCATCACTCTAAACCTAATCCTCATCCCCACACTCACCATCAGCCTAACCTAAGCCTACCATACCCCTAAACCTAAACCTAACCCTCACTGTAACCCTAACCCTAACCATAACCCTACCCCTAATCCTCACCCTCACCCTCACCCTAAACCAAATCCTAACCCTAACACTACCTTCATCCTAACCCTCACCCTAACAGTAATCCTCACCCTCACCATAACACTAACCCTCACCCCCACCCTCACCCTCAGCCTAACCCTAAGACTAAGCCTAAGCCTATCCCTAACCCTCACACTCACACTCCACCTAACCCTAATCCTAACCCGAACACTATCCCTAAACCTCAACCTAACACTCACCCTCACCCTAAGACTAACACTAACTCTAAACCTAACCCTCACACTAACTGTCCCACTAACCCTCACTCTAACCCTAAACCTCACCCTCAACCTAACCCTAACCCTAAACCTCACCCTCACCCTCAACATAACTATAACCCTAACCCTACCAATAACAGTAACCCTAACCCTAACCCTAAACCTAACCCTAACCATAAACCTCAACCTCAAACTCACCCTCACTGCAAAATTAACCCTAACCATAACACTAACAATAACTCTAACCCTGAAGCAAACTCTAACCCTAATCCTCACCCCCACCCTCACACTCAGCCTAACCCTATCTCTAACCCTAACCCTAAACCTCACCCTAACCCTAACCCTAACCCTCACCTGCAACTTCACCCTCACCGTAATTGTAACCCATACCCTAACAATACCACTAACCCTAAACCTATCCATCAACCTAACCCTAATCCTCACCCCCACACTCACCCTCAGCCTAACCGTAACCCTAAGCCTAATCCTAACCCTAACCCTCACCCTCAATCTCACGCTAACCTTAATCCTAACCCTAACCCTATCCCTAAACCTCAACCTAACCCTCACCCTCACCCTAATGCTAACACTAAACCTAAATCTAACTCTTTCCCTAACCCTCCCCCTATCCCTAACTCTAAACCTAAACCTCACCAGCACCCTAACCCTAACCCTAACACTAAACCTCACGCTAAACCTCACCCTAACCCTAAACCTCACCCTCACTCTCACCCTGACCGTAACTCTAATCCTAACCCAACAATAATGCTAAACCTAACCCTAACCCTAACCCTAACCATAACCCTCACCCTGAGCCTCACCCTCACCCCAAACTTAACCCTAAACAAAACACTAAAATAACCCTAAATGTAACCGTAACACTCACTGTAACCCTAACCCTAACCCTAACCCTAACACTAACCCTAACCATGATCCTCACCCTCACCCTAACCCAAACCCTAACCCTAACCCTCACCCTATCCCTAACCGTAATCCTAAACCTAACCCTAACCCTAAACCTAACCCTAACACTAACCCTAACCCTAACCCTAAACCTCATCCTAACCCTCAACCTAAACGTAACCCTAAACCTAACCCTAACCCTCACCCTCATGCTCAGCCTAAGCCTAAGCCTAACCTGAACTCTAACCCTCACCCTAACCCTCACCGTAACCCTAACCCTAACACTAACCCTAACTCTAACCCTAAACCTCACCCTCACCCTAACCCTAACTCTAACCCTAACCCTAAACCTAAACCTCACCCTAACCCTCACCCTGACCCTCACCCTCACCCTCACCTTAACCGTAACCCTAACCCTAATGCTAACAATAACCCTAAACCTAAACCTAACCCTTACCCTAAACATAACCCTCAACATAACCCTAACCCTCAATCTAACCCTCAATCTCACCCTAACCCTAACCCTAACACTCACCCTAACCCTCACCCTAACCCTAAGCTTAACACTCAACCAAACCCTCACCCTAACCCTAACCTTAATCCTAGTCCTCACCCTAAAGGTAACCCTAACCATCACTCTAAACCTAACCCTCACCCTCAGCCTCAGCCTCAGCATAACCCTAATCCTAAACCTAACCCTCACCCTAAACCTCACCCACACCTTAGCAGTCACCATAACCCTAATCCTAACACAAAAACTCACCTTAACACTCAATGTTACCATAACCCTATCCATCATTCTAAACCTTAACCTCATCCCCACCCTCACCATAAGCCTAACCCTAAGCCTAAGCCTAAACCTAACCCTAACACTAACCCTAACCGTCACTCTAACCCTAAACCTAACCCTCACACTAACACTAACACTAACCCTAATCCTCAACCTCACCCTCACCCTAAACCAAACCCTAGCCCTAACCCTAAGCCTAAGCCTAATCCTAACCCTAACCCTAACCCTCAGACTCACCCTCACCCTAACCCTAATCCTAAACCTAGCACTATCCCTAAACCTAACCCTCACACGAAATGTCACCCCAGCGCTCACCCTAACCATAATCCTAAACCTAACCCTCATCCTAACCCTCAACCTAACCCTAAGCCTAACCCTCACTCTAAACCTAACCCTCAACCTCAACCTCACCCTTAGTGTAAATCTAAGCCTAACCTTAACCTAACCCTAACCCACAGACACACCCTCACCCTAACCCTAACCCTAACCCTAACTCTAACCCTCACCCTCACTCTAACCCTCACCCTAACCCTAACATTAACCCTAACCCTAACCCTCAAACTAACCCTCACCCTAAGACTAACTCTAACACTAAACCTCACCCTCACCCTCACCCTAACCCTAACTCGAACCCAAATCTTAACCCTAAACCTCACCCTAACCCTAACCCTAACCCTCAACCTCACCCTCACCCTAACCCTAACCCTAACCCTAACCCTCACCCACACCCTAACCCTAATGCTAATCCTAACACTCACCCTCACCGTAACCCTAACACTAACTCTCACCCTAAACGTAACCTTAACTCAAATACTATCCATAACCCTAACCCTCACCTTAAACCTCACTCTAACCCTTACCCTAACCCTAACCCTCACTCTAACCCTAACCCTAACACTAACACTAAACCTCACCCTAACCCTCACCCTATCCCTAAACCTAAACCTAACCCTCACCCTAAAGCTCACGCTAACCCTTAACCTAAACCTAAACCATACCCTCCCCCTAGCACTCACCCTAATGTTAACCCTAACCCTAACCCTCACCCTAAATTTAACCCTAACCCTAACCCTCACACAAACCCTAACTTACCCTCAACTTACCCTCAACCTCAGCTTCACCCTCACCCTAACCCTCACCCTCAACCTTACCCTAGCCTTAACCATAACCCTAACCCTCACACTAAACCTGACTCTGACACTCACCCTCATCCTCACCATAAGCCTAAACCTACACCTAAGCCTAATCCTACACCTAACCCTCACCCTCACTCTCACCCTAAACGTAAACCTTACCCTAAGCCTAAACCTAGCCCTCACCCTAAACCTAACCCTAAACCTAACCCTCACCCTAACTCTAACCCTAACCCAAATGCTAACCCTAACACTCACCCTCACCATAACCCTAACCCTAACCCTCACCCTAAACCAAACCTTAACCCTAATACTATCCGTAACACTCACCCTCACCCTAATCCTCACTCTAACCCTTACCCTAACCCTAACCCTCACCCTAAACCTAACCTGAACACTAACACTAAACCTCACCCTAACCCTCACACTATCACTAAACCTAAACCTAACCCTCACCCTAACGCTCACCCTAATCCTCACCTAAACCTATACTACAGCCGCACCCTAACCCTCACCCTAAAACTTACCCTCACCCTAACCCTAACACTAACCTTAACCCTAATCCTCACCGAAACCCTAACCCTGAACCTCACTCTAATCCTCACCGTCACCTTAACCCTCACCCTATCCCTACCCGTCACTCTCACCCTAAAAGTCACCCTCTCCAGAACCCGACCCTCACCCTAACCCTACCTTAAACCTCACCCTAACCCTAACCCTCACCCTAAACCTAACTCTAAACCTCACCCTCATACTAACCCAAAACCTCACCATAAACCTCACCCTAACCCTCACCCTTAACCCTAAGGCTAACCTAACTCTCACTCTCACCCTAACCCTCACACTAAACCTTATCCTCTCACTTACCCTAACCCTAAGCCTCAAATTCACCCTAATCCTCATCCTAACCCTAACCCTACCCCTCATCCTACCCCTCACCCTAACCGTAAATCTAACCCTTAGCCTAGCCCTATCCCTAACCCTCCCCTTCGCACTACCCTCAATATCACCCTCACCCTCACCCTCACCCTCACCCTAACCCATACCCTCACCCTAAACGTTACCCTAATCCTAACAATCACCCTAAACCTAACCGCAACCCTCACCCTAACACTAATGCTCACCTAAAAGCTCACCCTAATCCTCACCCTCACACTAACACTAACCCTAAGCCTTTCCTAACCCAAACCCTCAACCTAACCCTCACACTAAACCTCACCCTCACCCTGGCCCTCAGGCTAAAAATAAGCCTAAACCTAATCCTCACCCTCAACCTCACCCGCCCCAGTTTAACCCTAAAACTAATCCTAACCCTAACCCTAACCCTCACCCTGAACCCCACTCTAACCCTAACCATAACCCTAACCCTAATGCTAACACAATCCCTCACCCTCACCCTAACCCTAATCATAACCCTAACCCTCAACCTAACCCTTAACCTAACCCTAATGCTAACACTAAACCTCAAACTCACCCTAACCCTCATCCTAACCCTTACACTCACCCTCAACCTCAGCCTCACCATAACTTTAACCCTAACCCTAAACCTCACCCTAACCCTCAACCTAACCCTAACCCTAACCCTCAGCTTAACCCTCACCCTAAACCTAACCCTAACCCTAATCCTCAAGGTATCCCTAACCATAACCCTAACACTCACTCTAAACCTCTCCCTCACCTTAACCCAAATGCTAACATTAATCCTCAACCTCACACTAAACCTCGCCCTAACCCTTACACTCACCTTAATCCTATCGCTTACCCACACACTAACCCTCACCCTAACGCTTCCCCTCACCCTAACCCTCACTCTAACCTTAACCCTAACCTTCACCCTAACCCTCACCCTAACACTAACACTCAACTGCACCCTCACCCTAACCCTCACCCTCACCCTAAACCTCACCCTAACCCTTACCATCACACGAACCCAAACTCTCACCCTCAGACAAACCCTCATCCTAAACCTAAACCTAACCCTAACCCTCACCCTAACCTTAACTCTAACCCTAACCCTAACCCTCACCTTAACCCTAACCCTCGCCCTCACCCTCAACCTCACCCTGAGCCTAACCCTAACCCTAACACTAATCCAAACACAACCCCTCAACCTTACCCTAACTCTAAACCTAACCATAACCAAAACCCTCACCCTAAACCTAACCCAATTCCCCACCCTCATCCTTAGCCTAACCCTAATCCTAAACCTAACCCTCACCCTCACCCTAACCCTTACCCTCACACTAATCCTAACCTTAACCCTCAGCCTAACCCTCATCCTAACACTAACACTAAACCTCACCTTAACCCTCACCCTAAACCTAAACCTAAACCTAACCCTCACCCTAAAGCTCACCTAACCCTCACCTAACCATAACACTAACCCTAACTCTAACCCTCACCTTCACCCTAATCTAACCCTCACCCTAACCCACACCCTAACTCTAACGCTATCCCTAAACCTCAGCCTCACCCTAAACCTCATAATAACACTTACCTCACAATAACCCTAAAACCAACCCGAACACTAATCCTCACCGTAACCGTAACCCTCACCCTCACCCTAACCCTCAACATCATCTTAACCCTCATCCTAACCCTGTCACCCACACCCTAAAACTCACACTAACCGAACCCTCACGCTCACCATAACCCTACCCTAAACCTCACCCTAACCCTCATCCTCACCCTACCCTCACCCTAAAACTAACCTTAACCCTAACCTTCACACTTAACCTCAACCCCACCCTCACCCTCACCATCACCCTCAGCCTAATCCTCAAACTAACCCTAACACTAAACATTACCCTATCACTAACACTCACCCTCAGCCTCACCCTCACCCTTAACCCTCACCATCACCCTAAACCTAACATTAACCCTAACCCTCACTCTAATCCTTAACCTCACCCTAACCCTATCCCTTACCATTACCCTAAACTTCACCCTAAATCCTAACATTCACCCTAATCCTAACCCTACCCCTTATCCTAACCCTCATCCTAACCCTAACCCTAACCCTCACCCTCACCCTAACACTAATCCTAACCCTAACCCTAACCCTCAAAAACACCCTAACCCTCACCCTAACCCTAATGCAAACCCGAACCCTAAAACTCACCTTAACCCTAACCCTAATCCTAAACCTCACACTAACCCTAACCATCACTCTAACCTTAAACTTCATCCTATCCCTGACCCTCACCCTAATCCTCACCCTAACCCTAATCTTAACCCTTACCTAACCGAAAAGCTCACCCTCACCCTCACCTTCACCCTAACCCTCAACCTCACATTAGACCTCACCATAAACCTTACCCTAAACTTAACAATAACCCTCACACTAACCCTCAACTTCACCCTAAACCTAACCCTAAGCCTTACCCTCATCCTAGCCCTAATCCTAACTCTAACGCTCACACTAACCCTAACCCTCACCCTAACCCTAAACCTAACTCTAACCCTCAAACTAACCCTAACCCTCATCCTCACCATCACTCTAACACTTATCCACAACCTAACCCTAACCCTAACCCTAACCCTCACACTAACACTCACCCTAACCGTAACATTAACCCTCCCCCTCAGCCTAACGCTCACACTAACCCTAACCCTCAACTTAAACCCAAACCAAACCCTCACCCTCACCCGCAAGCTCACCCTCAGCTTAACCCTAACGCTAACACTAATCCTAACCTTAACCCTCACCTACACCCTCACCCTCACCCGAACCATAATCCTAACCCTCAACCTCACACTCAGCCTCACCCTAAAACTCACCCTCACCCTAACCCTAACCTTAAACCTATCCCTATCGCTCACCCTAACCCTAATGCTAACCCTAACCCTCACCCTCACCCTAACCCTAATGCTAACCCTAACACTCAACCTCACCCTAACCCTCACCCTAACCCTAACACTAAAACTAACACCAACCCTAACCCTCACTCTCACCCTCACCCTCACCCTCACCCTAACCTAACCCTAACCCTCACCCTCATCCTAACCCTAATGCTAACCCTAACCCTCACCCTCACCCTAACCCTCTCACCAACCATAACCCTCATCCTAAACCTAACCCTAACCCTAACCCTCACATGCAACCTAACCCTCACCCTAACACAAAACCTCACCCTAACCATATCCCTAAACCTAACCCTCACTTCACCCTAATCATCACCCTAAACGTTATAGTCACCCTCACACTAACAATCACACTAACACAACCCTCAACCTAACCCCAACCCTAACACTCACCTCACCCTCACCTCAGCCTAACAAAAACCCTAACCCTAAACCTCACACTCACCCTCACCCTAACCCTAACCCAAACCCGAACACTCACCCTAACCCTCATCATAAACCTAGGTCTCACCCTCACCCTAAACCTAAACCTAACCTTCACCCTAACCCTCACGCTAACCTTAACCACAACCCTAAACCTAACCCTCACCCGAACCCTCAACATAACCCTAAACCTCACCCTCTCCCTAACTTTCACCCTAATCTTTACCCTCAACCTAACCCAAACCCTAACCCTAAACCTAACACTCACACCAACCATAACCCTCACCCTCAGCCTAACCCTTATACTAACCCTTAACCTAACAGTAACCTTCATGCTAACCCTAACCCTAACCGTAAACCTCACCCTCAACAGCCCCTTCCCCCTCAGCCTTACCCTAACCCTAACCCTAATCCTAACCCTAACCCTCAACCACACCCTCACCCTAACCCTAACCCTAACCAAAACGCTAACACTCACCCTTACCCTCACCTAACCCTATTCCCAACCCTAACAATAACCCTAACCCTAACACTAAAACTCACCCTAACCTAATCCTAACCCTTACCCTCACCCTCACCCTCACCCTCATTCTAACACTCACCCTCATCCTGACCCTCAACATCACACTAACCCTCCCCCTCCCCCTAACCCTCACACTAACCCTAACCCTCACTTTAAACCTAAACCAAACACTCACCCTCACCCTAACCATAATCCTAACCCTCAACCTCACACTCAGTCTCACCCTAACCCTCACACTAACCTGATACCTCACCCTAACTCTAACCCTAAACCTCACCCTCAATTTCATCCTCACCCTCAGCCTAACTCTAACCCTAATCCTAACACTAACCCTCACACTCACCCTAAACCTAACCTAACTCTCACCCTCACCCTCAGCCTCACACGCACCCGCACCCTCACCCTCACCCTCACATTAATCCTCAACCTCACCCTAAACATCACCCTAACCCTAACCCTCACACTAACCCTAAACATAACACTCACCCTTACCCTAAATCTCATCCTAAACCTCACCCTAACCCTAAAGCTAACCCTAACGCTCACCCTCACACTAAACCACATCCTAACTCTTATCCTCACACTAACCTTAACCCTAACCCTAACCCTAATCTTCACACTAACCCTAACCCTAACCCTATCCCTACACCTCACCCTGACTCTCATCCTAAACCTAACCCTCACCACACCCTAATCCTCACCCTAACCAGAACCCTCACCCTCACACGAACACCCACCCTCACACGAACACTAACCCTCACAATAAATATCACCCTAACCATAACTCTCGCCTAACGCTAACCCTAACGCTCACCCTAACCCTAAGCCTCAACATAAACCTAACCTTCACCCTGACTCTCACCCTAAGCCTAACCCTCAACCTAACCCTCACCCTAACCCTAACCCTCACCCTAAACCTAAACCTCACCCTCACACTAACGCTAACCCTCATCCTAACCCTAAACCTCACCCTCACACTCTCCATAACCCTAAACCTCATCCTAATCCTAACCTTATACCTAATGCTAACCCTAAACCTCACCCTCTCCCTAACCCTTACCCTCACACTAACCCTATCCCTAACCAACACACTAAACCTAACCCTCACCCTAACCCTAACCCTAAACCTCACACTAAACCTAACACTCAACCCTAACCCTAACCCTACCCCTCAGCCTAACCCTAAACCTAAATCTAACTGTAACCCAAATCCTCACCCTATCCCTAACTTTAACCCTAACCTTCACCCTCAACCTCCCCTTCCCCCTCAGCCTTACCCTAACTGTAACCCTAATCCTAAACCTGAACCTAACCCTCACCCTAACCCTAACCCTCAGCATCACCCTAACCCTCACCCTAACATTTACCCTCAACCTAACCCAAATCCTAACCATAAACCTAACAATCACACTAACCGTAACCCTAATCATCACCCTATCCTTTATACTAACCCTAAACATAACCCTAACCCTCAACCTAACCTGAACCCTCACACTACCCTAAACCTAAACCTAACCCTAACTCTCTCGCTAACCCTAAACCTCACCCTCAACCTAACTCTCACCCTCACCCAAACTCTCACTCTAAACCTTACCCTCAACCTAATCCTATCCCTAAAGCTAACCCTAACCCTAACTCTCACCCGAACACTCACCCTCAACCTAACCCTCACCCTCACACTAAACATCACCCAAAACCTAACCCTCACACTACCCCTAACCCTAACCCTCACCCTAACCATAACCCTCACCATAACCCTAACCCTCACACTAACCCTATGCCTAACCCTCACCCTCACCCTCACCCTAACCCTAACCCTAACCCTCATCCTAACACTAACCCTCACCCTCACCCTCACCCTAACCCTAACCCACAAACTCACCATAATCCTCACCCTAAACCTAACCCTAAACCTTACCTAACGGAAAACCTCACCCTCACCCATACCCAAACCTTCAACCTAGCCCTCCCCCTCACACTCACCCTCACCCTAACACTGAACCTAACCCTAACGCTCACCCTAACCATAATCCTCACACTAAGCCTAACGCTCACCCTAACCCTAACCATACCTCTCAGACTAACCCTCACCTTAACCCTAACTCTAACCCTCACAATAACCATAACCCTATCACTAACCCTCACATTAACCCTAACCCTAATACTGAACCTAACCGTCACCCTCTCCCTCACCATTAACCTAACACTCACCCTAACCCTAACCCTAACCCTAGTCCTCACAATAACACTTACCCTCACCCTCACCCTAACCCTAAACCTCAACCTCACCCTAACCCTCACCCTAAGCCTTACCCTCACACTAACTCTAATCCTAACCATAACCCTAACCCTCAACCTAACCCTAAAACTATCCCTAATTCTCACCCTAACCCTAACCCTCACCCTACTTCACACTCACCCTAACCATCACCCTAACCCTTACCGTCACCCTAACCCTAACCCTAACCCTCACACTAAACCTAACCCTCACCCAAATTCTAATGTTACCCCTGAACCTAACCCTCACCCTCGACCTAACCCTAACCCTATTCCTAACCCTATCCATAAACTTAACCCAAAACTTCACACTAACCCTCACCCTCACCCTCACCCTAATGCTAACCCTAAACCTCAGCCTCACCGTAACCCTCACCGTAACACTTACCTTCACCCTAAACCTCACCCTCACCCTAACCCTAACCCTAAACCTCACCCTAATACTAACCTTCACCCTCTCCTTCACCCTAACCCTAACACTCATCCTAACCCTAAGGCTAAACATGATGCTAACCCTAATCCTCACACTCACCCTAAACCTCAACCTAACCCTTACCGCAACTCTAACCCTAACCCTAACCCTAACACTAAACCTAACCCTCACCCTAACCCTAAGGCTACCATTCTGCCTAACACTCACCCTAAACCTAAACCTAAACCTAATCCTCACCCTATCTTTAACCTTAACCCAAACCCTCACCCTAACCCTCACCCTCACCCTAACCTTAATGCTAACCCTAACCCTCACCCTCACCCTAACCCTCACCCAAACACTTAGGCACACCCTAACCTTCACGCTAAGCCGAACCCTAAACCTAACCTTCACCCTAACCGTCACCCTAACCATAACCCTCACACTCACCCTAACCGTCACCCTAAACTTTACCCTCACCCTAACCCTAAACCTAACGCTCACACTAAGTCTAACCCTAAGCCTCAGCCTAACACTTATTCTAACCCTAAACCTAGCCCTAAACCTCACCCTAACCCTAACCCTAAACCTCAGCCTAACCATCATCCTAACCCTTACCCTAATCTTAACCCTCACCCTAACCCTAACCCTCACTCTCACCCTAAACCTCACCCTAACCCTTACCCTCAACATAACCCTAACCCTAACACTATCCTCACACATAAACTCACCCTAACCATAACCCTAAAGCTCACCGTAACCGTAACCCTCACCCTCACCCTCACCCTAACCCTAACCCTGTCCCTAATCCTAACTCTAACCCTCACCCTCACCCTAACACTAATCCTCACCTAAACCTTCACCCTCACCTTCGCCCTCATCCTAACCCTCACCCTCACCCTAAACATAAACCTAACCCTCACCCTAACCCTAACCCTAATCCTTCCCCTTACACTAATCCTCACCCTAAACCTAACCCTCACCCTAAACATCACCCTAACCCTAACCCTCACCCTAACCCTAACCCTCACCCTCACCCTAACCCTCACCGTCACCTTAACCCTCACCCTAACAATAACCATCAAATATACCCTAAATCTCACCCTCATCCTAACCCTCACCCTCACCCTAACCCTAATCCTAACCCTAACCCTAACACTAAACCTAAAACTAATGCTAACACTAAACCTCAACCTCACCATAACCCTCACCCTAATCCTTACCCTCACCCTCAAGCTCACCCTAACCCTAACCCTAACATTAACCCACACCCTAACCCTCACCCTAACACTAACCCTAACCCTTACCCCTCAGCTTCACTGTCACCCTAACCCTAACCCTAACCCTAATCCTCACCCTATCCCTAACCCTAACCCTAAACTTCACCCTAACCCTCATCCTCACCGTACCCCTAATGCTACATTAACACTCAGCCTCACCCTAAGCCTCGCTGTAACCCTTACCCTCACCTTAACCCTATCCCTCACCATCATCCTCAACCTCACCCTTACCCTTACCCACACCCTAAAGCTCAATCTAACCCTAACGCTAACCCTAAAACTAAACCTCACCCTAAACGTCACCCTAACCCTAAGCCTAACCCTAACCCTCACTCTCACCCGAACCCTTACACTTACCCGAAACCTAACCCTAACCCTCAGCCTAACCCTCATCCTAACACTAACCCTAACCCTAACCTTCACCCTAACCGTCACCCTCACCCTAACCCTCAACCTCACACTCAGCCTAACCCTAACCATAATCCAAAACCTAAACCTAATTTTCAACCTCACCCTAACTCTAAACCTAACCCTAACCAAAACCCTCACCCTAAAATTAACCCTAACCCTAATCCTAACCCTCACCCTCACCCTAACCCTTACCCACACCCTAACCCTAAACCTAACCCTCAGCCTAACCCTCATCCTAACCCTAACCCTAACCCTCAAGCTAACATTAACCCAAACCCTAAACTTAACCTTCACCCAAATCCTAACCCTCACCCTCACCCTCAACCTCACCATCAAGCTCACCGTAACCCACACCCTCACACTCACCCTAACCGTAACCATAAGCCTATCCCTCCCCCTAAACCTAACCCTCACCCTCACTCTCACCATCACCCTCAGCCTAACCCTCATCCTCACCCTAACGCTATCCATAAACCTAACCCTCACCCTAAACTAACTCTGACCCTCACCCTCACTCTCACACTAAATCTAAACCACACCATAACCCTAAACCTAACCTTAGCCCTCACCCTAACCCTAACCCGCACATAAACCCTAACCCTCACCCTCACCCTCACCGTAACTGTAACCCTAACCCTAATCCTAACAATAACCCTGAACCTAACCCTAACACTAACCCTATCTATAACCCTCACCCTAACGCTAACCCTCACCCTAACATTTACCCTCACCCTAAGTCTAAACCTAGTCCTAACACTAACCCTCACACTAATCCTAACATTCACCTTAACCCTAAACCTAAACCTAACCCTATCCCTAACCTCACCCTCACCCTAGCCCTCACCCTAACCCTAACCCTCATCCTCACCCTAAACCTCACTCTAAACTTAACATTAATCCTCAATCTAATCCTCACCCTCACCTTAACCCTAACCCTAATCCTCATCCTAAACCTCTCCTTTACCCTTACTGTCACCCTAACTCTAACCCTTACCCTAACTGTAACCCTAACCCTACCCCTCAACCTACCCCTCACCGGAAAACTAATCCTAACCCTAATCCTCACCATATCCCAAAACATAAACCTAACTCTAACCCTAACCCTCACACTCACCATAACCCTAATGCTAACAATAGCCCTCAACCTCACACGAAACCTCGCCCCTAACCCTTCCCTTGACCTTAAGCCTATCCCTCACTCATACCCAAAACTTCACCCTAACCCTTACCCTCACACTAACCCTAACTCTAACCCTAACACTAACCCTCACCCTAACCCTAAGCCTAACCCTAACCCTCACCCTCACCGTAACCCTCACCCTAACCCTTACCCTCATCCTAACCCTAACCCTAACCCTCACCCTAACCTTAAAGCTAAGCCTAACTCTAACCCTCACATTAACCCTAACCCTCACGCTCAACATCAACCTCAGCCTAACCCTAACCCTAATCCAAACGCTAACCCTCACCCTCACCTTCACCCTAACTCTAAACCTAACCCTAAATAAAACGCACACCCTAATCCTAACCCTATCCATAACCCTCGCCCTAACCCTAACCCTAATCCTAAACCTAACCCTCACCCTCACCCTAACACTTACCCTCACCCTAAACCTAAACCTAACCCTCAGCCTAATCATAATCCTAACACTAACACTAACCCAAACCCTCACCCTAAACTTAACCCTAACCCTAACCCTCACCCAAACCCTAACCCTCACCCTCACCCTCAACCTGACTCTCACCTCACCCTAACCCTCACCCTCACCCTCACCCTAAAAATAACCATAACCCTAACCCTCACCCTTAACCTAACTCTGACACTCACCCTCACCCTCACCCTAAGCCGAACCCTACACCTAAGCCTCATCCTAAACCAAACCCACAACCTCACACTCACCCTAAACCTAAACCTCAACCTAACCCTAACCCTAAACCTAGCCCTCACTCTGACCTTTGCCCTCACCGTCACCCTAACCCTAACTCTCACCCTCACCGTAACCCTAACACTAACCCTAACCCTTACCCTAAACCTAACTCTGACACTCACGCTCACCCTCACCCTAAACCCAACCCTACACCTAAGCCTAATCCTAAACCTAACTCTCACTCTCACCCTCACCCTAAACCTAAACCTTACCCTAAACCTAACCCTAATCCTAGTCCTCACCCTAGCCCTTACCCTCACCGTCACCCTAACCCTAACCCTAACCCACACCCTAACCCTAACCCTAACCCTCACCCTCACCGTAACCCTATCACTAACCCTAACCCTCATCCTAAACCTATCCTTAAAGCTAATGCTATCCCTAACCCTCAACCTCACCAAAAACCTCACTCTAACCCTTACCCTCACCCTAACCCTAAACCTAACAATAACACTAAACCTCAATCTAAACCTCATCCTCACCCTAAACCTAACCCTAAGTCTCACCCTCAACCTCAACCTCACCCTAACCCTAACCCTAACCCTCAACTGAAATCTCACCCTAACGCTCACCCTAGCCCTCAACTTAACCCTAACCCTCACCCTCACCCTAACGCTCACCCTAAACCTTACCCTCACCCTAAACCTAACCCTAAACCTAACGATAACCCTTACCCTCACCTAACCTAACCTGGATCCTAACCCTCACCCTAACACTAACGCTATCCCTAAAACTCACCCTCACCCTAAACCTCATCCCAACCCTTACCCTCACTATAACCCTAACCCTAACCCTAACCCTAATCCTCACCGTAACCCTAACCCTCACCCTAACCCTAACCGTCACCCACACCCTAAAACTCACCCGAACCCGAACCCGAACCCTCACCCTAACCGGAACCTAAACCTCACCCTAACCCTAACCCTCAATCTAAACCTAACTCTAACCCTCACCCTCATACTAAACCTAACCCTCACCTTAATCTTCACAATAACCCTCACCTTAACCCTAATGCTCACCCTAAACCTCACTCTCACCCTAAACCTCAATATTATCCTTATCCTCACACTAACCCTAACCCTAACCGTAATCCTCACATTAACCCTATCCCTCAACCTAACCCGAACCCTACCCCTCACCCTAATCCTAACCCTAATCCTAACCCACACACTAACCTTATCCCAAACCCTCAACTTCACCCTAACCCTCACCGTCACCGTCACATTAACCCTCACCCTAACCCTAACCCTCAACTACACCTTCACCCTCACCCTCACACTAAACCTCACCCTCACCCTAAGTATCACCCTAATCATAAACCTCACCCTAAACCTAATCCTAGTCATCATCCTAACCTTAACCCTCACCTTAAACCTCACCCTCACCCTAATCCTAACCCTAACCCTAACCCTCACCCTAATCCTAACCCTATCCCTTACCCTCACCCTAATCATAAACCTAATCCTAAAACTAAACTTCACTCTCACCCTAACCCTTACCCTCACTCCAACCCTAACACTAACTCTCAGCCTAACCTTCATCCTAACCCTCACACTAACCCTAAACCTCACCCTAACCATAAACATAACCCTCAGCCAAACCCACTTCCTAACCCTAAACCAAACCCTCAACACAACCCTAACCCTAACCCAAAATCTAACCCTCATCCTAACCCTAAACCTCACCCTCACCCTCACCCTCAGCCTAATCCTAACCTAACCCTAAACCTAACCCTAAACCTCACACTCACCCTCACCCTAACTCTAACCCTAACCCTAACCCTAAACTTCAACCTAAACCCAACCCTATCCCTAACCCTCACCTAAACCTAACCCTCACCCTCACCGTCACCCTAAACCTCACCCTCACCCTTACCCTTACCCTAACCCTCAACCTAACCCTGAGCCTTAACCTAACCCTCACCTTCACGCTAAAACTCACCCTAACCCTTACCCTCACCTGAAACCCAAACCTAACACTCAGCCTAACCCTCATTCTAACCCTAAACCTAAACCTAACCCTCACACTAACCTTAAAGCTAATCCTAACCCTAAACCTCACATTAACCCTAACCCTCACCCTCACCCTCAACCTCACCCTCAGCCTAACCCTAATCCTAACACTAATCCAAACACTAACTCTAACCCTCACCCTAACTCTAAACCTAAACCTAACCAAAACCCTCACACTAATCATAACTCTATCCCTAACCCTAACCCTAATCCAAAACCTAACCCTCACCCTCACCCTAACCCAAAACTTAACTCTCAGCCTAACCCTCATCCTAACCCTAACCCTCACACTAACCCTCACCCTCACCCTAACCATAACCCTAACCCTCACCCTAAACCTAACTCTAACCCTCAACCTCATACTAACCCTAAACCTCACCTTAACCCTCATCCTAAACCTAACCCTAACCCTAACGCTAACCCTAACCCTCACTCTCACCCTAACCCTCGCCCTAACATGTATCCTCACACTAACCCTAACCCTAACCCTAACCCTCACCCTAACCCTAACCGAACCCTCACCCTCACCTTTACCCTAACCCTCACCATCACCCCAACCATCAACATCACCCTAACCCTCACCTACACCCTCACCCGCACTCTCAGCCTCACCCTCACCCTAACCATCACCCTCACCCTAAACATCACCCTAACCCTAACCCAAACCCTAACCTTAACCCCAATCCTCACCCTAACCCTAATCCTCAACTTAAACCTCACCCTCTCCCTAATCCTCACCCTAACCCTAACACTAAGCCTTTCCTAACCAAATACCTCACCCTCAAACTAACCCTCTCCCTCACCCTAAACCTCACCCTCACCTTAACCCTAATCCTAACCCTAATGGTAACACTAGCCCTCACCCTCACCCTAACCCTAATCTTAACCCTAACCCTAACCCTAAACCTAACCCTAATGCTAACCCTTAACCTCAACCTCACCATAACCCTCACCCTAACCCTTACCCTCACCCTCAACCTCACCCTAACCCTAACCCTAACGTTAACCCACACCCTAACCCTCACCCTAACACTAACCCTAACCCTACCCCTTAGCATAACCGTCACCCTAAACCTAACCCTAACCCTAATAGTCACCCAATCCCTAACACTTATGCTAAGCCTCACCATAACCCTCACCATCACCGTACACCTAATGCTACATTAACCCTCAGCCTCACCCTAAAACTCGCCGTAACCCTTACCCTCAACTTAACCCTATCCCTCACCATCACCCTAACACTCATCCTAACCCTTACAATAACGCTAACACTAACACTAACCCTAAACCTAAACCTAACAATAAACCTCACACTAACCGTCACCCTAACCCTAAGCCTAACCCTAAACCTCACTCCCACCCTAACACTTATCCTTTCACGAACAATAACCCTAACGCTCAGCCTAACCCTCATCCTAAACCTAACCCTAAACCTAACCCTCACCCTAACCGTCACCCTCATCCTCAACCTCACCCTCAGCCTTACACTAACCCTAAACCTAATACAAAACCTAACCCTAACCCTCACCCTCACCCTAACTCTAAACCTAACCCTAACCCTCACCCTCAGACTAACCCTAACCCTATCACTTACCCTCACCCTAAAACTAACCGTTATCCCAATCCTAACCCTCACCCTCACCCTAAACCTCACCCTAACCCAAACCTTAACCCTAACCCTCACCTTCACCCTAACCCGAACCATAACCCTAAACCTCATCCTAAACCCTAACTCTGACCTCACACTAAGCCTAACCCTACACCTAAGCATAATCCTATACCTAACCTTCACCCTCACCCTCACGCTAAACCTAAACCTCACCCTAACCATAACACTAACCCTAGCCCTCACCCTAACCCTAACCCTCACCTACACTTAACCCTCACCCTCACCCTCACCCACGCCCTAAACATTACCCTCACCCTAAACATCACCCTAATTCTCACCCTTAACCTAACCCTAACCCTAATCCTCACCCTAACCCTAATCCTCAACTTAAACCTCAGCCTCACCCAAATCCTCACCCTAACCCTAACTCTAAGCCTTTCCTAACCGAAACCAATACCCTCACAATATCCCTCAACCAAACCCTCACCCTCACCCTAGCCCTCAGGCTAAAACTAACCCTAACCATAACCCTCAACCTCACCCTCACCATAACCCTAACCCTTACCCTCATCCTTACCATAAGCCTATCCCTAACCCTCACACTAACCCTAATCCTAAACCTAACCCTATTGCTAACACTAGCCCTCACCCACACCCCAACCCTAATCCTATCCCTAAAACTTAGCCTAAGGCTAACTCTAAACCTAATGCTAACCCTAAACCTAAACCTCACCCTAACCATCACCCTAAAACTTACCCTCACCCTCAACCTCACCCTAACGCTAACCCTAACCCTAACCCTAACCCTAACCCTCACCCTAACCCGAAACCTAACCTTCAGCGTAACACTCACCCTAAACTTAACCCTAACCCTAATCCTTACCCTATCCCTAACCCTAACCCTACACTTCAGCCTAAACCTCACACTCATCCTCAACTTCACCCTCACCCTAATCCTAACGCTAAAACTCAGCCTAACTCTAACCCTTATCCTAATGCAAACCCTAAACCTCAAACTCACCCTAACACTCACCCTAAACCTCACCCTCACTTTAACCATAACCCTAACCCTCACCCTATACCTAACTCTCAACCTCACCCTCACCCTTACTATCACCCAAACCCTCACCCTCACCGTAACCCTAACCATAACACTAACCCTCACGCTAAACCTAACTCTTACCCTCAACCTCACCCTCACCCAAAGCCTAACCCTAAACCTAAGCCTCATCCTAAACCAAACCCTCAACCTCACACTCACCCTAAACCTTAACCTCAACCTAACCCTAACCCTAAACCTAGCCCTCACCCTAACCCTTACCCTCACCCTCATCCTAACCCTAACCCTATCCCTAACCCTCATCCTAAACCTAACCCTAACCATAAGGATAACCATAACCCTCACCCTCAACCTAATCCCAAACCTAACCCTAACCTTAACTGTAAACCTAATCCTAACCCTTACACTATCCCTAACCTTCAGTCTCTCCCTAACCCTCACTCTAACCCTAAACCTCCCCCTAACGCTCACACTAACCCTAACCCTAACACTAACACTAAACCTCACCCTAACCCTCACCCTAACCCTAAACCTAACCCTAACCCTCACTCTAATGCTCAACTTAACCCTCACCCTAACCCTAACCTTAACCCTGACCCTAAACCTAAACCTCACCCTAACCCTATCCCTAAACCTACCTCTCAAATTAACCCTCACCCTAACCCCCACACTAACCCTAACCCTCACCCTCAACCTAACCCTAACCCTCAACCAAACCCTCTTCCTAATTCTAACCCTAAGCCTCAACCTGACCCTTACACTAACCCTAATCCTCAACCTATCCCTATCCTTCACCTTCAGACTCACCCTCAGCCTAACCCTAACCCTAACCCTAATCCTAACCCTAAACCTCACCCTCACGCTCAACCTAACTCTAAACCTCACCATAACCCTGACCCTCACCCTAAACCCAACCCTATCCCGAACACTCATACTAACTCCAACCCTCACCCTAACCCTAACCATAATCCTCACCCTCACCATAAGCCTAAACCTCACCGTAACATCACCCTAACCATAAAACTAACCCTAACCCTCAACCTCAACCTCACCATAAACCTCACCCTAACCATTACCATCACCATAACGCTAACCCTAACCCTAATCCTCACACATACCCTAATCCTAACCCTCACCCTAATGCTCACCTTAACCGTAACTGTCACCCTCACCCTAACCCTAACCTTCACCTTAACCCTCAACCTAATCCTAACCATCACCCTCACCCTAACACTCAAGCTCACCTGAACTCTAATCCTCACCCTAAACCTAATCCTAAACCTCACCATAACCCTAACCCTCACTTAAACCTAACTCTAACCCTCACCCTCAACCTAAGCCTCACCCTCATCCTAACCCTCACCCTAACACTAAAGCTAACCCTAATCCCCACTCTCACCCTAAGCCCCACCTAACCTCACACTAACCCTAACCCTAACCCTAACCCTAACTGTCACATTAAACATAATCCTCACCCTAACCCTAACCCTACACCTCACCCTAACCCTCAGCCTAAACCTAACCCTAAGCCTCACCCTAAACCTAACCCTAACCATCACCTTCACCCTAAACCTCACCATCACCGTTACCCTCACCGTAACCCTAACCCTCACCTACACCTTCACACTTACGTTCATCCTCACCATCACCCTAACCCTTACCCTCACCCTAAACATAACCCTAATCCTCACCCTCACCCTCACCCTAACCATAATCCTCACCCTAACCCTACTACTCAGCCGAAACCTCACTGTCAGCCTAAATATCACCCTAACCCTAACCCTCAACCTAACCTTAACCCTAACCCTCACCCTAACCCTAATGCTAACCCTAACCCTCACTCTCACCCTAAACCTCACCCTAACCCTTACCCTCAACATAACCCTAACCCTAACACTAATCCTCACACATAAACTCACCCTAACCCTCACCCTAAAACTCACCGTAACCGTAACCCTCACCCTCACCCTCACCCTAAACCTAACCCTAAACCTCACGGTAACCCGAACAATGTCCATAACCCTAACTCTAACCCTCACCCTCACCCTAACATTAACCCTAACCCTAAACCTCACCTAAATATTCACCCTCAGCCTCACGGTCATCCTAACCCTCACCCTCACCCTAAACATAAACCTAAACATAACCCTCATCCTAACCCTAACTGTAATCCTCCCCCTTACACTAATCCTTACCCTAAACCTCACCCTCACCCTAAATATCACCCTAAACCTAACCCTCACCCTAACCCTCACCATCACCTTAATACTCACCCTAACCCCAACCGTCACATACACCCTAAAACTCACCCTCATCCTAACCCTCACCCTCACCCTAACCCTAATCCTAACCCTAACCCTAAACCTAACCCTAATGCTAACACTAAACCTCAACTTCACCATCACCCTCACCCTAACCCTTACCCTCACCCTCAACCTCACCCTAACCCTAACCCTAACATTAACCCACACCCTAACACTAACACTAACCCTACCCCTCAGCCTAACCATCACCCTAAACCTAACCCTAAACCTAATCCTCACCCTATCCCTAACCCTAACCCTATCCTTCACCCTAACCCTCACCCTCACCGTAACCCTAATGCTACATTAACCCTCAGCCTCACCATAAGCCTCGCCATAACCCTTACCCTCTCCTTAAACCTATCCATCACCATCATCCTCAACCTCAACCTAACCCTTACCCACAACGTAACGCTCAATCTAATCCCAACCCTAACCCTAAACCTAACACTAAACCTCACCTTATCCTTCACCCTAACCCTAAGCCTAACCCTAACCCTCACTCTCACCCGAACCCTTATCCTTACCCGAACCCTAACCCTAACCCTCAGCCTAACCCTCATCCTAAGACTAACCCAAACCCTAACCCTCACCCTAACCGTCACCCTCAGCCTCAACCTCACACTCAGCCTAAACCGAACCGTAATCCAAAACCTAACCCAAAACCTCACCCTCACCCTAACTCTAAACCTAACCCTAATAAAAACCCTCACCCTCAACCTAATCTTATCCCTTACCCTCACCCTAAAACTAACCCTAATCCTAATCCTAACGCTCACCCTCACCCGAAACCTTACCCTCACCCTAACCCTAAACCTAACCCTCACCCTAACAATCATCCTAACCCTAACTAACCCTCAACCTAACCTTAACCCAAACCCTAAAATTAACCTTCACCAAAACCCTAACCCTCATGCTCACCCTCAGCTTCACAATCACCTTCACCGAAACCCACACCCTCACCCTCACCCTAACACTAACCATAACCCTATCACTCACTCTAAACCTAACACTTACCGTCACCCTCAACATCACCCTCACCCTAACCCTCACCCTCACCCTAACCCTATCCATAATCCTAACCCTCACCCTAAACCTAATTCTGACCCTCACCCTCACCCTCACCCTAAGCCTAACCCTACACTTAAGCCTAAACCTAAAGCTAACACTCACCCTATCCCTCACACTAAACCTAAACCTCACCCTAACCCTAAACCTAACCCTAGCCCTCACCCTAACCCTAAACCTCACCTAAACCCTAACCCTAACCCTCACACTCATCCTCACCCTAAACCTCACCTTCACCCTAAACATCACCCTAATCCTAAACCTCAACCTAACTATAACCCTCAGCCTCACCCTAACCCTAACCATCACCTTAAACCTCACCCTCACCCTAATCCTCACCCTAACACTAACCCTCACCCTAACCCTCACCCTAATCCTAAACCTATCCCTAAACTACACCCTAACCCTAATCCTAAAACTATTCCTCACCCTCACCCTAACCCTTAACCTCACCCTAACCCTAACCCTAACCCTCAGCCTAATCCTCATCCTAACCCTCACAATAACGCTAAACCTCACCCTAATCATAAAACTAACCCTGAGCCAAACCCTCTTCCTTACGCTAACCCTAAACCTTAACCCTCACCCTAACCCTAAAACTCACCCTCACACTCACCCTCACCCTCATCCTATACCTAATCCTAACCCTAAACCTAACCCTAACCCTCACATTCACCCTCACCGTAACTCTAACCCTTACCCTAACCCTGACCCTAACCCTAACCCCCATCCTATCCCTAACCCTCACCTAACCCTAACACTCACACTAACCCTAACCCTAACCCTCACTCTCACCCTAACCATAACTCTCACTTTAACCCTAAGCCTAAACCTAACCCTCACCCTCACCCTAAACCTCACCCTAACCCTTACCCTCGCCCAAATACTAACCCCAACTCTCAGACTAACCCTCATCCTAACCCTAACCCTAAACCTAACCCTCACCCTAACCTTAACGCTAACCCTAACCCTAGCCCTCACTTTAACCCTAACCTCACCCTCACCCTCAACCTCACCCTCAGCCTAACCCTAACCCTCATCCAAACACTAACCCTAACCCTCACCCTAACTCTAAACCTAACCCTAACCAAAACCCTCATCCTTATCCTAACCCCAAACTTAACTCTCAGCCTAACCCTCATCCTAACCCGAACCCTAACCCTAAACCTCACCCTAACCCTAAACCTGACCCTCACCTAAACCTTAACACTCACTCTCACCCTCAACCTCACTCTCACACTCACCCTCACTCTTACCCTAACCATAACCCTATTCCTCACCCTGAACCTAACCCTTACCCTCACCCTCACCCTCACCATCACCCTCACCCTAACCCTCACCCTCATCCTCAACCTATCCCTAACCATACCATAACCCTAATCCTAAACCTAACTCTGAACCTCACCCTCACCATCACCCTAAGCCTAACCCAACATCTAAGCCTAATCCTAAACCTAACTCTCACCCTAAAGTTAACCATAACCCTCACCCTAACCCTAACCCTCACACTAAACGTAACCCTAAGCCTCACCCTCACCCTCAACCTAACCCTAAACCTCACCCTTACGCTAAACCTAACCCTAATGCTAACCTTAACCCTCACTCTCACTGTAACCCTAACCCTAACCCTCACCCTAAACCTAACCTTAACCCGAATGCTACCCTAACACTCACCCTCACCCTAACCCTCACTCTAAACCTTCCCCACACCCTAACCCTTACCCACACCCTAACCCTTACCCACACCCTAAACCACACCCTAACCCCAACCCTAACCCTAACACTAACCCACACCCTAATCCAAGCCTAAACCTAAACCTCACCCTCACCCTAACCCTCACCCTAACTCTTACCATCACCCAAACCTAACCCTAACTCTCAGTCTAACCCTCATCCTAACCCTAACACTAACCCTAACCGTCACATTAACCCTAACTCTCACCCTCACCCTCAACATAATCCTAAGCCTAACCATAACCAAAACGTTCACCCTAAAACTAACCCTATCCCTAACCCTCACCCTAATCCTAAACCTAATCCTAAACCTAACCCTCACACTGACCCTAAAACTTACCCTCACCCTAACCCTAAACCTAACCCAAGCCTAACACTCATCCTTACCCTAACCCTAACCCTAACCCTAACCCTCACCCTAACCTTAACCCTAAACCTAACACTCAACCAAACCCTAACCCTCAACCTCACCTTCAACTTCACACTCACCCTCACCCTAAGGCTAACCCTCACCCTATACCTAACTCTGGCACTCACCCTCACGCTCACCCTAAGCCTAACCCTACAGCTAAGCCTAATCCTAAACCTAACTCTCACACTCACACTTACCCTAAACCTAAACCTTACCCTAACCCTAACCCTAACCCTAACCTTAGTTCTCATCCTAAAACTTACCCTCACCATCACCCTAACCCTAACACTCACCCTAACCCTAAACCTAACCCTAAACCTCACTCTAACCCTTACCCTCACCCTAACCCAAGACCTAACCCTAAACCTAACAGTAACACTAAACCTCACCCTAACCCTCACTCTAACCCTAAACCTAACCCTAACCCTAACCCGCACCCTAACACTAACTCTAAACCTAAACGTCACCCTAACCCTAAACCTCATCCTAACACTTACCTTCACACTAAAACTAAACTTAACCCGAACCCTAACCCTCACACTAACCCTAATCATCACCCTAAACTTAAAACTCACCCTAACCCTAACCCTAACCCTCAACCTCGCCCTAACCATAACCATTACCCTAACCATAACCCTCACCCTAACCGTAACCCCCACCCTCACCCTGAAGCTGGGCCTTAGCCTAAGCATAAGCCTAAGACTAACCCTAACCCTCACAATCAACCTCACCCTAACCCTAACCGTAACCATAACCCTAACCCTAACCCTCACACTAACCCTCACCCTAACGCTAACCCTAACCCTAACCCTAAACCTAACCCTCACCCTAACCCTCACCCTAACCCTAACCTTCAACATTACCATAACACTCACCCTCAGCCTAACCCTCACCTTAACCCTTACTGTCCCCCTCACCCTAACCCTCACTCTAACCCTAATACTCATCCTAACCCTCACCCTAACTGTAACCCTAAACATCACCCTAACCCTAACCCTCACACTCACCTTCAGCCTCAGCCTAACCCTAAGCCTAAGCCTAACCTTAACCCTAACCCTCACCCTCATCCTAGCCCTCACCCTAACCCTAATCCTAACCCTAACCCTCATCCTAACCACCAACATAACACTAACCCTCAAGCTCACACTAACCCTAACCCAAACCCTCAACTGAACCCTCACCCTCACCCTCACCATAACCCTCACCCTCACCCTAAAAATCACCCAAACCTTAACACTCACCCTTACCCTCAGGCTAGCCCTAACCCTCAAAGTAACCCTAACCTCACCCTAACCTAACCCTCAACCTAACCCTTACCCTAACCATAACACTAAGCCTAAACCTAACACGAACTCTCACAGTAACCCTAAACCTCACCCTAAACATAACCCTCACACTATCCCTAACCCTCACCATAACCCTAACCCTAACCCTCACCCTAACACTCACCCTCATCCTAGCCCTCACCCTAACCCTAATCCTAACCCTAACCCTCATCCTAACCCTCAACCTAACCATAACCCTAACCATCACTCAAAAGCTAACCCTCATACCCACACTCACCCTCAGGCTAACTCTAACCCTCAACCTAACCCACACCCTAACCCTAACCCTAATCGTAACCCTCACCCTCAGCTTCACCCTCACTGTAAACTTAATCCTAACCATAAAACTAACAATAACCCTAACCCTAAACCTAATCCTAACCATCACCCTCAGCCTAATACTAACCCTAACCCTCACCCTAACTGTAACCCTCACCTTCAACATAACCCTAACACTAACCCTGAAACTCACCCTAACGCTAACCCTAACACTCACCCTCATCCTAACCCACACACTAACCCTAAAACCCTAACCCTCATCCTAACCCTAACTCTCTCCCTCACACTCATGCTCAGACTAAGCCTAAGCCTAAGACTAAGACTAACTGTAAACCTCACACTCACCCTAACCCTCACCCTAAACCTAACACTAACCCTCACCTTCACCCTAGCCCATACTCTATCCCTATGCCTAAGCCTAACCCTCACCCTAACCCTCACCCTCACCCTAAGTCTAATCCTAAACCTAACCCTCACATTCACCCTCACCCTAACCCTAACTGTAACACTAACCCTAACCCTAAAACTAACCCTTACCCTAATGCTAACTCTAACCCTAAACCTCATCCTCACCCTAACCATAACCCTCACCCTCACGCTCACCCTCCGCCTAACACTAAGACTATCCCTAACCCCAAACCTAACCCTAAAACTAACCCTAAGCCTAACCCTCACACTAACCCTCACCCTAACCCTGACCCTAAACCTCACCCTCACCCTAGCCCATACCTTAACCCTAAGCCTAATCATAACCCTCACCCTGACCCTCTCTAACCCTAACCCCAACCCTCACCGTAACCCTAACCCTCACCCTCACCCTCACCCCCAGCCTTAACCTAAGCCTAACCCTAACCTAAACATCACACTCACCCTTACCCTAATCCTAACCCTAAACTTAACACTCACCCTCACCCTAACCCTAACTCTAACACTAAGCCTAACCCTAACCCTCACCCTCAAACTCACCCTCAGCCTAACTCTAAGCCTAACTCCAAACCTAACCCTAAACCACACCCTCACCTTCACCCTAACCCTAATCCTAACCCTAACCCTAAACCTAACCCTCCTCCTAACTCTCACCATAACACTAACCCTAAAACTAATATGAACACTAAACCTTAACATCATCCTAACCCTAACCCTAATCCTCACCCTCACCGTTATTCTAACCCTAACCCTAATGATAACACTAACCCTAACCCTCACCCTCACACTCACCCTCACCCTCATCCTATCCATAAACCTAACCCTAAACCTAACCCTAACCCTCACATTCACCCTCAAACTCACCCTCAGCCTAACCCTAAGCCTAACCTCAACCATAACCCTAAACCACACCCTCACACTCACCCTAACGCTAATCCTAACCCTAACCCTAACCCTAACCCTCCTCCTAACTCTCACCCAAACCCTAACCCTAACACTAACACTAACACTAACCCTTAACCTCATCCTAACCCTAAACCTAAACCTCACCCTCATCGTTATTCTAACCCTAACCCTAACCATAACACTAACCCTAACCCTAACCCTAACCCTCACCTTCACCATAACCCAAACCCTCCTCCTAACCCTAACCCTAACTCTAACCCTAAACGTCACCCTAACAATAAGCCTAACCCTCACCCTCAGCCTCACCCTCAACATAAGATTAACCCTAATCATAACACTAACAATAACCCTAACCATATCCCTAATCCTAACCCTCACCATCACCCTAACCCTAAACCTAACCCTCACCCTAACCCTAAACCTCACCCTCAATGTAACCCTGACCCTAACCCTAACTTCACCCTAATGCTAACCCTAATCCTCACCCTCACTATAACCCTCACTGTAACCCTAATCCTAACCCTAAACCTCATCCTAATCCTCACACAAATCCTAACACCCTAACCCTCACCCTAACCCTAACACTCAACCTCACCCTTAAGCTCGGCCTAAGCCTAAGCTTAAGCCTAAGACTAACCCTAAACCTCACACTCACCTTCACCCTAACCCTAACCATAAGACTAACCCTAACCCTAACCCTCACACTAACCCTAACCGTAATACTCACCCTTATGCTTGGCCTAAGCCTAAGCCTAACCCTCACCCTAACCCTCACCCTAACCCTAAAACTAACCCAAACTCAAACCCTAAACCTCACCCTTAACCTAAACCTAACTCTAACCCTATTCCTAAACCTAAACCTCACCCTATCCCTTACGCTAACCCTCACCCTCAAAGTAACATTCAACCTAACCCTAATCTTACCAATAACCCTAACCCTAAAGCTAACCCTCACCCTGTCCATAACCCTAACCCTAAACCTAACCCTAAACCTCACCCTTAGGCTCAGCCTAAACCTAACCCTAAGCCTAAGACTAACCCTTACCCTCACACTCACCCTCAACCTAACCCTAACAGTAACACTCACCCTAACCCTAACCCTCCCACTAACCCTCACCCTAATGCTAACACTAACCCTAAACCTCACCCGCACCCTAACCCTAACCCTCACCCGCACCCTAAACCTAACCCTCACCCTCACCCTCACCCTCACCCTCCGCCTAACACTAATCCTATCCCTAACCCCAACCCTAAACTTAACACTAACGCTAAAACTAACCCGCATCCTAACCCTCAACCTCACCCTAGCCGATACCCTAACCCTATGCCTAACCCTAACCCTAACACTAAACCTAACCCTAAACCTAACCATAAACCTCACCCTCAGCCTCACCCTCACTGTAAACTTAACACTAACCTAACACTAACAATAACCCTAACCCTAACCCTAACCCTCACTGTAACCCTAACCTTAACCTTTAGCCTTACCCTCAACATAACCCTCACAATAACCCTAACCCTCAACCTAAACCTAACCCTAACCCTCACTCTCACCCTCATGCTCACCCTCAGCCTAACTTTAAAACTAACGCTGCTCCTAAAACTAACCCTCAACTTCACCCTCACACTAAACCTAACCCAAACCCTAAGCCTGTCACTCTCACACTCATCCTCACCCTAAACCTAACCCTAAAACTAAACCTAACTCTAACCCTAAACCTCACCCTTACCCTAACCCTAACTCTAACCCTATCCCTAACCCTGAACTTCACCCTAACCCTAACCCTTACACTCACCCTCACAGTAACTTACAACCTAGCCTAATCCTACCAATAACCCTAACCCTAACGCTAACCCTCACCCTGTCCATAACCCTCAACCTAACCCTAACCCTCACCCTCACCCTTAGGCTCAGCCTAAACCTAAGCCTAAGCCTAAGACCAACCTTACCCTCACACTCACCCTCACCCTAACTCTAATAGTAACACTCTCCCTAACCCTAACCCTCACCCTCACCCTCACCCTCCGCCTAAAACTAAGCCTATCCCTAACCCCAACCCTAAACTTAAAACTAACCCTCACCCTAACCCTCACCCTCACCCTAGCCCATACCTTAACCATAAGCCTAATCCTAACCCTAACCCTAACCCTAACCCTAAACCTAACCATAAACCTCACCCTCAGCCTCACCCTAACCGCAAAAATTAACACTAACCTAACACTAACAATAACCCTAACCCTAACCCTAACCCTCACTGTAACCCTAACCTTAACCTTTAGCCTTACCCTCACCATAACCCTCACAATAACCCTAACCATCAACCTAACCCTAACCCTAACCGTCACCCTCACCCTCACGCTCAACCTCAGTCTAAATTGAAACCTAACGCTACTCCTAAAACTAACCCTCAACTTCACCCTCACCCTAACCCTAACCCTCACCCTCACACTAAACCTATCTCTCACCCTAACCATAAACCTCACAATCACCCTCACCCTCACCTCACCCAAAACCTAAACCTAATCCTAACCCTCACCCTAAACCTCACCCTAACCCTAATGCTAACTGTAACCCTCACACTCATCCTAAACCTCACATTAATCCTAACTCTCACCATAAATCTAACCCTAACCCTAACCCTCACCCTGACCCTAACTCTCACCCTAACCCTTACCCTAACCATAACCTTCACCCGAACCCTGACCCTAACCCTAAACCTAACCCTAACCCTCATCCTAAACCTCACCCTAACCCTATTCCTATCCCCAACCCTAACGTTAACCCTAACGCTCATCCTAACCATAACCGTACCCCTCAAACTAACTCTCATCCTAAATTTATCCCTAACACTAACCCTCACCCTAACCGTAACCATAGCACTCAACCTAACCGTAATCCTCACCCACACCCTCAGACTCATCTTCAGCCTAAACCTAACCCTAACCCTAATCTTAAACTAATCCTCACCCTCATCCTAACTGTAACCCTAAACTTCACCCTCAACCTTACCCCCACCCTCACCCGAACCCTAACCCGAACCCCAAAACGAACCCTCACCCTAACCCTCATCCTAACCCTCTCCCAAACCCTCATTCTTACCCTAACCCTATCCCTTATCATAACCCTAAACCTCACCTTCACCCTAACCCTAACCCTAAATCTAAATCTCACACTCACCATAACCCTCACCCTAAACCTTACCCTCACCCTAACCCTCATCCCAACCCTCAACATATCCCTAACCCTAACCCTCAACCTAACCCTTACACTCACTCTAACACTAAGCCTAACCCTAACACTAACTCTCACACTAACCCTCACCCTAAATATTACCCTATCATTAACCCTAATCCTAACACTCACTCTAACCGTAACCCTCACCCTCACCCTCAGCCTAAAACTCAGCCTAAAGCCTAACCCTAACACTAACTCTAAGAGTCACCCTCACCCTCATCCTAACCCTAAGCCTCACCCTCACCCTCAACCTCACCCTAAACCTAAAGCAAACCCTCAAACTAACCCTCACCCTCACCATAAACATCACCGTAACTCTAACACTCACCCTAATCCAAACCATAACCCGAACCCTCACCCTAACGCTAACCCTCACCCTCACCCTAAACCTAACCCTCACCCTAACCCTAACCCTGACCTTCATCTATACCTCACCCTAAACCAAACCCTAACCCTCACCCTAACCGTCAACCACACCCTCACGCTAAACCTAACCCTAATGTTCACACTCAACATAACCCTAACCCTCACACTCACCCTCACCCTAAACCTGATCCTAACCCTAAACCTAACACTCTCACTCACCGTCACGCTCAACCTAAATCTAACCCAAACCCTCAACCGAATCTTCACCCTCACCCTAACCCTAACCCTCACCCTCACCCTCAACCTAAACATCACCCTAAACCTAACACTCACCTTAACCCTTAGCTTAACCCTCACCCTAAACCTAACCCTCACCCTCACCCTCATCCTCAGGCTCACCTTAATCCTAATCCTAACCCTAACACTCACCCTCACCCTCAACCTAACCCTACCCCTAACGCTAACGCTCACCCTAACACTAACCTCCAACCTAACCCTAACCTTAACCCGAACCCTAACCCTCACCCAAACCCTAATACTCACACCTAACCTTAAGCTCACCATGACCCCAAACCTAATTCTCACCATAACCTTAACCCTCAAGCTCACAATCACCCTCAGCCTAACCCTAAAACTAAGCCTTACTCTATCCCTAAACCTCACACTCACCCTCACCCTAATCCTAATCGTAAACCTATCCCTAACCCTAACGCTCCTCCCAACTCTCACCCTAACCCTAACCCTAACACTATCACTAACATTATCCTAAAACTCACCCTAACCCTAACCTAATCCTCACCCTCACCCTTATTCTAACTCTAACCCTAATGATAACACTAACCCTAACCCTAAAACTCATCCTCACCCTAAACCTAACCCTAAGTCTCAAACTCACCGTAATCCTAACACAAACCCTCAACTGAACCCTCACCCTCAGCCTCACCCTAACCCTCACCCTCACCCTAAACATCACCCTAACCCTAACCCTCACCCTTACCTTCACCCTAGCCCTAACCCTCATACTAACCCTAAACCTCACCCTAACCTAACCCTCAACCTAATGCTTATCCTCACCCTAACACTAAGGCTAAACCTAACACGAACCCTCACAGTAACCCTAAACCTCAGCCTAACCCTAACCCTCAGCCTAACCCTAACCCTCACCCTAACGCTAACCCTCACCCTCACCCTAAGCCTAACTATCACCCTCATCTAACCCTCACCCTAACCCTCACCCTAACCCTCAAACACACCCTCACCCTAATCCTAACCCTAATTCTCACACTCAACATAACCCTAAACCTCACACTCACCCTCATCCTCAGCTTAAACCTAAGGCTAACAATAAACCGAACCCTAACCCTCACACTCACCCTCACCCTAACCCTAATCCTAACCCTAAACTTAACCCTCTCACTCACCCTCACCCTCAACCTAAACCTAAACCAAACACTCAACCGAAACTCACACTCACCCTAACCCTAACCCTCACCCTCATCCTAGCCCTCACCCTAACCCTAATCCTAACCCTAATCCTAATCCCAAACTTCAACCTAACCATAACCCTAACCATCACTCAAAAGCTAATCCTCATCCCCACACTCACCCTCAGCCTAACCCTAACCCTCAGCCTAACCCACACCCTAACCCTAACCCTAAACCTAAACCCTCACCCTCAGCCTCACCCTCACTGTGAACTTAACCCTAACCATAAAACTAAAAATAACCCTAACCCTAAACCTAATCCTAACCCTCACCCTCACCCTATCCCTAAACTTAACCCTCACCTTAACCCTAACACTCACCCTCAACGTAATCCTAACCCTAACACTAAACCTCACCCTAACGCTAACCCTGATCCTCACCCTCACTCTAGCCCTCAAACTAACAATCATCCTAACCCTAAACCTCACCCTAACCCTCACCCTAACCCTAAAACCCTAACCCTCTTCCTAAACCTAACCCTCTCCCTCACACTCATGCTCCGCCTAAGCATAAGACTAAGACTAACTGTAAACCTGACACTCACCCTAACCCTCACCCTAAACCTAACACTAACCCTCACCCTCACCCTAGCCCATACTCTAATCCTACGCCTAAGCCTAACCCCCACCCTAACCCTCACCCTCACCCTAAGTCTAAACATAACCCTAACCCTCACACTCACCCTCACCCTAACCCTAACTCTAACACTAACCCTAACTCTAATACTAAACCTCACCCTAATGCTAACTCTAACACTAAACCTCATCCTCACCCTAACCCTTACCCTAACCCTCACCCTCAACCTCACCCTCCGCCTAACACTAAGACTATCCCTAATCCCAACCCTAACCCTAACACTAACCCTAAACATAACCCTCACACTAACCCTCACCCTAACCCTGACCCTAACCCTCACACTCACCCTAGCCCATACCTTAACCCTAAACCTAATCCTTACCCTCAACCTAACGCTCACCCTCAGCCTAAACCTAGGCCTAACCCTAACACTAACCCTAAACCTCACACTCACCCTAACGCTAATCCTAACCCTAAACTTAACCCTCACCCTCACCCTAACCCTAACTCTAACACTAAGCCTAACCCTAACCCTCAACCTCAGCCTCACACTCAGCCTAACCCTAAGCCTAACCCCAACCGTAACCCTAAACGACACCCTCAACTTCACCCTAACCCTAATCCTAACCCTAAGCCTAAACCTAACCCTCCTCCTAACTCTCACCCTAACCCTAACCCTAACCCTAACCCTCACCCTCACTGTTATTCTAACCCTAAACATAACGATAACACTAACCCTAACCCTAACCCTTACCCTCACCCTCACTTTAAACCAAACCCTCCTCCTAACCCTAACCCTAACCCTAACCCTAAACGTCACCCTAACCCTAACCCTATCGCTCACCCACAGCCTCACCCTCAAAATAAGCTTAACCCTAACCATAACACTAACAATAACCCTAACCATATCCCTAATTCTAACCCTCACCATCACCCTAACCCTAAACCTAACCCTCACCCTAACCCTAAAACTCATCCTCAATGTAACCCTAACCCTAACCCTAACCCTAACTTCACCCTAATGCTAACTCTAATCCTCACCCTCACACTAGCCTTCACCCTAACCCCAATCCTAACCCTGAACCTCATCCTAACCCTCACACAAATCCTAACACCCTAACCCTAACCATAAACCTAACTCTCACCGTCTCCCTCACCTGCCACATAACACTAAGACTATCCCTAACCCCAACCTTAACCCTAACACTAACCTTAAACCTAACACTCACACTAACCCTCACCCTAACCCTGACCCTAACCCTTACCCTCACCCTCACCCATATGCTCGGCCTAAGGCTAAGCCTAAGACTAACCCTAAACCTCACACTCAATTTCACCCTAACCCTAACCCTCACACTAAACCTAAACCTAAAACTCACCCTCATGCTAGGCCTAAGCCTAAGCCTAAGCCTAAGCCTCAGCCTCAGCCTAAGCCTAAACTTAACCCTCACCCTAACCCTAACCCTAACACTAACCCTAACTCTAACCCCAAATCTCACCCTTACCCTAACCCTAACTCTAACCCTTTCCCTAAACCTAAATCTCACCCTATCTCTAACCCTAACACTCACGCTCACAGTAACTTTCAACCTAAACCTAAACCTACCAATAACCCTAACCCTAACGCTAACCCTCACCTTGTCCATAACCCTCACTCTAATCCTAACCCTCACCCTCTCCTTTAGGCACAGCCTAAACCTAAGCCTAAGCCTAAGACTAACCCTTACCCTCACACTCACCCGCACCCTAACCCTAACAGTAACACTCACCCTAACCCTAACCCTTACACTAAACCTCACCCTATGCTAAAACTAACCCTAAACCTCACCCGCACCCTAACCCTAACAGTAACACTCACCCTAACCCTAACCCTTACACTAAACCTCACCCTATGCTAAAACTAACCCTAAACCTCACCCGCACCCTAACCCTAACCCTCACCCTCACCCTCACCCTCCGCCTAACACTAAGCCTATCCCTAACCCCAACCCTTAACCTAACACTAACCCTAAACCTAACCCTCACCCTCACCCTAGGCCATACCCTAACCCTAAGCCTAATCCTAACCGTCACCCTTAGCCTCACTCTAACCCTAACCCCAACCCTCACCCTAACACTAACCCTCACTCTCACCTTCATCATAACTCTAATCCTAACCCTAAACCTAACCCTCACCATAAACCTCACACTAACCTTAACCCTAACAAAAACCCTAACCCTAAATCTAACCATAAAATTCACCCTCAGCCTCACCCTCACCGCAAACTTAACACTAACCTAACACTAAAAATAACCCTAACCCTAACCCTAACCCTCACTGTAACCCTAACCTTAACCTTAACCCTGACCCTCACCATAACCCTCACACTAACCCTAACTCTCAACCTATACCTAACCCTAACCCTAACCGTCACCCTCACCCTCACGTTCAACCTCAGCCTAACTTTAAACCTAACGCTACTCCTAAAACTAAACCTCAACTTCACCCTCACACTAACCCTAACCCTAACCCTCACACTCACCCTCAACCACACCCTAAGCCCTCAGGCTCACCCTCACCGTAACCCTAACCCTAACCCTCACGCTAAACCTATCTCTCACCCTAACCATAAACCTCACAATCACCCTCACCCTCACCTCACCCTAACCCTAAACCTCACCCTAAACCTCACCCTAAACCTAATGCTAACTTTAACCCTCACACTCACCCTAAACCTCACGCTAACCCTTACTCTCACCATAAAGCTATCACTAACCCTAACCCTCACCCTGACCCTAACCCTCACCCTAACCCTAACCCTAACCATAACCCTAACGCTCATCTTAACCGTAACCATACCCCTCAAACTAACTGTCATCCTAAACTTAACCCTATCCCAAACCCTCACCCTAACCCTAACCCGCACCCTAAACCAAACCCTCAACCTAACCCTCATCCTAACCCTCTCCCTAACCCTCATCCTAACCCTAACCCTAGCCCTTACCATAACCCTAAACATCACCCTCAACCTAAAACTAACCCTAACCCTAACCCTCACCCTAACACTAGCCTGAACCCTAACCCGAACCCTCACCCTAACCTTCATCCTAACCCTCTCCCTAACCCTCATCCTAACCCTGACCCTAGCCCTTACCATGACCCTAAACCTCACCCTCACCCTAACCCTAACCCTAACACTAACCCTCACACCCACCATAACCCTCACCCTACACCTTACCCTCACCCTAACCCTCATCCCAACCCTCACAGTATCACTAACCCTAAACCTAAACCTAACCCATACCCTCACTCTAACAATAAACCTAACCCTAACACTAACTCTCACACCAACCCTCACCCTAAATATCACCCTATCATTAACCCTAAACCTAACCCTCACCCTAACCCTAACCCTCACGCTCACCCTCAGGGTAACCCTCAGCCTAAAGCCTAAGCCTAACCCTAACCCTCAGAGTCACCCTCACCCTAAGCCAAACGCTAAGCATCACCCACACCCTCAACCTCACCCTAAACCTAACGCAAACCCTCAAAGCAACCCACAACCTCAACATAAACATCACCGTAACCCTAACACTCACCCTAATCCAAACCATAACCCTCACCCTCACCCTAACCCTAACCCTCACCCTCACCCTAACCCTAACCCTGACCCTAACCCTAACCCTCACCCTCATCTAACCCTCACCCTAACCCAAACCCTAACCCTCACCCTAACCCTCAACCACACCCTCACCCTAATCCTAACCCTAAATCTCACACTCAACATAACCCTAAACCTCACACTCACCCTCACCATCAGCTTAAACCTAAGCCTAACAATAAACCTAACCCTAACACTCACACTCAACCTCACCCTAAACCGAATCCTAACCCTAAACCTAACCCACTCACACAACCTCACACTCAACCTAACCCTAACACAAACCCTCAACTGAAACTTCACCCTCACCCTAACCCTAACCCTCACGCTCAACCTAAACATCACCCTAAACCTAACCCTCACCCTAAACCTTAGCCTAACCCTCACCCTAACCCTAACCCTCACCCTCACCCTCATCCTCAGGCTCACCTTAAACCTAATCCTAACCATAACCTTCATCCTCACCCTCAACTTAAACCTACCCCTAATGCTAACCCTCACCCTAACACTAACGTCCAACCTAACCCTAACCCTAAACCTAACGCTAACCCTCACCCAAACCCTAAAACTCACCCCAACCGTTACCCTCACCCTAACCCCAAACCTAATGCACACCATAACCCTAACCCTCAAGCTCACAGTCACCCTCAGCCTAACCCTAAACCTAAGCCTAACCCTATCCCTAAACCTCACAATCACCCTCACCCTAACCCTAATCCTAAGCCTAACCCTAACCCTAACACTCCTCCTAACTCTCACCCTAAACCTAACCCAAACACAATGAATAACATTAAGCCTAAAACTCACCCTAACCCTAACCCTAATCCTCACCCTCACCGTTATTCTAACCCTAACCCTAACGATAACACTAACACTAACCCTAACCCTCACCCTTACCCTCACCCTAGCCCTAACCCTCATACTAACCCTAAATCTCACCCTAAACCTCACCCTCAACCTAACCCTCAACCTAACCCTTACACTCACCCTAACACTAAGCCTAAACCTAACATGAAACCTCACAGTATCCTTAAACCTCACCCTAACCCTAACCCTCACATTAACCCTAACCCTCACCCTAACCCTAACCCTATCCCTCATCCTAACCCTCACTCTAACCCTAACTGTAACCCAAACCCTCAACCTCACATTAACTTTAAACCTAACCCTAATCCTAACAATAACCCTAACCCTGACCCTAACCCTCACCCTGTCCATAAACCTCACCCTAACCCTAACCCTCACCCTAACCCTAACCCTCACCCTCTCCCTTAGGCTCAGACTAAGCCTAAGCCTAAGACGAAGACTAACCCTTAACCTCAAACTCACCCTCACCCTAACCCTAAAAGTAACAGTCACACTAACCCTAACCCTCACACTAACCCTCACCGTAACACTAACACTAACCATAAACCTCACCCAAACCCCAACCCTAACCCTCACCCTCACCCTCACCCTCCGCCTAACACTAAGACTATCCCTAACCACAACCCTAACCCTAAAACTAACCCTAAACGTGACCCTCACCCTAACACTCACTGTAAACCTGAACATAAGCCTCACCCTCACCTAAGCCCATACCCTAACCCTAAGCCTAAACCTAACCCTCACCCTAAACCTCACTCTAACCCTAACCCCAACCCTCACCTTAACCCTAACCCTAACCTCACCCTCACCATAACTCTAATCCTAACCCTAACCCTAACCCTAGCCCTCACACTCACCCTCACCTTAACCCTAATCCAAACCTAACCCTAACCCTAACACTAACCATTACCCTAACCCTCACCCTACACTAAATCTAAACCTAAACATCACCCTAACCCTAAACCTCACCCTAACACTTACCTTCACACTAAAACTCACCTTAACCCGAACACTAACCCTCACACTAACCCTAACCATCACCCTAAACTTAAAACTCACCCTAACCCTAACCCTAACCCTTAACCTTGCCCTAACCCTAACCATTACCCTAACCCTAACACTCACCCTAACCGTAACCCCCACCCTCAACCTCAAGCTGGGCCTAAGCCTAAGCCTAAGCCTAAGACTAACCCTAACTCTCACACTCACCCTCACCCTAACCCTAATCGTAACCCTAACCCTAACCCAAACCATCACACTAACCCTCACCCTAACGCTAACACTAACGCTAACCCTAACCCTCACCCTAACCCTCACCCTAACCCTGAACCTTCATCATTACCATAAAACTCACCCTCAGACTATTCCTCACCTTTACCCTTACTGTCACCCTTACCCTAACCCTCACCCTAACCGTAATCCTCATCCTAACACTCACCCTAACTGTACACCTAACCATCACCCTAACCGTAACCCTCACCCTCACCTTCAGCCTCAGCCTATCCCTAAGCCTAAGCCTAACCCTAACCCTTAACATAACCCTCATCCTAGCCCTCACCCTAACCCTAATCCTAACCCTAACCCTCATCCTAACCCTCAACCTAACCATAACCCTAACCATCACTCATAAGCGAATTCTCATCCCCATTATCACCCTCAGCCTAATCCTAAGCCTAACCCTAATCCACACACTCAACCTCACTGTAACCCTTATCCTAAACCTAACCCTAACCCTAAACCTAATCCTAAACCTCACCCTCACCCTAACCCTAACCCTAAATCTCACCCTAACCCTAACCCTCACCCTCAACTTAACCCTAAACCTAAAACTCACCCTAACGCTAACCCGAACCCTCACCCGCACTCTAGCCCTCACTTAACCCTAATTCTAACTTAAACCTCATCCTAACCCTCACCCTAAACCTAAAACCCTAACCCTCATCCAAACCCTAACCCTCTCCCTCACACTCATGCTCGGCCTAAGCCTAAGCCTAAGCCTAACCCTCACCCTTACCCTCACTTTCACCCTCACCCTAAGTCTAATACTAACCCTAACCCTCACACTCACCCTCAACCTAAACCTAATTGTAACACTAACCCTAACCCTAACACTAACCCTCACCCTAATGCTAACTCTAAACCTAAACCGCATCCTCACCCAAACCCTAACCCTCACCCTCACCTTCACCCTCTGCCTAACACTAAGCCTATCCCTAACCCCAACCCTAACCCTAACACTAACACTAAACCTAACTCTCACACTACCCCTCATCCTAAACCTCACCCTAACCCTCAACCTCACCCTCACCCTAAACCTAACCCTAATTCTCACACTCAACATAACCATAAAGGTCACACTCACACTCACCCTCAGCTAAAACCTAAGCCTAAAAATAACCCTAACCCTAACCCTCACACTCACCCTCACCCTAAACCAAATCCTAACCATAAACTTAACCCTCTCACTCACCCTCAACCTCACTATAACCCTAACCGAAACCCTTAACCGAATCCTCACCCTCAACCTCACCCTCAACCTCACCCTCAACCTAACCCTAACACTCACCCTAACCCTCAACCTAACCCTACCCCTAATGCTAACACTCACCCTAACCCTAAACTCCAACCTAACCCTATCCCTAACCTCACCCTAATGCTAACCCTCAGCCTAACCCTAACACTCACCCCAGCCCTTACCTTCAACCTAACCCTAAACCTCACCCTAACCCTAACCCTCACGCTCACAGTCACCCTCAGCCTAACCCTAAACTTAAGGCTAACCCCATACCAAACCCTCACACACACCCTCACACTAAACCTAACCCTACGACTCACCCTCACCCTCAACCTCACCCTAACGCTAACCCAAACACTCAACTTAACCCTCACACTCACCCTAACCCTAACCCTCACCCTTATCCTAAACATCACCCTAACCCTAACCCTCACCCTTACCCTCACCCTCATACTAACCCTAAATCTCACCCTAAACCTAACCCTCATCCTAACCGTAACCCTAACCCTAACACTAAGCCTAAACCCTCAAAGTAACCCTAAACCTCACCCTAACCCTAACTCTTACACTAACCCTAACCCTCACCCTAACCCTAATACTAAACCTACCCTTCACCCTACCCCTCACTCTAACCCTTAACCCAAGCTGAACCCTCACCCTCACCGTCACCCTAACACTCACCCAACCCTAACACTCAACCAAACCCTAAACCTCATACTTTCCCGAACCCTAACCCTCACTCTATCACTCACACTCATCCTCACCCTAAACCTCACCCTAACCCTAACCCTCACCGTAACCTCACCCTTACCCTCAACCTAACCCTCACCCTCAACCTAAACCAAACTGTAACCCTAACCCTAAGCCTCACCCTAACCCTCACCCTAACCCTAAGCCTAACCCTCACTTTCACCCTAACCTTTAACATTACGCTCACCCTAACCCTCACACAAATCCTCACCCTCAACCTAACCCTAACTCTAACCGTCACCCTCACCCTCAACCTAACTGTAAACCTAACCCTATTCCTAACACTAACCTTCACCTTCACCCTCACACTAACCCTAATCCTAAACCAAACCTAAGTCTAAGCCTCACACTCACCCTCACCCTCACCCTGACCCTAAGCCTCACTGTCACACTCACGCTCACCCTCACCCTAACCCTAACCATAACTCTAACTCTAAACCTCACCCTAACCCTAACCCTAACACTCACCCTCACTCTAACCTTTAACCTTACCCTCACCCTAACCCTCACACTAACCCTAACCCTCACCCTTACCCTAAATCTCACCCTCACCATAGCCCTCACCCTAACCCTAATCCTAACCATAACCCTCACCCTAAACCTAAACCTCAACCTCACCCTAACTCTCACCCTCATCTAACCCTCACCCTAACCCATACATAACCCTCACCCTAACCCTCACCTTAACCCTACGTCTCACACTAACCTAACCCTAACACTCACCCTAACCCTCACACTAACCCTAATGCTAACCCTAATCCTAACCATAACCCTCACCCTAAACCTAACCCTCAACCTAACCCTAACCCTCACACTCATCTAACCCTCACCCTAACCCAACCCTAACCCTCAGCCTAACCCTCAGCCTAACCCTAACCCTCACCCTAACCTAACCCTAACACTCACCCTAACCCTCACAAAAGCCCTAATGCTAACCCTAACCCTCACCCTCACACTAACCCTCAACCTAACCCTAAACCTCACCCTAACCCTCACCCTAACCCTAAACCTAACCCTCACCCTCTCGCTATACTTTAGCCTTACCCTCACCCTAACACTCACACTAAACCCAACCCTCAGCCTAACCCTAACCCTAACCATCACCCTCACCCTCACGCTCACCCTCAGCCTAACTTTAAACCTAATGCTACTCCTAACACTAACCCTCAACTTCACCCTCACACTAACCCTAACCCTAACCCTAAGCCTAACCCTCACACTCACCCTCACCCACAACCTAAGCCTCACTGTCACCCTCATGCTCACCCTCACAATAACCCTAACCCTAACCCTAACCCTCACGCTAAACCTATCTCTCACCCTAACCATTAACCTCACAATCACCCTCACCCTCACCTCAACCTAACCCTAAACCTAAACCTAACCCTCACCCTAAACGTCACCCTAATCCTAATGCGAACTCTAACACTCACACTCACCCTAAACTTCATGCTAACCCTTACTCTCACCGTAAATCTAAACCTAACCCTAACACTCACTCTGACCATAACCCTCACCTGAAACCTAATCCTAACCCTAGCCCTCACCCTCACCCTCAACCTAACCCTACCCCTAATGCTAACCCTCACCCTAAATCTAATCTCCAACCTAAACCTAACCCTAACCCAATCTCTAACCCTCACCCTAAACCTAACCCTCATCCTAACCCTAACCCTCACCCTCACAGTCACCCTCAGCGTAACCCTAAACCTAAGCCTAACCCTATCCCTAATCCTCACACAGTCACCCTAAACCTAACCCTAAGTCTCACCCTCACCCTCAAACTCACCCTAACCCTAACCCAAACCCTCAACTGAACCCTCACCCTCACCCTAACACTCACCCTAACACTAACCCTCACACTCACCATAACCCTCAAATTAAACCTTACCCTCACCCTAACCCTAACCCAACCCTCACCCTATCCCTAACCATAACCCTCAACCTAACTCTTACACTCACTCTAACACTAAGCCTAACCCTAACACTATCTCTCACACTAACCCTCACCCTAAATATCACCCTATCATTAACCCTAGCCCTAACCCTATCCCTCAACCTCACGCTCAGCCTAACCCTCAGCCTAAAGCCTAACCCTAACCCTAACCTTCAGAGTCACCCTCACCCTAACCCTAACCCTAAGCCTCACCCTCACCCCCAACCTCACCCTAAACCTAACGCAAACCTTCAAACCAACCCTCACCCTCACCATAAACATCACCGTAACCCTAACACTCATCCTAATCCGCACCATAAACCTAACCCTCACCGTAACACTAACCGTCACACTCACCCTAACACTAACCCTCAACCTAACCCTACCCTCACCCTCATCTAACCCTCAACCTAACCCAAACCCTAACCCTCACCCTAACCCTCAACCTCACCCTCACCCTAAACCTAACCCTAATGCTCACACTCAACATAACCCTAAACCTCACACTCACCGTCACCCTCAGCTTAAACCTAAGCCTAACAATAACACGAACCCTAACCCTCACACTCACCCTCAACCTAAACCTAACCCTAACCCTAATCCTAACCCTCTCACTCACCCTCACACTCACCCTAACCCTAACCCAAACTCTCAACCTAAACATCACCTTAAACCTAACCCTCACCCTTAACCTTAGCCTAACCCTCACCCTAACCCTAAACCTCACACTCACCCTCACCCACAGGCTCACCCTAAACCTAATCCTAACCCTAGCCCTCCCCCTCCCCCTCAACCTAACCCTACCCCTAACTCTAACCCTCACCCTAAACCTAACCTCCAACCTAAACCTAACCCTAACCCTATCGCTAACCCTCACCCTAAACCTAACCCTCACCCTAACCCTAACCCTCACGCTCACAGTCACCTTCAGCCTAACCCTAAACCTAAGCCTAACCCTATCCCTAATCCTCACACCATCACCCTAAACCTAACCCTGAGTCTCACCCTCACCCTCAACCTCACCCTAACCCTAACAGAAACCCTCAACTGAACCCTCACCCTCACCCTCACCCTAACCCTAAACCTAACCCTCACACTCACCATAACCCTCACCCCAAACCTTACCCTCACCCTAACCCTCATCCCCACCTTCACCCTATCCCTAAACCTAACCCTCAACCTAACCCTTACACTCACTCTAACACTAAGCCTAATCCTAACACTAACTCTCACACTAACCCTCACCCTAAATATCACTCTATAATTAACCCTAACCCTAACACTAACTCTCACCCTCAATCTCAGCATAACCAACAGCCTAAAGCCTAACCCTAACACTAACCCTCAGAGTCACCCTCACCCTAAAACTAACCCTAAGCCTCACCCTCACACCCAACCTCAACCTAAAACTAACGCAAACCCTCAAACCAACCCTCACCCTCACCATAAATATCAGGGTAACAACACTCACCCAAATCTGCACCATAACCCTAACCCTCACCCTAACGCTAACCCTCACCGTCACCCTAACCCGAACCCTCACCCTAACACTAACCCTCACCCTCATCTAACCCTCACCCTAACCCAAACCCTAACCCTCAAACACACCCTCAACCTAAACCTAACCCTAATGCTCACACTCAACATAACCCTCACCCTCACCCACACCCTCACCCACCCTCAGCTTAAACCTAAGCCTAACAATAAACCTAACCCTAACCCTCACATTCACCCTCACCCTAAACCTAATCCTAACCATAAACCTAACTCTCTCACTCACCCTCACCCTCAACCTAACCCTAACCCTCAACCTAAACATCACCCTAAACCTAACCCTCACCCTAACCCTTAGCCTAACCCTGACCCTAACCCTAACCCTCACCCTCACCCTCACCCTCAGGCTCACCTTAAACCTAATCCTAACCCTAACCTTCACTCTCACGCTCAACCTTACCCTACGTCTAATGCTAACCCTCACCTAACCTAAACTCCAACCTAACCCTAACCCTAAACCTAACGCTAACCCTCACCCAAACCTTAACACTCACCCCAACACTTAACCTCACCCTAACCCCAACCCTAATACTCACCATAATATTAACCCTCAAGCTCACAGTCACCCTCAGCCTAACCCTAAACTAAGCCGAACCCTATCCCTAAACCTCACACTCCCCCTCACCCTAAACCTAACCCTAAGTCTCAACCTCACCCTAACCCTAACCCAAACCCTCAACTGAACCCTCACCCTCACCCTAACCCCCACCCTCACCCTAAACATCACCCTAACACTAAACCTCACCCTTACCCTCAACTTAGCCCTAACCCTCATACTAACCCTAAACCTTACCATAAACCTCACCCTCATCCTAACACTTACCCTCACCCTAACACTCAGCCTAACCCTAACATGAACCCTCACAGTAACCCCAAACCTCACCCTAATCCTAACCCTCACATTATCCCTAATCATCACCCTAACCCTAACCCTAACCCTCACCCTAACCCTAACCATCACCCTCACCCTCACCCTCAGCCTAACCCTCAGCCTAAAGCCTAACCCTAACCTTAACCCTCAGAGTCACCCTCACCTTAACCCTAAATCTAAGCCTCACCCTCACCCTCAACCTCAACCTAAACCTGACGCAAACCCTCAAACCAACCCTCACCCTCACCCTAAACATCACCCTAACATTAACCCTCACCCTACTCCGCACCAAATACCTAACCCTCACCCTAACGCTAATCCTCATCCTCACCCTAACCCTAACCCTCACCCTAACCCTAACCCTCACCCTCATCTAACCCTCACCCTAACTCAAACCCTAACCCTCACCCTAACCCTCAACCTCACCTTCACCCTAAACCTAACCCTAATGCTCACACTCAACATAACACTAAACCTCACACACACTCTCTCACCCTCCGCTTAAAGTTTAAGCCTAAAAATAACCAGAACCCTAACACTCACACTCACCCTCACCCTAAACCTAACCCTAACCCTAATGCTAACCCTCTCACTCACCCTCACACTCACCCTAACCCTAACCCCAACTCTCAACCTAAACATCACCCTAAACTTAACCCTCACCCTATCCCTTAACCTAACCCTCACCAAAACATTAACCCTCACCCTCACCCTCACGGACAGGCTCAACCTAAACCTAATCCTAACCCTAGCCCTCAACCTCACGCTCAACCTTACCCTACACCTAACGCTAACCCTCACCCTAAACCTAACCTCCAACCTAACGCTAACACTAACCCTAACGCTAACCCTCAACCTAAACCTAACCCTCACCCTAACCCTAACCCTCATGCTCACAGTCAACCTCAGCCTAACCGTAAACCTAAGCCTAACCCTATCCCTAAACCTCACACTCACCATCACTCTAAACCTAACCCTAAGTCTCACCCTCACCCTCAACCTCACCCTAACCCTAACCCAAACCCTCAACTGAACCATCAACCTCACTCTCACCCTCACCCTAACCCTAACCCTCACACTCACCATAACCCTCACCCTAAACCTTACCCTCACCCTAATCCTCATCCCAATCCTCACCCTATCCCTAACCCTAACCCTCAACCTAACACTTACACTCACTCTACCACTAAGCCTAATCCTAACATTAACTCTCACACTAACCCTCACCCTAAATATCACCCTTTCATTAGCCCTAACCCTAACCCTAACCCTCACCCTCACCCTCAACCTAACCCTCAGCCTAAAGCCTAAACCTAACACTAACCCTCAGAGTCACCTTAAACCTAACCCTAAATCTAAGCCTCACCCTCACTCTCAACCTCACCCTAAACCTAACGCAAACCGTCAAATCAACGATCACCCTCACCCTAAACATCACCCTAACATTAACCCTCACCCTAATCCGCACCAAAACCCTAACCCTCATCCTAACGCGAATCCTCACCCTCAACCTAACCATCACCCTCATCTAACCCTCACCCTAACCCTAACCCTCACCCTCATCTAACCCTCACCCTAACCCTAACCCTCACCCTCATCTAACCCTCACCCTAAACCAAACCCTAACCCTCAGCCTAACACTCAAACACTCCCTCACCCTAAACCTAACCCTAATGCTCACACTCAACCTAACACTAACCCTCACATTCACCCTCACACTCAGCTTAAACCTAAGCCTAACAATAACGCGAACCCTAACCCTCACACTCACCCTCACCATAAACCTAACCCTAACACTAATCCTAACCCTCTTACTCACCCTCACACTCACCCTAACACTAACCCAAACCCTCAACCAAAACATCACCCTAAACCTAACCCTCACCCTAACCCTTAGCCTAACCCTCATCATAACCTTAACCCTCACCCTCATCCTCACACACAGGCTCAACCTAAACTTAATCCTAACCCTAGCCGTCACCCTCACCCTCAACCTAACCCTTCCCCTAACGCTAACCCTCACCCTAAACCTAACCTGCAACCTAACGATAACCCTAAACCTAATGCTAACCCTCACCCTAAACCTAACCCTCACTCTAACCCTAATCTTCACGCTCACAGTCACCCTCAGCCTAACCCTAAAATTAAGCCTAAACCTATCCCTAAACCTCACACTCACCCTCACCCTAAACCCAACCCTAAGTCTCAACCTCACCCTAACCCTAACCCAAACCCTCAACTGAATCCTCACCCTCACCCTAACCCTAACCCTCACCCTCACTCTAAACATCTGCCTTAAACTAACCCTCACCCTTACCCTCACCTTATCCTTAACCCTCATACTAACCCTAAACCTCACCCTAAACCTGACCCTCAACCTAATCCTTACCCTCACCCTAACACTAAGCCTAAACCTAACATGAACCCTCAAAGTAATCCTAAAACTCACCCTAACCCTAACCCTCACACTATACCTAACCCTCAAATTAACCCTAACCCTAACCCTCACCCTAACCCTAACCATCACCCTCACCCTCAACCTCAGCCTAACCCTCAGCCTAAAGCCTAACCCTAACCCTAACCCTCACAGTCACCCTCACCCTAACCCTAACTCTAAGCCTCACCCTCACGCTCAACCTCACACTAAACCAAATGCAAATCCTCAAACCAACCCTCAACCTCACCGTAAATATCACCCTCACCCTAACCCTAACCCTAATCCGCACGAGAAGCCTAACCCTCACCTGAACGCTAATCCTCACCCTCACCCTAACCCTAACCCTCACCCTAACCTTAACCCTCACCCTCATTTAACCCTCACCTAATCCAAACCCTAACCCTCACCCTAACCCTCAACGTCACCCTCATCCTAAACCTAAACCTAATGCTCACACTCAACATAACCCAAACCCTCACACTCACCCTAACCCTCAGCTTAAACCTAAGCCTAACAATAACCTGAAACCTAACCCTCACACTCACCCTCACCCTAAACCTAACCCTAACACTAATCCTAACCCTCTCACTCTCCTTCACACACACCCTAACCCTAACCCTAACCCTCAACCTAAACATCACCGTAAACCTAACACTCACCCTAATCCTTAGCCTAACCCTCACCCTAACCCTAACCCTCACCCTCACCCTCAGGCTCACCTTAAACCTAATCCTAACCCTAACTCTCACCCTCACCCTCAACCTAGCCCTAAGCCTAACGCTAACGCTCAACATAACCCTAACCTCCAAACTAAACCTAACCCTAAACCTAATGCTAACCCTCACCCAAACCCTAACACTCACCCCAACACTTACCCTCACCCTTACCCCAACCCTAATGCTCACCATAACCCTAACCCTCAAACTCATAGTCACCCTCAGCCTAACCCTAAACCTAAGCCTAACCCTATCCCTAAACCTCACACTCAACCTCACCCTAAACCTAACCCTAAACCCAACCCAAACCCTCAACTGAACCCTCACCCTCACCCTCACCCTAACCCTCACCCTCACCATCACCCTAGCCCTAACCCTAATACTAACCCTAAACCTGACCCTAAACCTGACCCTCAACCTAACCCTTACCCTCACCCTAACACTAAGGCTAAACCTAACATGAACCCACACAGTAACCCTAAACCTCACCCTAACCCTAACCCTGACACTATCCCTAACCCTATCCCTAATGCTAACCCTCACCCTCACCCTAACCCTAACCCTCACCCTCATCTAACTCTCACCCTAACCCAAACCCTAACCCTCACCCTAACCCTCAAACACAACCTCATTTAAACCTAACCCTAATGCTCACATTCAACATAATCCTAACCCTCACACTCAGTCCTCACCCTCAGTTTGAACCTAAGCCTAACAATAACCTTAACCCAAACCTCACACTCACCATCAACCTAAACCTAATCCTAACCCTAAACCGAACCTTCTCACTCAACCTCACCCTCAACCTAACCCTAAACCTCAACCTAAACATCACCCTAAACCTAACCCTCACCCTAACCCTTACCCTAACCCTCACCCTAACCCTAACCCTCACCCTCACTCTCACCCTCAGACTCACCATAAACCTAATCCTAACCCTAACGCTCACCCTCACGCTCAACCTAACCCTACCCCTAACGCTAACCCTCACCCTAACCCTAACCTCCAACATAACCCTAACCCTAAACCTAACGCTAACCCTCACCGAAACCCTAACACTCACCCCAACACTTACCCTCACCCTAACCCCAACCCTAATGCTCACCATAACCCTAAACCTCAAGCTCATAGTCACCCTCAGCCTAACCCTAAACCTAACCCTAACCCTATCCCTAAACCTCAACCACACCCTCACCCTAAACCTAACCCTAAGTCTCAACCTCACCCTAAACCTAACCCAAACCCTCAACTGAACCCTCACCCTCACCCTCACCCTCACCCTCACCCTCACCCTAAACATCACCCTAACCCTAACCATCACCCTTAACCTCACCCAAGCCCTAACCCTCATACTAACCCTAAACATCACCCTAAACCTGACCCTCAACCTAACACTTACCCTCACACTAACACAGAGCCTAAACATAACATGAACCCTCACAGTTACCCTAAGCCTCACCTGAACCCTAACCCTCACACTATCTCTAACCCTCACCCTAACCCTAACCCTAAACCTCACCCTAACCCTAACCATCACCCTCACTCTCACCCTGAGCCTAACACTCAGCCTAACCCTAACCCTCACCCTCATCTAACCCTAACCCTAACCCAAACCCTAAATATCACCCTAACCCTAAACCTCACCCTCAACCTAAACATAACCCTAACCCTCACTCTCACCCTCAAACTCAGCTTAAACCTAAGCCTAACAATAACCCGAACCCTAACCCTCACACTCTCCCTCACCCTAAACCTAACCCTAACACTAATCTTAACCCTCTCACTCACTCTCACACTCACCCTAACCCTAACCCAAACCCTCAACTTAAACATCACCCTAACCCTTAGACTAACCCGCACCCTAACCCTAACCCTCACTCTCACCCTCAGGCTCACCTGAAACCTAATCCTAACCCTAACCCTCACCCTCACGCACAACCTAACCCTACCACTAACGCTAACCCTCATCCTAACCCTAACCTCCAACCTAACCTTAACCCTAAACTTAACGCTAACCCTCACTCAAACCCTAACACTCACACGAACAATAACCTCACCCTAACCCCAAACCTAATGCTCACCATAACACTAAACCTCAAGCTCATAGTCACCCTCAGCCTAACCCTAAACCTAACCCTAACCCTATCCCTAAACCTCACACTCACCCTCACCCTAAACCTAACCCTAAGTGTCAACCTCACCGTAAACCTAACCAAACCCTCAACTGAACCCTCACCCTCACCCTCACCCTAACCCTCACCCTCACCCTAAACATCACCCTAACCCTAACCATCACCCTTAACCTCACCCAAGCCCTAACCCTCATACTAACCCTAAACCTCACCCTAAACCTGACCCTCAACCTAACCCTTACCCTCAAGCTAAAACTAAGCCTAAACTTAACATGAACCCTCACAGTAACCCTAACCCTCACCCGAACCCTAACCCACAAACTATCCCTAACCCTCACCCGAACCCTAACCCTAAACCTCACCCTAACCCTAACCATCACCCTCACTCTCACCCTGAGCCTGACCCTCAGCCTAAAACCTAACCCTAAACCTAACCCTCACAGTCAACCTCACCCTAACCCTAACTCTAAGCCTCACCCTCACCCTCAACCTCACCCTAAACCTAACGCAAACTCTCAAACCAACCCTCACACTCACCCTAAACATCACCCTAACCCTAACCCATACCCTAACGCTATTCCTCACCCTCAACCTAACCCTAACCCTCACCCTAACCCTAACCCTCACCCTCATTTTACCCTCACCCTAAATCAAACCCTAACCCTCACCCTAACCCTCAACCTCACCCTCACCCTAAACCTAACCCTAATGCTCACACTCAACATAACCCTAAACCTCACACTCACCCTCACCCTAAACCTAACCCTAAACCTAATCCTAACCCTCTCACTGACCCTCACACTCACCCTAACCCTAACCCAAACCCTCAACCTAAACATCACCCTAAACCTAACCCTCACCCTAAACCTTAGCCTACCCTTCACCCTAACTATAACCCTCACCCTCAGCCTCACCCACAGGCTCACCCTAAACGCAATCCTAAACCTAACCCTCACACTCACCCTCAACCTAACCCTCACCCTAAACCTAACCCTCACCCTAACCCTAACCCTCACGCTCACAGTCACCCTCAGCCTAACCCTAAACCTAAGCCTAACCCTATCCCTAATCCTCACATTCACCGTCACCCTAAACCTAACCCTAAGTCTCACCCTCACCCTCAACCTCACCCTAACCCTAACCCAAACCCACAAGTGAACCCTCACCCTCACCCTCATCCTAACCCTCACCCTCACCATAAACATCACCCTAACCCTAACCCTCACAATTACCCTCACCCTAGCCCTAACCCTCATACTAACCCTAAACCTCACCATAAACCTCACCGTCAACCTAACCCTTACTCTCACCCTAACACTAAGTCTAAACCTAACATGAACCTTCACAGTAACCGTAAACCTCACCCCAACACTATCTTCACACTAACCCTAACTTTCACCCTAAAACTAACCATACCCCTCACCCTAACCCTCAGTCTGACCCTAAACCCAACCCTAACCCTCACCCTCACCATCATCCTAACACTCACCCAACCCTAACCCTCACCCAAACCCTAACCCTCATACTCTCCCGAACCCTCACACTCACTCTAACACTCACCCTTATCCTCACTTTAACCCTCACCCTAACCCTAACCCTATCAGTCACCCTCACCCTCACCCTCAACCTCAGTCTAACTCTAAACCTAACACTACTCCTAAACCTATACCTCACCCAAACCCTCAACTTAACCCTAAAACTAACCCTCACCTTCATCCTAACCCTAACCCTCACTGACAAGCTAGTATTCACCATAACCCTAATCCTAACCCTAAACATCACCCTAACCCTAACCCTCACCCTAACACTCACCCTTAACCTAACCCTAACCCTCGCCCTCACCCTAACCCTAAACCTCACCCTAACCCTAACCCTAACACTCACCCTAACCTTTAATCTTACCCTCACCCTAACCCTCACACTAACTCTAACCCTCAACTTAACCCTAACCCTAACCATCACCCTCACCCTCACGCTCACCCTCAGCCTAACTTTAAACCTAGCCCTACTCCTAACACTAACCTTCACCTTTACCCTCACACTAACCCTAACCCTAAACCTAAACCTAATCCTAACCCTCACACTCACCCTCTCCCTCACCCTAAACCTCACTGTCACCCTCACGCTTACCCTCACCCTAAACCTAACCCTCACCCTAAACCTATCCCTCACCCTAACAATAAACCTCACAATCACCCTCACGCTCACTCTACCCTAACCCTAAACCTAACCCTAACCCTCAAGCTAAACCTACCCTAACCTAATGTAACTCTAACCATCACACTCACGCTAAACCTCACGCTAACCCTTACTCTCAGCATAAATCTAACCCTAACCCTATCCCTCGCACAGACCCTATCCCTTACCCTAACCCTAACCATAACCATAACCATAACCTTCACCCTAACCCTCACCCTAACCCTCACCCTAACCCTAACCCTCATCCTAAACCTCATCCTAACCCTAACCCTATCCCTAACCCTAACGCTAACCCTAATGCTCAATCTAACTGTAACCATACCCCTCAAACTAACTCTCATCCTAAACTTAACCCTAACCCAAACCCTTACGTTAACACTAACCCTAACACTCAACCTAACCCTAATCCTCACCCACACCCTCAGCCTTATCCTCAGCCTAAACCTAACCCTAACCCTAACCCTAATCCTCACCCTCATCCTAACTCTAACCCTAAACTTCACTCTCACCCTCACCTCCACCCTCACCATAACCCTAACCCGAACCCTAAACCGAACCCTCACCCAAACCCTCATCCTAACCTTCTCCCTAACCCTCATCCTAAACCTAACCCTAACCCTTACCATAACCCTAAACCTCATCCTAAACCTCACCCTAACCCTAAACCTATCCCTAACCCTAACGCTAACCCTAACGCTCACACTAACCATAACCGTACCCCTCAACCTAACCCTCATCCTAAACTTAAGCCTAACCCAAACCCTCACGCTAACCTTAACCCTAAAACTCACCCTAACTCTAATCCTCACCCACACCCTCACCATCACACTCAGCCGAACCCTCAGCCTAAGCCTAAACCTCACCCTAACACTCACACTCACCCTAACCCTAATCCTCACCATTACCCTCAACCTCACCCTTTCCGAAACCCTAACCCTCACATTAACCCTAACACTCACCCTAATGCTAATCCTCAACCTAACCCTTAAACTCACCCTAACACTAAGTGTAACACTAACACCTACTCTTACAACAACCCTCACCCTAAACATCACCCTATCCCTAACCCTAACCCTAACCCTCACCCTAACCCTAACACTCACACTCAACCCCACCCTCAGCCTAACCCAATGCATAAGCCTAACTCTAACCCTAACCCTCACACTCACCCTCACCCTAAACCTAAGCCTAATCCTCACCCTATCCCTAACCCTCACACAAACCCTATCCCTCACCCGCATCTTAAACCTCAATCTAAACATTACCCTCAACCTAACACTAAGCCTAACCCTAACACTAACCTTCACTAACCCTAAACCTCACCCTAACCCTAACCCTCACCCTAACTTAACCCTAACACTCACCCTAACCCTCAACCTAACCCTTAATCTCATCCTAACACTAACCCTAACACTAAACCTCAACCTCACCCTAAACCTCACCCTAACCCTAAACCTAACACTAACTCTCAACCTCACCCTCAACCTCACCCTAACCCTAACCCTCACCCCAACACTTACCTTCACCAAAACCCTCACCCTAACGCTAACCCTAACGCTAAACCTCACCTCACCCGCAACCTCACTTTAACCGTAACCCTAACCCTAACAATAACCCTAACCCTAACCCTAAACCTAATCCTTACCCTAACCCACACCATCACCCTCAACTTCACCCTAAACGGAACCCTAATCTTCTCCATAAACCTAAATCTCTCCCTAAACCTAACCCTCACACTCACCCTAACCCTCACCCTAAAACTTACCCTCACCCTAACCCTCAGCCTAAACCTAAACCTATCCCTAACACTCACCTTAACCTTCTCCCTAAACCCAACCGTAACGGATACCCTCAAACTAACCCTGAACCTCACCATAACCCTAACCCTGCCCCTCATCCTAACCATCATGCTAACCCTCACCCTAACCCTAAATCTAACACTAAAACTTACCCGCACCCTAACACTCACCCTCACCCCCACCCTAACCATGACCCTATCCCTAACCCTCACCCTCACCCTAAGCCTAAGCCTCACACTAACCCTAACCCTAACTCTCACACTCACCCTCACCCTCAGCCTAATCCTAAGCCTAATATTAACCCTGACCCTAACCCTCACACTCACTCTCACCCTAAACCTAACCAAAACCTCACCCTCACCCTCACCCTAACCATCACACTCACCCTAAACATCACACTAAACCTTATCCTCACCCTCACCCTAACCTTAACCCTAAAAATAACCCAAACCCTAACCCTAAACCTAACAATCACCCTAACCCTAAACCTCACACTAACCCTCGCCCTCACCCTCACCCTCATTTTAACCCTAAGCCTAACCCTAACCCTCACCCTTACACTCACCTTAACACTAATCCTAACCCTAAACCTCACCCTAACAGTAACCCTAACCCTCACCCTTACTTTATCCTCACCCTAACCCTAACCCTCACATTAACCTTTATGCTCACCCTAACTCTAACCCTACCCTTCACCCTAACCCTCACCCTAATTCTAAACTTAACCCCTAACCTAACCCTCTCTCTATCCCTAATCCTAACACTCACCCTCACCCTAACCCTCACCCTAATTCTAACCTTAACCCCAAACATAACCCTCTCTCTAACCCTAAACTTAACCCACACCCTCACCCTAACTCTCACCTAATCCTCACCCTAACCCTAACCTCTACCTAACCGAGACCCTCACCCTCAACCTCGCCCTCATCTTTACCCTAACACTCACCCTCACACTACCCCTCAACCTAAACCTAACCCTAATCCTAAACCTCACACTCACCCTCACTCTCACCCTCAGCCTAAACCTAACTCTAAAGCTAATCCTAAACATAACCCTCAGAATTACCCTAACCCTCACCCTTAACCCTAACCCTCACCCTCACCCTAACCCTAACCGTAACCCTCACACTAAACCTAACCCTCACTCTAATCCTAAACCTAAACCTCACCGTATCCCTCACCCTAAACCTAACCCTAACTCTCACCCTAACCCTAATCATCACACTAATCTAGGCATCACCCTAACCCTAACCCACACCCTAAACCTGACCCTCACCCCACCCTCAAATTAACACTAAGGCTAACTCTCACCCTAACCCTAACCCTCACCCTAAACCTAAACCTCACCCTAACCCTCAACCTAACACTAACCCTAAACATCACCCTCACCCTCACCTTAACCAGAACCCTAATCTAAACCCTCAACCTATTCCTAACCCTCACCCTAACCCTAATCCTCACCCTAACACTTTCCCTCACTCTAACACCAACCCTAACCCTAACACTAAGCCTCACACTAACCGTAACAATCACCCTAAGCCTAACATTAACCCTAACCCTAACCCTCACCCTCACCCTAAACCTAACCCTAACCCTAAACCACACCCTCACCCTCACCCTCATCCTCACCCTCACCCTAAATCTAACCCTAACAATAACCCTAACCCTAACCCTAAACCTAACCCTCACCCTAATGCTAACCCTCACTCTAACCCTCATCCTCACCATCACCCTCACCTTAACCCTAAGCCGAACACTAACCCAAACCCTCACCCTCACCTTAACACTAAAGCTAACTCTAACCCTCACCCTAACAGTAACCTTAACCCTCACCCTCACCCTAACCGTCACCCGAACTTTATCCTCACCCTATCCCTACCCCTCAAATTAACCCTAATGTTTACCCTAACCTTAACAGTACACCTCACCCGAACCCTCACCCTAACTCTAATCCTAACCCTAAACCTAACCCTCATCTAAACCTAACCCTAATTTTCAACGTTACCCTAACCTTTACCATCACTCGAAACCTCACACTAACCCTAACACTCACCCACACCCTAATCCTCAAGCTCACCCTAACCCTAACCCTCACCTAATCCTCACACTAACCTTAACCATTATCTAACAAAGACCCTCACCCTCACCCTCACCCTAAACTTCACCCTAACCCTCACCCTCACACTAGCCCTCACCCTAAACGTAACCCTTACTCTAATCGTCACCCGCACCCTCACCCTCGTGCTCAGCCTTACCTTACCCTACCCCTAATCCTAACCCTAACCCTCAACCTGATCATAACACTCACCATAACCCTTACCCTCACCCTCACAATATCCCTAACCTTAACCCTCACACTAAACCTTACCCTCACCCTAAACCTAACCCTACCCCTCACCCTAAACCTCAACCTAACCTAAACCTAACCCTCACCCTAACACTAACCCTCACCCTCACCCTAGCCCTCACCCTAATCCTAACCCTCATCTTAAACTTCACCCTCACACCACCCTCAAACTAACCGTAACCCTAACACTCACCCTAACCCTAACCCTAACCCCCACACTAGCCCTCACCTTAAACCGAACCCTAACCCTCCCCCTCACCCAAATCCTAACCTTAACCCTAACCCTAACCCTCACCCTAACACTAACCTTAACCCTAACCCTCACCCTTACCTTAACCCTCACCCTAAACCTTAACCTCATCCTCACCCTAAACCTCACACTAAACCTAAACCTCACCCAAACTCTAACCCTAACCGTCACCCTCACCCTCACCCTCATGCTAACCCTAACCCTAACCCTCACCCTAACCCTAAAACTCACCCTAACCCTAACCCTAACAATCACCCTCAAGCTCACCTTATCCCTAACAATAACCCTTACCCTAACCTTCACTCTAACCCTGCTGGTAACTCTAACACTCACCCTAACCCTCACGCTATCACTTACCCACACCATAAACCTAAACCTAACCCTCACCCTCACACTCACCCTAAATCTCACCCTAAACTTAACCCTAACCCAAACACGAAAGCCTAACCCTAACCTGAACCCTAACCCTCACCCGAAACCTTAACCCTAACCCTAAACCTAACCCTCAAGCTAAGTGACACCCTATCCCTAACCCTATCCCAAACCCTAACCCTCACCCTAACCCTCACCCTAAACCTTATACTCACCCTCACCCTAACCCTAACCCTAACGCTGACGCTTACAATACCTCTAACCCTCACCCTAAACCTAACCTTACCCCTCACCCTAACCCTCATCCTCCCTAAATCTAACTCAAAACCTATCCCTAACACTTATCCTAACCCTAACCCTCACCCTCATCATAACTAACCCTAACCCTAACACTCTCAACCTCACCCTCACCCTCAGCCTAACCCTTACCCTCACACTAACCCTAACCATCACGCTAACCCTCAACCTAATCCTTAACACTAAACCTAACCATAACCCTTACACTAACCCTAACCCTAAACATCACCAAAATCCTCAATAACCCTAAATCTAGTCCTAACCCTAACCCTTACCCTCACCCTAACCCTAACACTCACCCTAACCCTAACCTTCACCCTAATACTAAGCCTAACCCTAACACAAACCCTCACACTAAACCTAACCCTCAGCCTAAACCTAACCCTCAACCTAAACCTAACCCTAACCCAAATCCTCACCCTCAACTTATCCCTCACACTAACCCTTTTCCTAACACTAACCCTAACCCTCACCCTTTAAGTAACCCTAACCCTCACCAAAAACCTCTCCCTTACCCTTACCTTACCCTCACCCTAACCCTCACACTAACCCAAAACCTCAACCTAACCTAATCAAAACACTCACACTAAACCTCACCTTAAACCTAATGCTAACCCTAACACTCACCCTCACCCTAACACTCACCCTAAACCTGAACCTCACTCTAACCCTAACCCTAACCCACAACCTCACCCTAAACCTCACCCTAACCCCAACCCTCACCCTAATCCTTACCCTCACCCTAACCCTCTCCCTAAACCTAACCCTAAGCTAACCCTAAAACTCACCCTAACCCTCACCCTCACCCTAACCCTAACCTTCACCCTAACACTAAGCCTAACCCTAACACAAACCCTCACACTAACCCTAAACCTCAGCCTAAACCTAACCCTCAACCTAAAACTAATCCTAACCCAAATCCTCACCCTCATCTTATCCCTCACACTAACCCTTTTCCTATCCCTAACCCTAACCCTAACCCTAACCCTCACCCTTTCCGTAACCCTCACCGTCACCAAAAATCTCACCCTTACCCTTACCTTACCCTCACACTAACCCTCACACTAAGCCAAAACCTCAACTTAACCTAACCAAAACACTCACACTAAACCTCACCCTAACCCTAATGCTAACCCTAACACTCACCCTCACCCTAACCCTCACCCTAAACATGAACCTCACTCTAACCCTAACCCTAACCCACAATCTCACCCTAAACCTCACGCTAACCCTAACCCTCAACCTAATCCTTACCCTCACCCTAACCCTCACCATAAACCCAACCCTAAACTAACCATAAACCTCACCCTAACCCTCACCCTCATCCTAACCCTAATCCAAACCCTAACCCTCAGCCTAAACCTCACCCTAACCATAACCTTAACCTTCACACTAACCCTAACCCTCACCCTATACTTAACCCTACCCCTCACCCTAACCCCAACCCTCATGCTCACCCTAAACCTAACCCTAACCCTATCCCACACCCTCACCCTCACTCTCATCCTCACCCTCACCCTAAACCTAATCCTAACAATAACCCTAATCGTAAACCTAACACTCACCTTAACCCTAACACTCAAGCTAACCCTCATCCTCACCCTCAACCTCACCTTAACCCTAAGCCTAACCCTAACCCTCACCCTCACCCTCAACTTAACACTAAAGCTAACCCTAACCCTCACACTAACAGTAAAGCTAACCCTAACTCTCACCCGAACCGTCACTCTAACATTAACCTCACCCTAACCCTAACCCTCACATTAACCCTAATGCTCACCCTAACCTTAACAGTATCCCTCACCCAAACCCTCATCCTAACTCTAACCCTAACCTTAAACCTAACCCTCACCTAACCCTAAATCTCAACCTTACCCTAACACTCAACATCACCTGAACCCCCACCCTAAACCTAACACGCACCCACACCCTATCCCTAAAGCTCACCCTCACCCTCACCCTCACCTAATCCTCACGCTAACCCTAACCATTATCTAACAAAGGCCCTCACCCTCACCCTATCCTTCACCCTAACCCTCACCCTCACCCCAGCCCTCACCCTAAACGTAACCCTACCCGTAAACCTCACCCGCACTCTCACCTTCATGCTCAGCCTTACCCTAACCCTACCCCTAATCCTAACCCTAACCATCAACCCCATCATAACCCTCACCATAAACCTTACCGCCACCCTCACCGTAAGCCTAACCATAACGCTCTCACTAAACCTAACCCTCACCCTAAATCTAACCCTACCCCTCACCCCAAACATCAACCTAAACCTAACCCTAACCCTCACCCTAACGCTAACCCTAACCCTCACCCTAGCCCTCACCCTAATCCTAACCATCATCCTAAACCTCACCCTTACACCACCCACAAACTAACCCTAACCCTAACCCTCACCCTAACCCTAACCCTCACCCTAACCCTAACCCGCACCCTATCACTCACCCTAAACCTAACCCTAAACCTCCCCGTCACCCTAAACCTAAACCTAACCCTAACCCTCACCCTAACACTAAACCTAACCCTAACCCTCACCTTTACCTTAACCCTCACCCTAACCCTTAACCTCATCCTCACTCTAAACCTCACACTAAACCTAACCCTCACCCTAACTCTAACCCTAACCGTCACCCTCACCCTCACCCTCATGCTAACCCAAACCCTAACCCTCTCCCTCACCCTCACCCAAACCCTACTAATAACTCTAACACTCACTCTAACCCTCACGCTATCACTTAAACACACCATAAACCTAAACATAACCCTAACCCTCACCCTCACCATAAACCTCACCCTAACCCTAACAGTAACCCAAACACGAAACCCTTAACCTAACCCTAAACTGAGCCCGAACCCTCATCCGAAACCTTAACCCTAAACCTAAACCAAACCCTCAAGCTAACAGTCACCCTAAACCTAACCCTATCCCTAACCCTAACCCTCACCCTAACCCGCACCCTAAACCATATCCTCACCCTCACCCTAACCCTAAACCTAACGCTAACCCTTACAATAAATCTAACCTCACCCTAAACCTAAACTTACCCCTCACCCTAACCATCATCCTAACCCTAAACCAAACCCAAAACCTCTCCCTAACCGTAATCCTAACCCTAACTCTCACCTTCACCCTCACCCTCAGCCTAACCCTACCCCTCACACTAACCCTAAACGTCAAGCTAACCCTCAACCTAATCCTCACACTAACCCTAACCCTAACCCTTACACTAACCCTAATACTAAACCTCAACAAAACCTTCAATAACCCTAAACCTAGACCTTACCTTAAAACTTACCCTCACCCTAAACCAAACCCTCACCCTCACCCTAACCCTAACCCTCACCCTAAACCTAACCCTCACCCTAAACCTTACCCTCACCCTAATACTAAGCCTAAACCTAACACCAACACTCAAACTAACCCTAACCTTCAGCCTAAACCTAACCCTCAACCTAAACCTAACCGTAACCCTAATCCTCACCCTCACCTTATCCCACACACTAACCCTTTTCCTAACCCTAACTCTAACCCTCACCCTAACGCTAACCCTCTCACTTTCCGTAACCCTCACCCTCACCAAACACCTCACCCATACCCTTACCGTACCCTCACCCTAACCCTCACACTAACCCAAAACCTCACCCTAAACTAACCAAAACACTCACACTAAACCACACCCTAACCCTAATGCTAACCCTAACACTCACCCTCACCCTAAACCTCACCCTAAAACTTCACCTCAACCTAACACTAACCCTAAACCTCAACCTCAACCTAAACCTGACCCTAAGCCTAACCCTCATCCTAACCTTTACCCTCACCCTAACCCTAAACCTAATCTAACCCTTAACATCACCCTAACCCTCACTCTCACCCTAACCCTAATCTAAAACCTAACCCTCAACGTAACCTAATCCTAACCCAAACCCTAACCTTCACACTAACCCTAACCCTCACCCTAACCTTAACCCTACCCCTCACCCTAAACCTCATCCTAACCCTAACCCTAAACGTAACCCTAACCCTAAACCTCACACTAACCGTAACCCTCACCCTCACCCTCACCCTCAACATAACCATAAACCTAACCCTAAACCTAAAAATAACCCTAACCCTAACCCTTATCCTAACCCTCACCTTCACCCTCACCCTAACCTTAACCCTCACCCTTAACCTAACCCTCAACCTCAACGTAACCCTAAACCTAACCCTAAAACTTACGCTCACCCTAACACTAACCCTAACCCTAAAACTAGCCATTACACTATCCCTAATTCTCAGCCTAACCCTAAGCCTCAACCTAACCCTATCCCTAACCCTAACCCTCACCCTCACCCTAGGCCTCACCCTAAACCTAATCCTAATCCTAACCCTCACCCTAAACCTAACCCTCACCCTATTCCCAACCCTCAAACTCACCCTCAACCTAACCCTATCCCCAAACCTAACACTCACCCTAACCCTCACCCTTACTGTAAACCTACACCTAACCCTCACCCTAACCCACAAGCTTACCATCATCCTCACCATAACCCTAACCCTCACACTTAACATTACTCTCACCCTCAACCTAACCCTCACCCTAAACCTAACCCTCACACTAACCTTACGCTAACCCTCACACTAACCCTCACCCTAACCATAATGCTAACCCTAACACTCACGCTGAACCTAACCTTCACCATAACCCGAAACCTCACCCTAAACCTAACCCTATCCCTAACCCTCAACCTAACCTGTACCCTCAAACTAACACTAACACTAACCCTCACACTAACAATAAACCTCACCCTAACTCTAACCTCACCCTAATCCTAATCCTCACCCTAACCCTAACCCTAACCCTCACCCTCACCCTAACCTTTAACCTTACCCTCACCCTAACCCTCACACCAACCCTAACCCTAAGCCTAACCGTTACCCTCTCCATCACGCTCACCCTCAGCCTAAATTTAAACCTAAGCCTACTCTTAACCCTAACCCTCACCTTCACCCTCACACTAATCCTAACCCTAAACCTAACTCTAAGCATAACCCCCACACTCACACTCACCTTCACCCTAAGCCTCACTGTCACCCTCACGCACATCTGCACCCTAACCCAAAGCCTAACCCTCACCCTAAACCTATCTCTCACCCTACCCATAAACCTCACAATCACCCTCACCCTCACCTCACCCTAACCATAAACCTAACCCTAACCCTCACCCTAAACCTCACCCTAACCCTAATGCTAACGTTAACCCTCACACTCACCGTAAACCTCATGCTAACCATTACTCTCACCGTAAATCTAACCCTAACCCTTACCCTCACCCTGACCCTAACCCTCACGTAAACCCTAACCCTAACCCTAATCCTAACCCTCATCCTAAAACTCACCCTAACCCTAAACCTATCCCTAACCCTAACGCTAACCCAAACGCTCACCCTCACCCTCACCCTAACTTAATCCTAACCCTAACCCTCACCCTAACCCTCACCCTTAACCTTAAAGTAACCCTCATACTAACCATCACCCTAACTCTAACACTCACCCTAACCTACCACTAAACCTCCACCTAACACTCACCCTCACCCTATCACTATTCCTCACCCTAAACTTCACACTCACACTCACCCCACCCTATTCCTAACCCTAAATATCACCCTCACCCACACCCTAACCCTCACCCTCACCCTCACACTAACCCTAACCCTAACCCACAGCCTAACCCTAACGCTAAACCTAACCCTCACCCGAACCCTAAACCTAACCCGAACCCTCACACTCACCCTGACGCTAAAACTAAACCTAACCCTCACGCTAACTCTTACCCTAACCCTAATGGTAAACATAACCCTCACCCTCACCCTAACCCTCACCTTAACCCTTACCCTCACCCTAACCCTCATCTGAACCCTCACCCTAACCCTAACCCTAACCATCACCCTAACCCTAATCCTCAACCCCACAATCACCCTAAGCCTAAGCCTAAGACTAAGCCTAACCCGAACCCTACCCCTCAGCCTAATGCTCACCCTAACACTAATCCTAATCCTAATACTCACCCTATCCCTAACACTAACCCTAACCCACACCCTAACACTAACACTAATGCTAACCATAAACCTCACCAACAATCTAACCCTCACCCTAACCCCTACCCTCCGCCTAACCCTAACACTCACCCTCACCCTAACCCTCACACTAATCCTTACCCTCAACCTAACCCTAAAACTAACCCTCACACTAACCCTAACCCTCACCTAACCCTACACCTACCCCTCAGCCTAACCCTCATCCTACACCTAAACCTAACCCAAAACCTCACCCTAACCCTAAGCTTAATCCTAACCATAAACCTTCTCCTAACCCTAACACTCACCCTCAACCTCACCCTCTCCCTCACCCTAAACCTAACCCTCACCCTAACCCTCACCCTAACCCTAACCCTAAAACTCACACTCACCCTCACCCTCAACATCACCCTCAGCATAACACTAACCATAACCCTAATCCTAACCCTAAACCTCACCCTCACCCTAACCGTCACCCTAATTCTTACCTTCACACTAATCCTAACCCTAATCCTAACCCCAACACTCACACTAAACCTAACCCTCACCCTAATCATAACCCTACCCCTTACCCTAACCCTCACCCTAAACCTAACCCTATCCTAACCCTAACCCTCACCCTAACCCTCACCCTCACGCTAACCCTAACCCTAACACTCAACCTTACCCTAAACCTCACCCAAAGCCTTAACCTCATCCTCACCCTAAACCTCACACTAAACCTAATCCTCACCCTTACACTAAACCTAACCGTCACCCTCACCCTTAACCTCACACTAACACTAACCCTAACCCTCACCCTAAACCTAAAATTCATCATAACCCTAACCCTAACCCTCACCCTCAAGATCACCTTAACCCTAACCCTAACACTCACCCTAACCTTCACTCTAACCCTAATGCTAAATCTAACACTCACCCTAACCGCACACTATCACATACCAACACGATAAAACTAAACCTAATCCTAATCCTCACCCTCACTGTAACCCTCACCCTAACCCTCACCCTAACTCTAACACTAATCCTAACTCTAACCCTAACCCTAACGCTAACCCTTACCCTAACCCTAACCCTAACCCTCACCTAACACTCAGCCTAACCCTAACACTAACTCTGACCCTCACCGTAACCCTAACCTTCACCCTATACCTAAACCTCAGCCTAACCCTTACCCTCACCCTAACACTAAGCCTAACCCTAACACCCATGCTCCCAATAACCCTACCCTCAGCCTAAGCCTAACCCTCACCCTAAACCTAACCCTAACCCTAAACCTCACCATCACCTTAGCCCTCACACTAACACTATTGCTAACCCTATCCCTCAACCAAACACTAACCCTCACCCTAAACTTCCTCCTAACACTAACCCTAACCCTAACACTAAGCCTCACCCTAACCATAACCCTAACACTAATCCTAAACTCCACCCTAACTCTGACCCTCACCCTAACCCTAACCCTAACGCTAAACCTCACCCTAACCCTCACCCTCATCTTAACCCTAACCAAAACCCTAACCCTCAACCTAACCCTAACCCTAACCCTTACCCTAATGGTCAAAATAACCCTAATCCTCACCCTAACCCTAACCTTACCCCTCACCCTAAACTTCCTCCTAACACTAACCCTAACCCTAACCGTCACCCTTAACCTTAAACTAACCCTCATACTAACCATCACCGTAACTCTAATACTCACCCTAACCTACCACTGAACCTCACCCTAACACTCACCCTCACCCTATCCCTATTCCTCACCCTTAACCTCACACTCACACTCAGCCCCACCCTATTCCTAACCCTAAACCTCAACCTCACCCACACCCTAACCCTCACCCTCACCCTCACACTAACCCTAACCATAACCTACAACCTAAACCTAACACTAAACCTAAACCTCACCCGAACCCTAAACCTAACCCTCACCCTCACACTCACCCTAAACCTAAAACTAAACCTAACCCTCACGCTAACTCTTACCCTAACCCTAATGGTAAACATAACCCTCACCGTCACCCTAACCCTCACCTTAACCCTTACCCTCACCCTAACCCTCATCTTAACCCTCACCCTAACCCTAACCCTAACCATCACCCTAACCCTAATCCTCAACCCCACCCTCACCCTAAGCCTAAGCCTAAGACTAAGCCTAACCCGAACCCTACCCCTCAGCTTAATGCTCACCCTAACACTAATCCTAATCCTAATACTCACCCTATCCCTAACCCTAACCCTAACCCTCACCCTAACACTAACACTAATGCTAACCATAAACCTCACCATCAATCTAACCCTCACCCTAAGCCTACCCTCCGCCTAACCCTAACACTCACCCTCACCCTAACCCTCACACTAATCCTTACCCTCAACCTAACCCTAAACCTAACCCTCTCACTAACCCTAACCCTCACCTAACCCTACACCTACCCCTCAGCCTAACCCTCATCCTACACCTAAACCTAACCCAAAACCTGACCCTAACCCTAAGCTTAACCCTAACCCTAAACCTTCTCCTAACCCTAACACTCACCCTCAACCTCACCCTCTCCCTCACCCTAAACCTAACCCTCACCCTAACCCTCACCCTAACCCTAACCCTAAAACTCACACTCACCCTCACCCTCAACATCACCCTCAGCATAACACTAACCATAACCCTAATCCTAACCCTAAAGCTCACCCTCACACTAACCGTCACCCTAATTCTTACCTTCACACTAATCCTAACCCTAACCCTAACCCTAACACTCACACTAAACCTAACCCTCACCCTAATCATAACCCTACCCCTTACCCTACCCCTCACGCTAAACCTAACCCTATCCCTAACCCTAACTCTCACACTAAACCTAACCCTCACCCTAACTGTAAGGCTACCCCTTAACCTAACTGTCACCTTAACCCTAACCCTATACCTCACCCTAAACCTCACAGTCACCCTAAACCTGACCCTAACCCTAATGCTAACCCTAACCCTAACCCTCACCCTCAGCCTAACACTCACCCTAAACCTCACACTAACCCTAATACCAACCTCCACCCTAACCCTAACGTTCACCCTAACCCTAACCCTAACCCTAACCCTCACGGTCACCCTCACCCTCTCCGTAACCCTAAGCCTAACCCAAACCCTCACACTAACCCTAATACTAACCTCCACCCTAACCCTAACGTTCACCCTAAGCCTCACGCTCACACTCACCCTCTCCTTAACCCTAAGCCTAACCCTAACCGTCATCCTAACCCTCCCCTTAACACTAAACCTAAGCCTAACCCTCACTCTAATAGTAACCCTAAACCTCACCCTCACCCTAACTCTCACCCTTACTTTATCCTCACCCTAACCCTAACCCTCACATTAAACCTAATACTCACCCTAACCATAACCCTACCCCTAACTCTAACTCTTACCCTAACTTTAAGCCTAACCCTAACACTAACCTAACCCTAACCCTAACCTGAACCCTAACCCTCACCTAACCCGGTTAGGGTTACTAAACCTCAACCTCATCCTAACCCTCACCATCACCTGAACCTGCACCCTCACCCTAACCCTCACCTAATCCTCACCCTAACCCTAACATTACTTAACCAAGACCCTCACCCTTACACTCACCTTCACCCTAACCCTCACCCTCACCCTAGCCCTCACCCTAACCGTAACCCTAACCCTAAAATTCACCCGCACCCTCATCCTCACCGTCAGCCTAACCCTAACACTATCCCTATTCCTATCTCTAACCCTTGCCCTCACCTTAACCCTCACCATAACCCTTACCTCACCCTCACCCTAACCCTAACCGTAACCCTCACACTAAACCTAACCTCACCCTAAACCTAACCCTACCACTCACCATAACCCTCACACTAAACCTAACTCAAACCCTCACCCTAACCCTAAACCTCACACTCACCCAGGCCCTCACCATAACCCTTTCCCTCACCCTAAACCTCACCCTCATACCACCCTCAAATTAACCCTAACCATAACCCTCAACCTAACCCTAACCCTAACCCTAAAACTCACACTCACCCTCACCCTCACCATCACCCTAAGCATAACACTAACCATAACCCTAATCCTAACCCTAAACCTCACCCTCACCCTAACCGTCACCCTAATTCTTACCTTCACACTAATCCTAAACCTAACCCTAACCCTAATACTTACACTAAACCTAACCCTCACCCTAACATAACCATACCCATTACCCTAACCCTCACCCTAACCCTATCCCTATCCCTAACCCTAACCTTATCCCTAACCCTCACCCTAACACTAACCCTAACCCTCACCCTTACCTCACAATAAGCCTTAACCTCATCCTCACCCTAAACCTCACACTAAACCTCACCCTCAGCCTAACTCTAACCCTAACCATCACCCTCACCCTTACCCTTACCCTCACTCTAACACTAACACTAATCCTCACCCTAACCCTAAAACCCACCCTAACCCTAACCCTAACCCTCACCCTCAAGCTCACCTTAACCCTACCCATATCCCTCACCCTAAACTTCACTCTAACCCTAATGCTAACTCTAACACTCACCCTAATTCTCACACTATCACTTACTCACACGATAAACCTAAAACTAACCCTAACCGTCACCCTCACCTTAACCTTCTACCTAACCCTAACCCTAACCCTAATCCGAAAGCCTCACCCTAAACATAACCATAACTCTGACACTAATCCTAAACCTAAACCTCACCCTAACGCTAACCCTTACCCTAACCCTAACTCTAACTCTGACCTAACCCTCAGCCTAACCCTAACCCTAAACCTGACCCTCACCCTAACCCTAACGCTCACCCTAAACCTAACCCTCACTCTAACCCTTATCCTCACCCTAACACTAAGCCTAACCCTAACACCAACCCTCCCACTAACCCTAACTCTCAGCCTAAGCCTAACCCTCACCCTAAACCTAACCCTAACCGTAACCCTCACCCACACCTTAGCCCTCACACTAATCCTATTGCTAACCCATCCCTCACTCTAACACTAACCCTAACCCTAAACCTCACCCTAAGCCGAACCCTCACCTTAACCCTAACCAAAACCCTACCCCTACCCTATCCCTAACCCTACCCCTCACCCTAAACTTCCTCCTAACACTACCCCTAACCTTAACCCTAAACCTCACCCTAACCGTAAACTGAACTGTAACCCTCACTCTAACCCTAACAATAACTCTAACCCTAAACCTTATCTTAACCCTCACCCTCACCCTAACACTAACCCTAACCTTAACCCTGACATTAACCCTAACCCTCAACCTATCCCTAAACCTCAACCTAACCCTTACCCTCACCCTAACACTAAGGCTAACCCTAACTTGAACCCTCACAGTAACCCTAAAGCTCACCCTAACCATAACCCTCACGGTAACCCTAACCCTCACCCTAACCATAACCCTACCCCTCACCCTACCCCTCACTCTAACCCTAACATCAACCCTAAAACTCACCCTCACCGTCACCCTAACACTCACCCTAACCCTAACCCTCACCGCAACCCTAACCCTCACACTCTCCAAAAACCTCATCCTCACTCTAACACTCACCCTCACCCTAAACATAACCCTAACCCTAACCCTCACCATAACCGTAACCCTAAACCTCACACTAAGAGTAACCCTAACCCTCACCCTCACCCTTACCTTATCCTCACCCTAACCCTAACACTCACCCTAACCCTAACCCTCACGGAAAACCTAACCCTCATACTTTCCAAACCCCTCATCCTAACTCTAACACTCACCCTCACCCTAAACATAACCCTAACCCTAACCCTCACCATAACCGTAACCGTAACCTTCACCCTAATCCTAACACTTAACCTCACCCTAACCCTAACCCCCACTGTTACTGTAACCCTTACCCTCACCTTAACCCTCACCCATACCCTAACCCTCACACTCACCCTCACCCTAACCCTCAGCCTCATTCTACACATCACCCTAACCATAACCCTCACCCTAACCCTAATCCTCTCTCTCACCAGAACCCTAACACCCACCCTAACCCTCACCCTAACCTCCAACCTAACACTAACCCTCACCCTAACCCTAACGCTAACCCTCACCCTAACCCTAACCCTGAACCTAACCCTTACCCTCACTCTAACCCTAACACTCACACTGTCCCTAATCTTCACCCTTACCCTAACCCTACCCCTCACCCTAACCCTCAGCCTAACCCTGACCCCAATCCTAACCCTAACCCTCACCATCACCCTAACACTCATCCTAACCCTCACCCTTCCTCTCACCCTAACCCTAACCCTAACCCTAAAACTCACTCTCAGCCTAACCCTCACCCTGAACCATAACCTCACCGTCACCCTAACCCTAAACCTCACCCTAACCCTAACCCTTACCTGAAACCTCACCCTAGTCCTCACCCTAACCCTAATTCTAACCCTAATCCTCCACCGAATCCTAACCCTCATCCTCACCCTAAACCTCACATTAACCCTAAACCTAATCCTCAATCTAATCCTCAACCTAACCCTAACCGGAAACCTTACCCTAACCCTCACCCTAACCCTAAACCTCACCCTTAACTTAACCCTCACCCTCCGCCTAACCCTCACATTTACAATTACCATCACCCTCAACCTAATCCTCACCCTAACCCTAACCCTCACCCTAGACCTCACCCTAACACTAACCCTAACCCTAACCCTCACCCTCACGCTCACCCTCAGTATAACACTAACCCTATCACTATTCCTAACCCTAAACCTCACCCTCACCCTAATCATCACCGTAATTCTTACCCTCACACTAATCCTAAACCTAACCCTAACCCTAACTCTCACACTAAACCTAACCCTCAACCTAACCGTAACCCTACCCCTTATCATAACCCTCATCTTAACGCTAACCCTAACCCTCACCCCAACCCTCACCCTAAACCTCACCATCATCTTAAACCTGACCCTAACCATAATAATAAACATAACCCTCACCCGACCCCTAACCCTCACCCTCACCCTAACCATCACCCTAACCCTCAACCTAATCCTAACCCTAAACCTCACCCTAACCCTAAGCATAACCGTAAACCTAACCCACACCCTAACACTCACCCTTAACCTAACCCTCACCCTAACCCTAAAACTCACCCTAATCCTCACCCTAACGCTCACTCTCTCACTCACCCTCACCCTAACCCTCACCCTAACCCTCACCCTAACCCTAATGCTAACTCTAAAACTCACCCTAACCCTCAAGCTATCACTTACCCCCACCCCAAACCTAAGCCTAACCTTAAACCTCACCCTCACCCTAAACCTCACCCTAACCCTAAACCTAATCCTAACCCTCAACCTCACCCTATCCCTAACCCTAACCCTAACCCTCACTTACCCCTAATCCTAACCTTCAACTTCACCCTAACCCTAACCATTACCCGAACCCTCACCCTAACCCTAACCCTCACCCACACCCTAACGCTAAAGCTCACCCTCACCCTAAACCTCACCTAATCCTCACCCTAACCCTAACCATTACCTAACCAAGACCCTCAGCCTAAACCTCAACTTCACCTTAACACTCACCCTCACCCTAGACCTCACCCTAAAAATAAACATAACCCTAAACCTAAACCTTACCCTCACCCTCACGATCACCTTCAGCCTAAACCTAACCCTATCCCTAATCCTAACCCTAACCCTCACCCTCTCCCTAACCCTCACCATAAACCTTACCCCCACCCTCACGCTCACCCTAAACTTAACCCTCACACTAAACCTAACCCTAATTCTAAACCTAACCCTACCCCTCACCCGAAACATAACCCTAACCCTAAACCTCACCCTCACACTAGCCCTCACCCTAACCCTAATTCTAACCCTAACCCTCATCCTCACCCTAAACCTCACACTAGCCCTAACCCAAATCGTGAGTCTAACCCTAACCCTAACCCTAACCCTAACCCTAACCCTCAACCTCAAGCTAACCCTCACCTTTACTCTTACCGTCATTCTCATTCTAACCCTCACCCTAAACCTAACCTAATCCATCACTATAACCCTAACCCCCAACCTCACCATCACCCTCATCCTAACCCTATGCCTAAGCCTAACCCTAACCATATCCCTCAACTTCACCCTAGCCCTCACCCTAACCCTAATCCTAACCCTAACCCTAACCCTAACCCTCACCCTCACCCTAAGGCTAAACGTCACCCTAAGCCTAATCCTCTCCCCAACCATCACCCTCAACCTTACCCTAAGCCTAAGCCTAATCCTTATCTTAACCCTCACACTCACCCTCACCCTAAACCTAATCCTAAACCTAAACCTCAACCTAAACCTCACCCTAATCCTAACACTAACCCTAACACTAACACTAACCCTAACAATCACCATAACCCTCACCCTCAACGTAACTCTAACTCTAAACCTCACCCACACCCTATCCCTAATCCTAACCTTATCCCTAAACCTCACACTAACCCTAACCCTAACTCTCACCCTCACCCTCACCCAAACCGTAACTCTAACCCTAACACTAACATTAACACTAATCCTAACCCTAAAACTAACCCTAACCCTAAAGCTAACCTTCACACTCAGCCTCACCCTAATTGCAAATGTAACCCTAACCATAACACTTACAATGATCCTAACCCTGATTTTAACCATCACCCTCATCCTAGCCCTAACCCTAACCATAACCCTCACCCTAACCCAAACCCTAACCCTAACCCTCAACCTAACCCTAAGGCTAATCCTAACCCCAACCCTAACCCTCCTACTCACCCTCACCGTAACCCTAATCCTATCCCTTAACCTAACCCTCACCATAACCCTCACCCTAGCCCTAACCCTAACCCTAATCCTAACCCTAAAACTCATCCTATCCCTCACCATAACCCTAAACCTAACCCTGACCCTAACCCAAACCCTAACCCTCACCCTCATCCTCGGACTAAGCCTAAAACTAAGCCTAAGCCTAACACTAATCCTAACCCTTACCCTAACACTAACCCTGACATTAACCCTAACTGTAAACGTAAACCTCACTCTCACACTAACCCTAACTCTAACCCTAAACATAAACCTAAAACTCACCCTAACCCTAACCCTAAACCTCACCTTCACCCTCACTGTAACTGTAACCCTAACCCTAACCATAACAATAAACATAACCCTAACCCTCACCATAACCACAACACTTACCCTAACCCAAACCCTCACCCTAACACTTACCCTCACCCTAACACTAACCCTAACCCTGACACTAACCCTCACACTAACCCAAACCCTAACCCTAACCCTAATCCTCAACCTAAACCTCACCATCACCCTAGCCCTAACACTAACCCTAACCCTAACCCTCACGCTAACCATCCCCCTAACCCTATATCTAAACCTAAACCTCACCCTCATCCTAACCCTAACCCTAACCGTAACTCTAAACCCCACCCTAGCCCTAACCCTAAACCTCACCTGCACCCTCACCCTCACCGTAACTCTAACCCTAACACTAACAATTACATTAATCCTAACCCTAACCATCGCCCTAACCCTAATCCTCACACCCAGCCTTACTCTCAGCCTAACCCTAAGCCTAAGCACAACCCTCTCCATAACCCTCACACTCACCCTCCCCCAAATCCTAAATCTACCCTAAACCTCACCCTCACCCTAACTCTAACACTAATACTAACACTAAACCTTACCCAAACCCTAACCCTAACCCTAAACCTAACAATAACCCTCACCCTCAGCCTCACCCTCACCCTAACACTTACCCTCACCCTAAAACTAACCCTAACCCTAACACTAACCTTCACACTAACCCTAAACCTCACCCTAATCCTAAAACTCACCTGAACCCTAACCCTAATCCTAAACCTCACCCTCATGCTAGCCCTCACACTAACCCTAATTCTAACCTCACCTTAACAATAACCCTCATCCTCACCGAAACCTCACACTAACATTAACCCTAATCCTCAATCTAACCCTCACCCTAACCCTAACCCTAACCCATACCCTAACCCTAAACCTAACCCTAACCCTCACCCTTATCTTAACCTTCACTCTCAGTCTCAACCTCAACTTAACGCTTACTGTCATCCTCACCCTAACCCTCACTGTAACCCTAAACCTCATCCTAACCCTCACCGTAACCGTGAACCTAAACATCACCCTAACCCTAACCCTCACACTAAACCTCACACTGAGTCTAACCCTAAGCCTAATCCTAAGCCTTACCCTAATCCTCACCCTCACCCTATCCAACATCCTAACCCTAATCCTAAACATCACCCTAAACCTAATCCTCATCCCCACCCTCACCCTCAGGCTAAGCCTAAACCTAACCGTAAACCTCACACTCACCCTCACCCTAACCCAAATCCAAACCCTAAACATATCCCTAACCCTAAAACTCAACCTAACGCTCACCCTAACCTTAACCCTCACACTGACCCTAATCCTAACCCTCGACATAACCCGCACCCTAACCCTACATCTAACCCTAAACCTCACCCTCACCATAACCATAATCCTAACCATAACCCTAAACCTCACCCCAAACCTAACCCTCAACCTCACCCTCACCCTCACGCTCACTGTAACTCTAACACTAACACTAGCACTAATCCTAACCCTAAACCTAAACCTAACCCTAACCCTAACCCTAATCCTAACACTCACCCTCACCCTAACACTAATTCTAACAATAACCTAAACCCTAACCCTAACCCTCATGTCACCATAACCCTAACACTCATCCTAACCCTCACCCTAAAACTAACCCTAACCCTAATCCTCACCCTAACACTAACCCTAACCCTCAACCACACACTAGCCCGCACCCTAACCCTAATCCTAACACTAAACCTCATCCTAACCCTCACCCTAACTCTAACCCTAACCGTCACAATAACCCTAACCCTAATCCTAACCCTCAACCTAACCCTAACTCTCATGCTCACTGTAAGACTAACCGTAACCCTCAGCCTAACCCTAAACTTAAGGCAAACCCTAACTCTCACCCTAACCCTAATCCTAAAACTCACCCTAACCCTAAACTTCAACCTCACCCTCACCCTCGGCCTAAACCTAAGCCTAATCCTAAGCCTAACCCTAACCCTCAGACTCACCCTAACGCTTACCATAATCCTAATCCTAACCCTTAGCCTAACCCTCACCCTCACCCTAACCATAAATGTAACACTAACCCTAAAACTAAACTTCAACCTCAGCCTCACCCTAACCCTAACTCTAACCCTAAACCTCACACTCATCCTCACCTTAACCCTAACCCTAACCCTGAACCTCACCCTCACAATAGCCCTCACCATAACCCTAATCCTAAAACTAACCCTCATCTTAACCCTCACCATAAGCCTAACACTCATCCTCACCCTTACCCTAAACCTAAACCTAACCGTCAACCTAACCCTAACCCTCACCCTCACCATAACCCTTACCCTAACCCTCACTCTAACCCTAAACTTAACCCGAACCCTACCCCTCAACCTAATCCTAACCCTCACCCTCAACCTCACCCTCAGCCTAACCCTAAGCCTAACCCTAAACCTAACCCTAACACAAACACTCACACTCACCCTAACTCTAATCCTAACCCTAACCCTCCCCCTAACTCTCACCGTAAACCTAATCTTAACACTAACACTAACCCTAAACCTCAACCTAACCCTCACCCGAACCGTAATTTTAACCCTAAACCTCACCCTCACCCTAAACCTAACTCTAACCCTAACCCAAACCCTAAACCTCACCCTAACCCTAACCCTCAATCGCACCCTCACCCTCACTGTAACGCTAAACCTAACCATAAAAATAACACTAATCCTAAACTGAACCATCACCCTACCCCTAATCCTCACCCCCACCCTCACCTTCAGCCTAACCATAAGCCTAAGCCTAACCCTCAACCTAACCCTTACACTCACTCTCACCCTAACCCTAATCCTAAACCTAACCTTAAACCTAACCCTAACCCTAACCCTAAACCTAACCCTAATCCTCATCCTCACACTCACCCTTGCCCAATCCCTAAACTTAACCCTCACCCTAACCTTAAGCCTAATCCTCACCCTAAGCCTCACACTCACCCTCACCCTAACCCTAATACTAACCCTAACCCTAACCCTCACCCTAACCCTCACCCTAGCCCTAATCCTAACCCTAATCCTAATCCTAAATCTCATCCTAACCCTTACCCTAAACCTAACCCTAAACCTCACCCTCAACCTAGCCCTCACCCTAAACCTAATCCTAACCTTAAAGCTCATCCTAAAAACAAACAACTATCAACCAAGAATACTGTACCCAGCTAAACTCTCCTTCATAACTGAAGGCCAAATAAAAACCTTCCATAGCAAAGAAAAATTGAAACAATACATCTCCACCAAACCAGCCCTGCAAAAGATTCTTAAAGATGTCCGACACATAGAAAACCAACAAGAACGCAACAAAGGCCAAGAAACTGCACCCAAACTGAGAATCCAAGAACCTTAGGAAGAACCCAGTTTTCACAGCCCCCAAGAAGGTGGATAACATGGCAGGAACTCCCAAATACCTCTCAGTCCTATCTCTTAACGTTAACGGACTGAACTCTCCAATTAAGCGACATAGACTGTCTAGTAGGATTAAAAAACAAGACCCTTCTATCTGCTGCCTGCAGGAGTCACATCTTGCCCGTAAAAACAAACATATTTTCAAGGTTAAAGGCTGGAACAAAATCTACCAAGCAAACGGCCCTCATAAACAGGCGGGAGTTGCAATCCTAATATCAGATAAAATAGACTTCAAATTAAAATTCGTGAGAAGAGATAAAGAAGGTCGCTACATACTAATTAAAGGATCTCTCCTTCAGGAGGATATTACAATTCTAAATATCTATTCGCCAAACAATGGAGCACCCAAATTTATCAAAGAAACACTACTTTCCCTCAAATCCCAGATAGATCCAAAGACATTAATCGTTGGGGATTTTAACACACCACTCTCCGCACTAGATAGATCAACTCGGCAAAAACTCAACAGAGAAACCGCAGATCTAAACAGCTGCATAGATCAACTAGACTTAACAGACATTTACCGAACATTTCACCCAGCAGCATCAGAATACACGTTCTTCTCAGCAGCACATGGAACGTTTTCTAAAATAGACCACATTTTAGGCCACAAAGCAAACTTGTCTAAATTCAGAAACATTGAAGTTATACCTTGCATTCTCTCTGACCACAAGGGAATAAAATTAGAACTCAACACCAAAAGCCACCAAAGAAAGTCCGGTATCACATGGAGGCTGAACAACACACTGCTGAATCATGAGTGGGTCATGGAAGAGATTAGAAAGGAAATTCAAATGTTCATGCTATTCAACAAAAATGAACACACAAATTACCAGCTCCTCTGGGACACAGCAAAGGCAGTACTCAGAGGCAAGTTTATAGCTCTGAGCTCCTACATCAACAAATTGGAGAGATCTGAAACTAACAATTTAATGACACATCTAAACCTCCTTGAAAAAGAGCAGCAAGATAAACCCCAATCCAGTAGACGGAAAGAAATAATCAAAATTAAATCAGAATTAAATGAATTAGAATCCAAAAAAACGATAGAAAGAATCAACAAAACAAAGAGTTGGTTCTTCGAAAAACTTAACAAAATTGACAGACCCTTAGCAAACCTTATCAGAAAAAGGAGAGAGCACACCCAAATTAATAAACTCACAGATGAGAATGGAAACATCACCACGGAAACAACCAAGATTCAGAACATTATAAGGGAATACTTCTCAAAACTTTATGCTAATAAGTTTGAGAACTTGACAGAAATGGACCTTTTCCTAGCAAATATTGACATGCCAAAACTAAACCAAGATGAGTTAAACCAGCTTAACAGGCCCATATCAAGCATTGAAATAGAAACAGCAATAAGAGACCTCCCAGCTAAGAAAAGCCCAGGACCAGATGGTTTTACAGCGGAATTTTACAAGGCCTTCAAAGCAGAGCTCACACCAATACTCCTCCAACTCTTCAATGAAATTGAAAGAGAAAGCTCACTACCGAACACATTCTATGAAGCCATCATAACCCTCATCCCAAAACCAGGCAGGGACTCATCAAAGAAAGAGAACTATAGACCCATTTCTTTGATGAACATTGATGCAAAACTTCTCAACAAAATTTTGGCCAATCGACTTCAACAATTCATCCAAAAAATCATACACCATGATCAAACAGGATTCATTTCAGGGATGCAAAGCTGGTTCAATATACACAAATCAATTAATATTATTCATCACATCAACAGGAGCAAGAATAAGAACCACATGGTTATCTCAATAGATGCAGAAAAAGCATTTGACAAGATCCAACACCCCTTTATGATGAAGGTTCTGGAAAAATTAGGAATCCATGGAACATTCCTCAATACGATAAAGGCTGTATATGGCAAACCTACAGCCAGCATTATACTCAATGGTGAAAAACTAAAGCCAATTCCTCTTAACTCAGGAACAAGACAAGGATGCCCACTCTCTCCACTTCTCTTCAATCTAGTATTAGAATGCCTAGCTACAGCAATAAGACAAGATGCAGACATAAAGGGGATCCAAATAGGGAAAGAAGAAATAAAACTTTCCCTCTTTGCAGATGACATGATCTTGTATTTAAAGAATCCCATAGACTCCACTCCCAAATTACTCAAGCTGATTCAAAACTTTGGCAAAGTAGCAGGTTATAAAATTAACCCCCCAAAATCAATGGCTTTTCTATATGCCAACAATGAGAAAAGTGTGGCTGAAATTAGGAAAGCAACTCCATTTGTAATAGCCCCGCAAAAAATAAAATACCTAGGAATTAACTTAACCAAAGAAGTGAAGGACCTCTATGATGAAAACTTTAAAATCTTGAAAAAGGAAATCAACACAGAACTTAAAAAATGGCAAAACCTCCCATGCTCCTGGATTGGCAAGATTAACATCGTGAAAATGGCAATACTTCCCAAGGCTATCTACAAATTCAACGCGATACCTATCAAAATTCTACCCTCATTCTTCAAGGAAATAGAGGAGGCAATCCAAAAATTCATATGGAACAATAAAAGACCCCGAATAGCAAAAACGCTCCTCAACGGAAAGAACACTGCTGGAGGAATATCAATACCAAATTTCAAACTCTACTATAAAGCCATAGTAATCAAAACAGCTTGGTATTGGCATAAGAACAGACCTCAGGACCAATGGAATAGAATTGAAAACCCAGAAATGAACCTACAGACCTATAGCCATCTAATCTTCGATAAGGAAGCTAAAACAATAGAAAGGAAGAAAGACAGCCTCTTCAGTAAATGGTGCTGGCAAAATTGGTTAACTACATGTAGAAAACTAAAGCTAGATCCTTATATATCACCCTGCACCAGAATCAACTCCAAATTGATCAAAGACCTTGAACTCAAAGCAGACACTCTGAAAACATTACAGGATGGAATAGGAGAAACCCTAGGTCTCCTTGGCTCAGGTCGAAATTTTCTGAATAGAGACCCGGAAGCACAACAAATCAAAGAAAGGTTGGACAAATGGGATTGCATAAGATTGCAGAGCTTCTGCAGGGCAAATGACATAGCTGGCAAGATCAATAGAAAGCCCACTGATTGGGAGAAGATCTTTACTAGCCATACAACGGACAAGGGTCTCATATCTAAAATATACTTGGAACTCAAAAAATTAAACCACCCAACAACAAATCCTCAAAGAAACAACTGCCCAATAAATAAGTGGGCGAAAGACTTAAAGAGAAGCTTCTCTGAAGAAGAAAGAAGGATGGCCAATAGACACATGAAGAAATGTTCAACATCCCTAGCCATAAAAGAAATGCAAATCAAAACAACATTGAGATATCACCTCATTCCAGTTAGAACAGCAAAAATCAAGAACTCTAATAACAACAGATGCTGGAAGGGATGTGGACAGAAAGGAACCTTACTTCATTGTTGGTGGGAATGTAAACTTGTTCAACCACTTTGGAAAGCAGTATGGAGGTTCCTCAAAAGATTTCACATAGATCTCCCCTATGATCCAGCAATCCCACTTTTGGGCATTTACCCAAATGTTTACAAACAAGACCACACTAAAGCTACCAGCACAACTATGTTTATTGCAGCATTATTTACCATAGCTAAGATATGGAACCAACCCAGATGCCCCTCAGTAGATGAATGGATCAAGAAAATGTGGTATATATACACAATGGAATTCTATGCCTCCATCAGAAAGAATGACATTTCCCCATTTGTTAGGAAATGGAAAGGTTTGGAAAAAATTATATTAAGTGAAGTAAGCCAGGCCCAAAGAAGCACAGGTCCCATGGTTTCCCTTATTTGCAATATCTAGTATAGGTATGAGTCAAGCGGAAAAGGCCAGATAATGTGATGTTAGGAAAATGAACCCTTAAATATGTATTTTAATGTTTTCGTTTCTTTCATGCATGTGTTTCTAATGCATTTATAAGATTATTTCTTTGTTGCTTTGTATGTCCCTCCCCCAGAGTGTAACCCCCACTTTCACTATATTTGATGTCAGTATAACATGTGGAGGAGATGGGGACAAACAAGTCGTTTAAGGATTCAGGTGGACCTGTTGCAACAATGAGAAGTACAAAATGTCATGTCAAAACCAGCTTTACAATTTCGGTGTGGGGGGGGAGGGGGGTATAATTGGGTGGGGGGAGGGGGGTAAAATTGGGTGGGGGAGGGGGGAGGCGGGGAAGGGAAGTGAAGGGTAAACAAAGGAGGAGGCTGCAATGCTTGGGAAGAAATGTATGCATTATCCTGCCCATGTAATTGTAGCCCCTCTGTACAGTATGTTCTCAAATAAAATAAAATACAATTTAAAAAAAAAAAAAGCTCATCCAAAACCTCCCCATAACCCTAACCCTAGCTCTCAACCTAAACCTAACCCTCACCCTCAACCTCACTCTCAGCCTAACACTAACCTTCACACTAACCATCACATTCACCCTAACAGTAACCCTAATCCTAAACCTAACCCTATCCCTAAACCTCAACCTAAACCTCACCCTCACCCTAAACCTAACACTAACCCTAACCCTTAACCTCTCCATAACCCTAACTCTAACCCTAAACTTCACCCTCAACCTAACCCTAACCCTAAGCCTAACTCTCACCCTCCCCCTAACCCTAACCCTATCACTCACCCTAACCATAAACTTAATTCGAATCCTAACTCTCACACTAACCCTAAACCTCAGCATAACCCTAAACCTAAACGTAACCCTAACCCTAACCATCACACTCACCCTCACCCTACCCTCCCCCTAACCGTATATCTAACCCTAAACCTCACCCTCACTCTAACCCTAACCCTAACACTAAATCCCATTATAACCCTAAACTTAACCCTCACCCTCACCCTCACCCTCACCGTAACTCTAACCCTAACCCTAACAATAACACTAACCCTTACCCAACCATCACCCTAACCCTAATGCTCACCCCCACACTCATCCTCACCCTAACCCTAATCCTAAACCTAGCCCTATCCCTAAACCTCAACCTAAACTTCAGCCTCACCCTAACCCTAACACTAATCCTAACCCTAATTCTCATCCTAACCCTCCCCTTAACGCTAACTCTAACAATAAACATCACACTGACCCTCACCCTAACCCAAACCCTAACGTTAAACCTCTCCCTAAACCTCACCCTAATCGTAACCCTCACCCCCATCCTCAACCTCACCGTAACTCTAACCCTAACTATAACAATAACACTAACCCCAACCCTAACCATAACCATAAACCGCAACCTCAGCCTAACCCTCACCACTAACTTAACTCTAACCATACCACAAACAATAACCCTAATCCTAACCCTAACCCTAATACACACACCCACTCTCACCCTAAGCCTAACCCTAAACCTAACCCTAACCCTAAACATAACCCTCACTGTAACTCTAACCCTAACCCTAACCCTAACACTAAACCTAACCCTAAGCCTCAGCCTCATCCTCACCCTACCCCAAACACTAACCCTAACCCTCACCCTAACCCTAATCCTAACCCTAACCCTAAACCTAACCCATAAACTCACCCTCTCCCTACCCCTAATCCTATACCTAAACCTATCCCTAACCCTAACCCTCACCCTCACCCAAAACCTCAAAGTAACTCTAACTCTAAACCTAATAATAACACTAACCCTAACCCTAACCATAACCCTCACCCTCAGCCTCATCCTCACCGCAAACTTAACTCTAACCATAATACTAACAATAACCCTAACCCTAACATTAACCGTAATCCTCACCCCCACCCTCACCCTCAGACTAACCCTAAGCCAAACCCTAACCGTAACTCTAACACTAACACTCACCATAACCCTAACCCTAAACCTAATCCTAAACCTAAACCTAAGCCAAACCCTAACCCTAAACCTAAATCTAATCCTCAGCCTCACTCTCACCCTAAACCAAAACCTAACCCTAATCCCCAACCTAAACCTAAACCTAACCATAACCATAACCCTCACTGTAACTCTAAAACTAACCCTAACCCTAACCATAACCTAACCCTAATCCTCAGGCTCAAGCTCACCCTAACCCAAAACCTAACCCTAACCCTCACTCTAAACCTAAGTCTAACCCTAACCCTAACCCTCACACTCACCCTCACCCTAACCCTAAACATAAACCTAACCCTATCCCTATCCCCAACTCTCACAGTCAGCCTCAACCTAGCCCTCACCCTAACCCTAATCCTAAACCTAAACCTTATCCTAACCCTCACCCTAACCCTAAACCTAACCATCACCCTAACCCTAAACCTAACCCTCTCCCTCATGCTCAGCCAAAGCCTACGCCTAAGCCTAAACCTAAGCCTAAACCTAACCCTAACCCTCACCCTAACCCTTACCCTAACACCAACCTTAACTCTAAACCTAAACCTCACCCTTTCCCTAACCCTAACTCTAACCCTAACAGTGAACCTAAACCTCATCCTAACCTTAACCCTCACACACGCCCTAACCCTTACCCTAATCCTAATCCGTTCACTAAGCTTAACACTCACCCACACCCTAACCCTAACTCTAACACTAACCCTAACCCTAACCCTCACCCTCAGCCTCACCCTAACCCTAACTCTAACCCTAAACCTAAACCTCACCCTAACCCTAACATTAAACCTAACGCCAAACCTCACCCTAAGACTAATGCTAAAACTCACCCTCACGCTAGCCCTCACACTAACCCTAATCCTAACCCTAACGCTTATCCAAACCCTCCCAATAACCCTAAACCTAGCCCTCACCCTATCCCTAACCCTCAAAATCTCCCTCATCCTCAGCCTAACCCTAAGCCTAAACCTAACCCACACCCTAACCCTCACACTCAACCTCACCCTAACCCTAATCTTAAACCTAACCCTATCCCTAAACCTCAACCTAAACCTCAGCCTCACCCTAAACCTAACAATAACCCTAAACCTGAACCTCACCCTAACCCTGCCCCTAACCCTAACTCTAACCCTAAACCTCACCCTCACCCTAATCCTAACCCTAACCCTAAACCTCACCCTAACCCTAAAACTCACACTCATCCAAAACCTCAAAGTAACTCTAACTCTAAACCTAAAAATAACACTAACCCTAAACCTAATCCTAACCATAACCCTCACCCTCACCGAAAACTTAACCCTAACCATAACACTAACAATAACCCTAACCCTAACACTAACCCTAATCCTCATCCCCACCCTCACCCTCAGCCTAACCCTAAGCCAAACCGTAACCCTAACCCTAAAGCTAACCCTTACTGTAACCCTAACTTTAAACCTAACCCTAACCCTAAACCTATCCCAAACCTTAACCCTAAACCTAACCCTAATCCTCAGCCTCAACCTCACCCTAACCCTAACCCACACACTAACCCTAAGCCTAACCCTAAACCTAAACCTAACCCTCACACTCACCCTCACCCTAAACCTAATCCTAAACCTAACCCAAACCCTAATCCTAACCCTAACCCTCACCCTGAGCCTCAACCTAGCCCTCACCCTAACCCTAAATCTAAACCTAACACTAAACCTAAACCTCATCGTAACCATAAACCTAACCCTCACAGTCATCCTCACCATAACCGTAGCCTTAACTCTAACAGTAACCCTAACCCTAGCTCTAACCCTCACCCTTACCATAACGCTCACCCTAACCCTAACGCTCACCCTAACACTTACCCTCACCCTAACACTAACTCTAACCCTAACACTAACCTTCACACTATCCCTAACCATCACCCTAACCGTAATCCTCAAACTAACCCTAACCCTAATCCTCACCCTCAACCTAACCCTCACCCTAAACCTAACCTCATCCTCACCCTAAACCTCAAAATAACCCTAAGACTAATCCTCAATCTAACCCTCACCCTCACCCTACCCCTAAATCTAACCCTCACCTTAACCCTAACCCTCAACCTAACCCTCACCCTAACCCTAACTCTACGCATAAACCTCACCCTAACCTTAACCCTCAGGCACACCCTCTCCATCACTGTAACCCTAAGCCTAACCCTAACCCTAATCCTAACACTCACACTAACTCTAAGCCTTACCCTCACCCTAACACTAACCCTCACCCTCACCCTCACCCTCAGCTTAACCCTAAGCCTAAGCTTAACCCTAACACTCACACTCACCCTAAACCTTACCCTAATCCTAATCCTAACCCTAAGCCTAACCCTCACCCTCACCCTAACACTCACCCTAACCCTAAACCTAAACCTAATCCTCAGCCTCACCCTTACCCTAACCCAAACCCTAACCCTAACCCCCAGCCTAACACTAAGCCTAACACTAACCCTCACACTCACCCTCACCCTAAACCTAATACTAAACCTAAACCTATCCCTAACCCTAAACCTCACCCTAAGCCTCAACCTAGCCCACACCAGAAACCTAAATCTAACCCTAACCCTAAACCTAAACCACATCCTAAACCTAAACATAAGCCACACCCTCACCCTCACCGTAACCGTAGCCCTAACCCTAACAGTAACCCTAACTCTAGCCCTATTCCTCACAGTTACCATAATCCTCACCCTAACCCTAACCCTCAACCTAACACTTAACCTCACCCTAACACTAACTCTAAACCTAAGACTAACCCTCACACTATTCCTAACCATCACTCTAAACCTTATCCTCACCCTAACCCTAACCCTATCTAACACGCTCAACCTAACCCTCACCCTAAACCTAACCCTCATACTCACCCTAAACCTCACAATAACCGTAACACTAATCCTCAATCTAACCCTCACCCTCACCCTAGCCCTAAACCTAAACCTCACCCTAACCCTAAACCTCACCCTAACCCTCACCCTAATCCTAAATCTACACCTAAACCTCAACCTAACCCTAACTCTAACACTAACCCTAACCCTAACCCTCACCCTCAGCCTCACCCTAACCCTAAACCTCAACCTCACCCTAACCCTAAACCTAAACCTAACGCTAAACCTCACCCTAACCCTAACTCTAACACTAACCCTAACCCTAACCCTCACCCTCAGCCTGACCCTAACCCTAAACCTCAACCTCACCCTAACCCTAACGCTAAACCTCACCCTAACCCTAACCCTAAAACTCACCCTCACCCTAGTCCTGATCCTAACCCTAATCCTAACCCTAACAATCATCCAAACCCTCCCCATAACCCTAACACTAGCCCTCACCCTAACCCTAAACCTCAAACTCACACTCACCCTCAGCCCAAACCTAAACCTAAACCTAAACCTCACCCTAACCCTCACACTCACCCTCACCCTAACCCTAATCCTAAACGTAACCCTATCCCTAAACCTCAACCTAAACCTCACCCTCACCCTAAACCTAACACTAACCCTAACCCTGAAACTCACCCTAACCTTCCCCCTAACCCTAACTCTAACCCTAAACCTCACCCTCACCCTAACCCTAACCTGAACCCTAAACCTTACCCTAAACCTCACCCTCACCCTCACCCTCACCCAAAACCTCAAAGTAACTCTAACTCTAAACCTAACAATAACACTAACCCTAACCCTCACCCTAACCCTAAACATAACCCTCACCCTCAGCCTCACCCTCACCGCAAACTTAACTCTGACCATAACACTAACAATAACCCTAACGGTAACACTAACTCTAATCCTCACCTCGACCCTCAGCCTAACCCTAAGCCAAACCCTAACCCTAACCCTAAACCTAACTCTAACCCTAAACCTCACCCTCACCCTAAACCTAATTCTAAACCTAACCCTGAACCTAAACGTCATCCTAAACCTAACCCTCACACACACCCTAACCCTTACCCTAATCCTAATGCTTTCACTAAGGCTAACCCTCACCCACACCCTAAACCTCACCCTAACCCTAACTCTAACACTAACCCTAACTCTAACCCTAAACCTCAGCCTCACCCTAATCCTAACCCTAAACCTAACGCTAAACCTCACCCTAACCCTAACCCTAAAACTCACCCTCACCCTAGCCTTCACCCTAACCCTAATCCTAACCCTAATGCTCATCCAAACCCTCCCCATAACCCTAAACCTAGCCCTAACCCTAACCCTCAAAATCTCCCTCACCCTCAGCCTAACCCTAAGCCTAAACCTAACCCTCACGCTAACCCTCACATTCAACCTCTCCCTAACCCTAATCCTAAACCTAACCCTATCCCTAAACCTCAACCTAAACCTCCCCCTCCCCCTAAACCGAACCCTAACACTAACCCTGAACCTCATCCTAACTGTCCCCCTAACCCTACCTCTAACCCTAATCCTCCCCCTCACACTAACTCTAATCCTAACCCTAAACCTCACCCTAAACCTCACCCTAAACCTCACCCTAACCCTAACCCTCACCCTCACCTAAAACTTCAAAGTAACTCTAACGCTAAACCTAACAATAACACTAACTCTAACCCTAACCCTAACCATAAACCTCACTCTTAGCCTCACCCACACAGTAAACTTAACCCTAACCATGACACTAACAATAACCCTAACCCTATCCCTAACCCTAACCCAACCCTAACCCTCACACTCACCGTCACCGTAAACTAAATCCTAAACCTAACCCTATCCCTAACCATAACCCTCACCCTAAGCCATAACCTAGCCCTCACCCTAACCCTAAATCTAACTCAAACCCTAAACTTAATACTCATCCTAACCCTAAACTTAACCCTCACCCTCACCCTCACCGTAACCATAGCCTTAACCCTAACAGTAACCCTAAATCTACACCTAACCCTCACCCTTACCATAACCCCCACCCTAACACTAACCCTCACCCTAACACTTATCCTCACCCTAACACTAACTATAACCCTAGCACTAACACTCACACTATCCCTAACCATCACCCTAAACCTAATCCTCACCCTAACCCTAACGCTAACCCTCACCTTCAACCTAACACTCACAATAAACCTATAAACCTAACCCTCAACCTCACCCTAAACCTCACAATAACTCTAACACTAATCCTCAATCTAACCCACACCCTCACCCTACCCCTAAACCTAACCTTCACCCTAACCCTAAACCTCACCCTAACCCTCACCCTAACCCTAACTCTAAACCTAAACCTCACCCTAACCCTCTCCCTCACGCTCACCCTCTCCCTCAGTGTAACCCTAAGCCTAACCCTAACCCTAACCCTCACACTAACTCTAACCCTTACCCTCACCCTAACCCTCAACCTAACCCTAGCCCTCACGCTCACTGTAACCCTAACACTTACCCTCACCCTCACCCTAACCTTCACCATCACACGCACCCTCAGCGTAACCCTAAGCTTAAGCCCAACCCTAACCCTAACCCTCACCCTCACCCTAACACTCACCCTAACCCTAACTCTAACACTAAACCTAACCCTCATCCTCAGCCTCACCCTAACCCTAACTCTAACCCTAAACCTCACCCTCACCCTAACTCTAACCCTAAGCCTAACCCTAAATCTCACGCTCATCCTAGCCCTCAACCTAACCCTAATCCTTACCGTAATGCTCATCCTAACCCTAACCCTAACCCCCACCCTAATCCTCAACCACACCCTCACACTCAACCTAACCCTAAGCCTAACCCTGTCCCTAACGCTAACCCTAAACCTCACTGTAAACCTAACCCTATCCCTAACGCTAACCCTAAACCTAAACCTAAACCTAAACCTAACCCTAATCCTCAGCATCACCGTCACCCTAACCCAAACCCCAAACCTAATCCTCACCCTAACCCTAAGCCTAAACCTAACATAACCATAACCCTCACACTAACCCTCACCCTAACCCTAATCCTAAGCCTAACTTAACCCTAAAACTAAACCTCACCCTATCCCTAACTCTAACATTAACCCTAACCCTAACCCTCACCCTCAGCCTCACCCTAACCCTAACTCTATTCCTAACCCTAACACTAAACCTCACCCTAAGCCTAAGCCTAAACCTAACCCTCACCCTTACCCTCACCGTAACCGTAACCCTAACCCTAACCCTAAAAATAACCCTAACCCTATCCCTATTCCTCACCCTAACCATAACCCTCACCCTAAGGCTAACCCTCACCATAACACTTACCCTCACTCTAACACTAACCCTAACCCTAACACTAACACTCACACTAAACCTAACCCTCAACCTAATCCTAAACCTCACCCAAACCCTAACCCAAACCCTCACCCTCACCGTAGCCCTAACCCTAACCCTGATTCTAACCCTCACCCTCACCCTAAACCTAACCCTCATCCTCACACTAAACCTCACACTGACCCTAACCCTAATCCTCAATCTAACACTCATCCTGCCTCTAACCCTAACCCTTACCCTAACCCTAAACTGAACTTTAACCCTCACCCTTATCTTAACCTTCACCCTCAGCCTAAACCATACCTTTACACTTAGCATCTTCCTCACCCTAAACCTCACCCTAACCCTAAACCTTATCCTAACCCTCACCCTCACCCTAAACCTAACCCTCATCCTCACACTAAACCTCACACTGACCCTAACCGTAATCCTCAATCTAACACTCACCCTACCTCTAACCCTAACCCTTACCATAACCCTAAACTGAACTTTAACCCTCACCCTTATCTTAACCTTCACCCTCAGCCTAAACCATACCTTTACCCTTAGCATCTTCCTCACCCTAAACCTCACCCTAACCCTAAACCTCATCCTAAACCTCACCCTAACCATAAACCTAACCATCCCCCTAAACCTATCCCTCACCCTCAACCTCAAGCTCAGCCTATCCCTAAGCATAAGCCTAAGCCTAAGCCTAACCCTCACCCTCACTGTAACTCTAACCCTAACCCAATCAATAAAACTAATCCTAAGCCTAAAAATAACCCTAAACCTAACCCTACCCTAATCCTCACACTCACCCTCACCCTCACCCTAACCCTAATCCTAACCCAACCCTCACCCTAATGCTAAACCTCACCCTTACAATAAATCTAACCCTCATCCTAACACTCACCCTGACGCTCACCCTAATACTAAACCACACCCTAAGCCTAACCCTAACACTCACCCTCACCCAAGCCCTCACCCTAACACTAATTCTAACCCTAACCCTCACCCTAACCCTAACCCTCATCCTCAACCTAAACCTCACACTAACCATAACCCTAATCCTCAATCTAATCCTCACCCTAACCCAAAACCTAACCCTAACTCTAAACCTAAACCTCACCCTCACCCTCACCCTAACGTTAACCCTAACCCTAAACCTCACCCTAAACCTAACCCTCACCCTCACCCTCAACTTCACCGTAACTCTAACCCTAACAATAACACTAACCCTAAACCTAACCATAACCCTATCCATAACCCTAAACCTCATTGTAAGCCTAACCCTTACACTAACACTAACCCTAACCCTAAACCTATCGTGAAACCTAAAACTAATCCTCAGCCTCACCCTCACCCTAACCAAACCCTAACCCTAAACCTCACCCTAACCCTAAGCCTAACCCTAACCCTAACCCTAATCCTCACACTCACCCTCATCCCAACCCTTATCCTAAACCTAACCCTATCCCTAAACTTAACCCTTACCCTAACCCTCAACCTAGCCCCTACCCTAACCCTATTCCTAACCGTAAATCACATCCTAACCCTCAGCCTAACCCTAACTTTAACCCTCACCCTAAACCTAAACCTATCGCTCACCCACATGCTGGGCCGAACCCTAAGCCAAAGTCTAACCCTAACCCTAACCCTCAGCTTCGGCCTAACCCTAAACCTAACACTAACTCTAACTCTAAACCTAAACCTCACCCTCATCCAAACCCTAACTCTAAACCTAACCCTAAACCTAAACCTCATCCTAAACCTAAAACTAAAAATAACCCTAACCCTAACCCTACCCTAAATCTAACCCTAAAACTAAACCTAACCCTAACCCTAAACTTAACCCAAACCCTAAACCTAACCCTAACCCTAACACTCACACTAACCCTAACCCTCACCCTAATACTAAACCACACCCTAAGCCTAACCCTAACACTCACCCTCACCCAAACCCTAACTCTAACCCTCACCCTTATCCTAATTTTAACCGTAACCCTCACCCTAACCCTAAACTTAACCAAACCCTAACTCTCACGCTAACACTAACCCTAACCCTCACCAAAACCCTAACATTCACCCTCACCCTCACTCTCAGCCTAACCCTAAGCCTAATCCTAAACTTAACTCTCACACTCACCATAACCCTTACCCTAATCTTAAACCTAAACCTAAGCCTAAGCCTCACCCTCACCTTAACCCTCACCCTAAACCTAACTCTAACACTAACCCTAAACATAAACCTCAACCTAAGCCTCACACTTACCCTAACTTTAATCCTAAACCTCACGCGAACCCTAACCATAACTCTAACCCTAACCCTAACACTAAACCTCAAATTGACCCTAAACATAACCCTCACCCTCACCTTAACCTTAACCCTAAGCCTAACCCTAACAATAACCCTCACCCTCACCGTAACACTAATCCTAACCCTAACCCTAACCCTAACCCTAAACCTCACCCAAACACTAACCCTAACACTTACCCTCACCCTAACCCTAATCCTAACCCTAATCCTCATCCTAACCCTCACCCTAAATTTAACCCTAACCCTCACCCTCACCCTCAACCGAAACCTAAGCCTAACTCTCACACTAACCCTATTCCTAACACTCCCCCTCACCCTAACCCTAAATCTAAACCTAACCCTCACCCTAACCCTAACCCTCACCCTCACCGTAACCCTAACCCTCAAGCTAACCCTCACCCTAACCATAACCCTAAACCTAAACCTTAATCTAACACTAACCCTAAACCTAACCCTCAACCTAAACCTCACCCTAACCCTAACTCTATCCCTAAATATCACCCTCACCCTTACCCTAACCTTACCCTTAAACCTAAACTTAAACCTCAACTTAACCCTAACCGTAAACCTCACCCTCACCACAGCCCTCACCCTAACCCTAATCCTAACCCTCAAGCTAACCCTAACCCTCACCCTCACTGTAACCCTTACTCTAACACTCACCCTAACCCGAAACTTAACCCGAACCTTAACTCTCAGCCTAACTCTAACCCTAACCCTCACCCAAACCCTAATCCTCCTCCCTCACTCTCACTTTCAGCCTAAAACTAGGCCTAACCCTAACCCTAACCATAAACCTCACACTAACCCTCACCATAACCCTAATCCTAATCCTAACACTAACCCTAAACCTCACCCTCACCTAACCCTCACCTTAAGCCTAACCCTAACATTAAGCCTAACACTAACCCTAACCCTAACCCTCATCCTCACCCTAAACCTCACACTAACCCTAACACTAATCCTCAATCTAACCCTCACCTTCACCCTAACCCTAACACGAAACATTACCCCAAACCTAACCCTCACCCTTACCATAACCCTCACATTCAGCCAAACCCTCACCTTTATCCTTACCGTCACCCCCACCCTAAAACTCACCCTAACCCTACCCCTCACCCTGACCCTAATCCTACCCTTAAACCTCACCCTCACCCTCACCCTAACTCTAACCCTAACCCTAACATTAAACCTCACCCTAAACCTAACCCTAACCCTCAACCTCACTGTAATCGTAACCCTAACCCTAACCCTAACAATAACCGTAACCATAACCATAACCCTCACCCTAACCATAACCCTCACCCTAACACTAACCCTCACCCTCAACCTCATGCTAAGCATAACCCTAAGACTAAGAATAACCCTTACAATAACCCTCATCCTCACCCTAGCCCTCACCTTAACCCTAATCCTAATGCTAATCCTCAACCTAACCCTAACCCTAACCATCACCCTAACCCTAATACTCACCCCCACCCTCACCCTCAGCCTAACACTAAGCCTAAGGCTAACCTTAACCCTATCCCTTAACACTAAACCTAACCCTAACCCTAATCCTAACCCTAAAACTAATCCTAACCCTAAACCTCAACCTAACCCTCACCCTAACCTTAACCCTAACAGTAACCCTAAATCTCTAATCCTAATCCTAACCCTAATCCTAAACCTCACCCTAAGCCTCACCTTAACCCTAACCCTAACAATCACCCTCACACTAACCATCACCCTAAAACTAATCCTAAACCTAACGCTCATCCTAACGCTCCGCATAACCCTAACCCTAACCCTCATCCTAACCCTAACCCGCACCATCACCCTCGCGTCAGCGTAACCTTAAACCTAACCCTAAGCCTAACCCTAAACTTAAATCTTTCCCTCACACTCACCCGAACCCTCACCCTCTCCATAATTCTAACCTTAACCCTAACCCTAACCCTAAACCTCAGGCTCACCCTAACCCTCACCCTCACCCTCACCCTCACCCTCACCCTATCCCTAATACTAACCCTAACACTAACCCTCCCCCTAAGCCTCCCCCTAACCCTATATCTAACCCTAAACCTCACCCTCACCCTAATCCTAACCCTAACCCTTAACCCCACCCTAACCCTAACCCTTACCCTCAACCGCACCATCACCTTCACCATAAATCTTAACTTAACCCTAACAATAACACTAACCCTAACCCTAACCATCACCCTAACCCTAACTCTACCCCTAAACCTCACCCTCACCCTAACCCTAACTCTAACCCTAACCCTAACACTAAACCTCACCCTAAACTTAAACCTAACCCTCACCCTCACCCTCACCGTAATCGTAACCCTAACCCTAACCCTAACAATAACCGTAACCGTAACCCTAACCCTTACCCTAACAATAATCCTCACCCTAACATTAACCCTCACCCTAACAATTACACTCATCCTAACACTAACCCTAAACCTAACAATAACCCTGGCACTAACCCTAACACTCACTCTAATCCTAAACCCCACCCTAAACCTAACACTAACTCTAACACTCACCCTCACCCTAGCCCTCATCCTAACCCTAATCCTAACACTCACCATCACCCTAACCATAATCGTAACCCTAACCCTCAACCTAACCCTAACCCTCACCCTCACCATAACCCTAACCCTCATCCTAACCCTAACCCAAACCCTAATCCTAACTCTAAACCTTACCCTAACCCTAACCCTAACCCTCACCCTCACCCTAGCACTCACCCTAATACTAATCCTAACCCTAACCCTCAACCTAACCCTAAAATTAATCAAACCCTAACTCTCACCCTAAACCTAACCCTAACCGTCACCCAAACCCTTACCCTCACACTCACCCTCACTCTCAGCCTAACCCTAAGCCTAAGCCTAACCCTAACTCTAACCCTCACACTCACCCTAACACTTACCCTAATCTTAATCCTAACCCTAAGCCTAACCCTCACCCTCATCCTAACCCTCACCTTAACCCTAACTCTAACACTAACCCTAAACCTAACCCTCACCCTCAGCCTCAAACTTACCCTAACTCTAACCCTAAACCTCAACCTCACCCTAAACCTAACCCTAACCCTAACCTTCAACCTCACCGTATCCCTAAAACTAAACCTCACCCTCACCCTAGCCCTCACCCTAACACTAATCTTAACCCTAACATTCATCCTAAACCTCCCCATAAACCTAAACCTAAATCTCACCCTAACCCTAACCCTCAACCTAACCCTCACTCTCAGCCTAAACTTAATCCTAACCCTAAACCTAACCCTAACCCTCAGACTCACCCTAACCCTAATCCTAATCTTAATCCTAACCCCAACCCTAAAGCTCACCCTCACTCTAAACCTCAACTAAACCTAACCCTAACCCTAACACTAACCCTAAACCTAACCCTCACCCTCAGCCTCACCCTAACCCTAACTATAACCCTAAAATTCACACTCACCCTAACACTAACCCTAACCCTAACCCTAAACCTCAACCGAAACCTAACCCTAAACCTCACCCTCACCCTAGCCCTTACCTTAACCCTAATCCTAACCCTAACCCTCATCCTAACCCTCCCCCTAACCCTAACCCTTACACTCAACTTAACCCTAACCCTCACCCTCAACATCAACCTCAGCATATCCTTAAACCTAAACCTAAACCTAATCCTAACACACACACTCACCCTCGACCTATCCCTAATCCTATCCCTAACCCTAACCCTAACCCAAACCCTCCCCCTAACTCTCACTCTAAAGCTAACCCTAACACTAACCCTAACCCTCACCCTAAGCTTAATTCTAATCCTAAACTTCACCCTCACACTAACACTAACTCTAACCCTAACCCAAACCCTAACCCTCACCCTAAACCTAACCCTCATCCTCACCCTCAATCTCACCGTAACTATAATCCTAACCCTAACAATAACACTAAGCCTAACACTAACCATAACCATAACCCTCACCCTCAGCCTCACCCTCACCGCAAACTTATCCCTAACCATAACAATCACAGTAACCCTAACCTTAACCCTAATCCTAATCCTCACCACCACCCCCAACCTCACCATCAGCCTAAGCCTAACCCTAACCCTAACGTTAACTCTAGCCTTCACCGTAACCCTAACAGTAACCCTAACAATAACCCTAACCCTACCCCTAATCCTAACCCTCACCCTCACCCTAACCCTCACCCTTACTGTACCCCTAACCCTCACCCTAACCATCACTCTAACCCTAAAACTAAACCTAAACCTCACCCTAACACTAACCCTAAACCTCACCCTCACCCTAGCCCTCAACTTAACCCAAATCTTAACTCTAATCCTCATCCTAACCCTCACCCTAACCCTCACACTAACCCTAAACTTAACCTGAACCCTAACTCTAACCCTAAAGCTAGCCCTAACCCTAAGCCTAACCCTAAAGCTCACCTTCTCCCTCACCCTCAGTGTAATGCTTAGCCTAATCCTAACCCTATCCTTAACCCTCACACGCACCCTAATGCTTACCCAAACCATAATCCTAACCCTAATCCTAAACTTCACCCTCAGCCACACGTTAACCCTATGTCTAAGCCTAAACCTCACCCTCACCCTAACCCTAACCCTAAACCTAACCCAAAACCTCACCCTAACCCTAAACCTAAACCTCATCCTCACCCTAACCCTCACCCTAAACCTAATCCTAACCCTAACCCTCATCGTAACCCTCACCCTAACACTAACCCTAACCCTCACCCTCAACCTCACCCTAAATCTAACCCTAAACCTAACCCTCAACCTAACCCTAACCCTAACCCTAACCCTCAACCTAACCCTAACCCTCACCCTCAATTTAACCCTTACCCTCACGCTCACCCTATCCCTAAACTTAAACTGAAACCAAACTCTCACCCTAATCCTAAACATAACCCTCCCCCTAACCCTAACCTTCAAACTTACCCTCACCTTCAGCCTAACACTAAGCCTAACCCTAACCCTATGCCTAACCCTCACACTCACCCTAACCATAATGCTAATCCTAATCCTAACACTAACCCTAAACCTCACCCTCACCTTAACTTATGCCTAACCCTAATATTAATCCTAAACCTAACCCTAACCCTAAACCTCATCCTCACCCAAAACCTCACACTACCCCTCACACTAATCCTCAATCTAACCCTCACCCTCACCTTCACCCTAGCCCTCATCCTAACACTAACACTCATCCTCACCCTAAACCTCACACTAAACCTAACACTAATCCTCAATCTAACCCTCACCCTCACCCTAACCCTAACCCTAAACATCACCCTAAACGTAACCCTCACCCTTACCATAACCCTCATCCTCAGCCTAACCCTCACCTTTACACTTACCGTCACCCCCACCCTAACCCTCACCCTAACCCTACCCCTCACCCTGACCCTAAACCTACACCTAAACCTCAACCTCACACTAACCCTAACTCTAACCCTAACCCTAACACTAAACCTCATGCTATCCCTAAACCTAACACTCACCCTCAACCTCATGCTCACCCTAACCCTAAGTCTAAGCCTAACCATTAACCTAACCCTCACCCTCAACCTAGCCCTCAACCTAACCCTAATGCTAACCCAACCCCTCATCCTAACACTCACCTTAACCCTAACCCTAACCATCACCCTAACCCTAATACTGACCCCCACCCTCACCCTCAGCCTAACACAATGCCTAAGCCTAACCCTAACCCTAAACCTCACACTGACCCTCAGCCTAACCCTAATCCTAACCCTAACCCTAACCCTATCCCTAAACCTCAACCTAACCCTCACCCTCACACTCACCATTACTCTAACCCTAACTCTAACAATAACACGAATCCTAACCCTAAACCTAACCCTAACCCTAACCCTAATCCTAACAATCACCCTCACCCTAACCATAATCTTAACCTTAACCCTCATCCTAACCCTAATGCAAAACCTACCCCTAACCCTAAACATTACCCTAACACTAACCCTAATCCTCACCCCCACCCTAGCCCTCACCCTAACACTAATCCTTACCTTATCCCTCACCCTAACCCTAACTTTAACAGAACCCTCACTCTCACCCTAACCCTAACATTAACCCTCAACCTAACCCTAACCCTCACCCTCACCATGACTCTCAGCCTAACCCTAAGCCTAAGCCTAAACCTAAACCTAAACCTAAACCTCACACTCACCCTAACCCTTACCCTAATCTTAAACCTATCCCTAAGCCTAAACCTAACCCTCAACCTCAGCCTCACCCTTACCCTAACTCTAACCCTCAACCTCAGCCTCACCCTTACCCTAACTCTAACCCTAAACCTCACCCTCACCCTAAACCTAACTCTAACCCTAACCCTAACACTAAACCTCACCCTTACCCTAACCCTAAACCTCAATCTCACCGTAACCCCAACCCTAAACCTAACCTTAACAATAACACTCACCTTCACCATAACCCTAATTCTAACCCTAACCGTCACCCTAACCCTAACCCTCACCCTCGCCGTAACACTAACCCCCATCCCAACCCTCACCCTAACCCTAATACTAAACCTAAACCTTACCATAACACTAAACGTAACTCTCACCCACACCATAGCCCTCACCCTAATGCTAATCCTCACACTAACCCTAAATTCAACCGATCCTTAACTCTCACCCTAAACCTAAAGCTAACCCTAACCCTAACCCTAACCCTCACCCTGACCCTCACTCTCAGCCTAACCCTCACCCTAATTCTAACTGTAACACTAACCCTAACACTAACCCTGAACTTCAGCCTCAACCTTACCATAAATCTAACCCTAAACCTCACCCTCACCCTAACCCTAACCCTAACCCTAAACCTCACCCTAACCCTAACCCTAAACCTCACTCTCACCCTAACCCTAATCCTAACCCTAAACCTCATCCTAAACATCCCCATAACCCTAAACCTAACCCTCACCCTAACCCTAACCCTCACCCTCACCCTCAGCCTAACCTTAGGCCTAAACCTAAACTTAAACCTAACCCTCACACTCACCCTAACACTAAACGTAATCCTAACCATAACTCTAACCCTCACCCTCACCCTAACCCTGACCCTAACCCTCACCCTAACCCTGACTCTAACCCTAACTCAAACCCTAAACCTAACCCTCACCCTCAGCCTCACCCTAACCCTAACTCTAACCCTAAACCTCAACCTCACCCTATCCCTCACCCTAACCCTAAAGCTAAACCTAAGCCTAAACCTAACCCTAAACCTCATCCTCACCCTAGCCCTTACCTTAACCCTAATCCTAAACCTGACACTCATCCTAACCCTGCCACTAAACCTAACCCTAACCCTCACCCTAACCCTAACCCTCACCCTCAACCTCAACCTCAGCCTCACCCTAAGCCTAACCCTAAACCTAACCCTAAAACACACACTCACCCTCACCCTAACAATAATCCTATCCATAACCCTAACAATAACCCATACCCTTCCCTTAACACTAACCCTAACACTAAATCTAAACCTAACCCTCACCCTAAACCTAGCTCTAACCCTAAACCTCACCTTCACCCTAACACTAACTCTAACCCTAAACCTCAACATAACCATAACCCTAACCCTCACCTTCACCCTCACCATAACCCTAACCCTAACTCCAATAATAACCTTAACCCTAACCCTAATCTGAACCCTCACCCTCATCCTAACCCTAATCCTAACACTAACCCTCACCCTAACCCTAACTCTCACCCTTAATGTAACCCTAACACTCACACTAGCCCTCACCCTAACCCTAATCCTAACCCTAATACTCATCCTAAGCCTCACACTAACCCTAAACCTAAACCTCATCCTAACCCTAACCCTAACCAACAACCTAACCCTAAACCTCACCCTCAATGTAACCCTAACCTTCACCCTAACCCAAAACTTAACCTGAACACTAACTCTCACCCTAACCCTAAACCTAACCCTCACCCTAAACCTAACACTCACCCTCACCCGCAGTGTATCCCTAAGCCTAACCCAAACCAAAACCCTAACACTCACACTCAACCTAATCGTTACAGTAATCCTAATCCTAACCCTAATCCTAAACCTCACCCTAAGCCTCACCTTAACCCTAAGTTTAACCCTCACCCTCACCCTAACACTAACCCTAACCCTTACCCTCACCCTAAACCTACCCCTAACCCTATATCTAACACTAAACCTCACCCTCACCCTAAACCTAACCCTAACCCTAAACCCCACCCTAACCCTAAAACTAACTCTCACCCGAACCCGAACCCTCACTGAAACTCACACCCTAACCCTAACAATAACACTAACCCTAAACCTAACAATCACCTTAACCCTAATCCTCACAACCACCATCACCCTCAGCCTAAACCTAAGCCTAAGCCTCACCCTAACCCTCATACTCATGCTCACCCTAACTCTAATCCTAACCCTAAACCTATCCCTAAACCTCAAACTAACCCTCACCCTGACCCTAACACTGACACTAACCCTAACCTTAAACCTCAACCTAACCCTCCCCCAAAACCTAACTCTAACCCTAAAACTCACCCTCACCCTAACAATAAACCTAACCCTAACCCTAATCCTCACCCCCAGTCTCACCCTAATCCTAACCCTCAACCTAGCCCTCACCCTAACCCTAATTCTAACCCTCATCCTCACCCTAACCCTAACCTTCATCTTCACACTAAACGTAACACAAACACTAACCAGAAACCTAAACCCCAATCGAACCCTCATCATAACGCTAACCCTAACCCTAAACCTAACCCTAAACCTCACCCTAATCCTAACCCTAAACCTCACCCTAACCCTCAACCTAACCCTAACCCTCATCCTCAAACTGAACTTTACCCGAACACTAACCCTCACCCTAAACCTAACCCTAACACTCACCCTTACCCTAACCCTCACCCTCACCTCACCCTAACCCTAAATCTAACCCTCACGCTCACACTAACCCTAACCCTAATCCTAACCATAACTCTAACCCTAAACCTCCCCCTCACCCTAACCCTCACCTTAAACCTAACCCTAACATTAATCCTAAACCTAACCCTAACCCTAAACCTCATCCTCACCCTAAACCTCACACTAACTCTAACACTAATCCTCAATCTAACCCTCACCCTAAGCCTAACCCTAACCCTCACCCTGAACCTAAGCTTACCCTTAAACCTCACCCTCAACCTAACCCTAACTCTAACCCTAACCATAACCCTAAACCTCACCCTATCCCTAAAAATAATCCTCACACTCAACTTTATGCTCAGCCTAACACTAAGCCTAACACTAACCCTAAAACTAACCCACACCAGCACTCACACCTTCACTGAAACTCGAACCCTAACCCTAACAATAACACTAACCCTAACTCCAACCATCACCCTCACCCTAATCCTCACCCCCACCCTCACCCTCAGCCTAATCCTAAGCCTAAGCCTCACCCTAAACCTCATACTCATGCTCACCCTAACTCTAATCCTAACCCTAAACCTATCCCTAAACCTCAACCTAACCCTCACCCTCACCCTAACCCTAAAACTAACCCTAACCCTAAACGTCACTCTAACCCTCCCCCTAAACTAACTCTAACCCTGAACCACACCCTCACCCTCACCCTAACCCTAACCCTAACTATAATCCTTAACTTCACCCTAAACCTAAACCTGACCCTCAACCTTAACCTCACTGTAACTCTAACCCTAACACTAACAATAACACTAACCCTAACCCTAATCCTAAACCTAAACATAACCCTCACCCTCAGCCTCACCCTCACCCCAAACTTAACACTAACCATAACACTAACAATAACCCTAACCCTAACCCTAACCCTAATCCTCACTCCCACCTCATCCTTAGCGTAACCCTAATCCTAACCCTAAACCTAACCCTCAAGGTAACCCTAACCATAACATTAACACTAACACTAATCCTAAACCTAATTTAAACACTAAACCTAAACCTAAACCTAACCCTAATCCTCAGCCTCATCCTAACCCTAATCCAAACCCTAACAATAACCCTCACCCTAACCCTAAGCCTCACCCTAACCCTAACCCTAACACTCACACTCACCCTCACCCTAACCCAAATCCTAAACCTAAACCTATCCCTAAACCTCACCCTAACCATCACCCTAGTTCTCACCCTAAACCTAATCCTAACCCTAAACCTCATACTAAAACTCACCCTAACCCTAACCCTCATCCTATTCCTAACCCTAACACTATCCCTAACTCTAACCCTAAACCTCACCCTCACCCTAACCCTAACTCTAACCCTAACCCTAAAACTAAACCTCATCCTAAACCTAACCCTAACTCTCACTGTAACAGTAACCTTAACCCTTACCCTAACAATAACCCTAACCCTAAACCTCACCTCAACCATTACCCTCACCCTAACCCTCATCCTCACCCTAACATTTACCCTCACCCTAACACTAACCCTAACGTAACACTAATGCTCACACTAACCCTAAGCATCACCCTAACCCTAAACCTTACCCTAACACTAACCCTATCCCTCACCCTCACCCTAGACCTCACCCTAAACCTAATCCTCATCCTCACCCTAAACCTCACACTAACCCTAACACTAATCCTCAATCTAACCCTCACCCTAAACCTGACCCTAAACCTAACCCTCACCCTAACCCTAACCCTCACTCTTAAGGTAACCCTCACACTCAGCCTAACCCTCAACTTTACCCTTACCATCACCCCCACGCTAAAACTCACCCTAACCCTAACATTCACCCTCGCCCTAACTCTACCCCTAAACCTCACCCTCACACTAATCCTAACTCTAACCTGAAACCAAACACTAAACCTCACCTTAACCCTAAGCCTAACCCTCACCCTCACCCTCACCGTAAACGTAACCCTAACACTAACCCTAACAATAATCCTAAACCGACCTCTAAACCTCACCCTAACCATAACCCTCACCCTAACATTAACCCTCACCCTAACACTTACCCTCACCTAACACTAACCCTAACCAAACCCTAACCTTCACACTAACCCTAACCCTCACCCTAATCCTAAACCTCACCCTAACCCTAACCCTATCTCTAACCCTCACCCTCACTCTAGCCCTCACTCTACCCCTAATTCTAATCCTCACCCTCATCCTAACCCTAACCCTCATCCTCACCCTAAACCTCACACTAACCCTAAACCTAACCCTAATGTTCAATCAAAACCTCACCCTAACCCTAACCCTAATCCTAAATCTAATGCTAACCCTCACCTTTATCTTAATCCTCACCCTCAGCCTAAACCTCAGCTTTACCCTTACCATCATACTCACCCTAACCCTAAACCTCATCCTAACCCTCACCCTAACCGTAAACCTAACAATCACCGTAACCCTAACCCTCAACCTCAACCTCATGCTCAGCCGAAACCTAAGCCTAAGCCTAACCCTTATCCTTACCCTCACACTCATCTTAGCCCTCCCCCTAACAATAATCCTAACCCTATCCCTCATTATAATCCTCACCCTAACGCTAACGCTAACCATCACCCTAACCCTAACACTCACACCCACCCTCACCCTCAGCATAACCCTAACTCTAAGCCTAAGCCTAACCCTAACCCTCACATACCCTATCGCTAATCCTAATCCTAACCCTAACCCTAACCCTAAACCTCAACCTAACCCTCACCCTAACCTTAACCCTAATACTAACCCTAACCCTAACACTTGACCTAATCCTCCCCCTAACCCTAAATATAATCCTAAAACTCACCCTCACCCTAACCCAAATACTAACCCTAAACCTCACCCTAACCCTAACACTCATGCTCACTGTAACCCTAACCCATGTCCTAACCCTCACCCTAACCCTAACCCTAAACCTCACCAAAACACTAATCCCAACCCTCACCCTCAACCTAGCCCTCAGCCGAACCCTAATCCGAACCCTAACCCTGACCCTAACACTAACCCTAACCCTCATCCTAATCCTAAGCCTAACCCTAACCCTCACTGTAACCCTAAACCTAACCTTCACCCTAACCCTAAACTTAACCTGAACCCAAACTCTCACCCTAAACCTACTCCTAACTCTCACCCTAACCCTAACCCTCACCCTCACCCTCACCCTAAGCGTAAACATAAGCCTAAACCTAATCCTAACCCTAAACCTCACACTCACCCCAACACTTACCCTAATCCTAATCCTAACACAAAACCTTCCCCTCACACTCACACTAATCCTCACTGTAACCCTCTCTAACACTAACCCTAACCATCACCCTAACCCTCAGCCTCATCCTAACCCTAACTCTAACACTAAACCTCAACCTCACCCTAACCCTAAAGATAAACCTAACCAAAAATCTCACCCTAACCCTAACCCTAAACCTCACCCTCAACCTAGCCCTCACCCTAACCCTAATCCTAATCCTAAACCTCATCCTAACCCTCACCCTAACACTAACACTAACCATCACCCTCACCCTCACCCTAAGCCTAACCCTAAGCCTAACCCTAACCTGTATCCTAACACTCACACTAACCCTAACCCTTTCCATAATACTAATCTAACACCAAGCCTTACCCTCACCCTCACCCTAACCCTCACCATAACGCTAACTCTAAGATTAACCCTAACCCTAACCCTCACCCTCAGTCTCACCCTAACCCTAAATCTAACCCCAAACCTCAGCCTCACCCTAATCCTAAACCTAAACCTAACCCTAAACCTCAAACTACCCCAAACCCTAACCTCACCCTCACCCTAGCCCTCACCCTAACCCTAATCCTAATGCTAACCTTCATCCTAACCCTTACCCTAACACTAACCCTAACCCTAACCCTGGACCTAACCCTAACCCTCACCCTCACTGTAACCCTTATCCTAACCCTCACCCTAACCCTAAACTTAACCTGAACCCTAACTCTCACCCTAACCCTAACCCTAAAACTTACCATAACCCTCACCCTCACCCTCACCCTCACCTTCAGCCTAACACTAAGCCTAACCCTAACCCTAACCCTCACACTTACCCTAACCCTACCCCTAATCCTAATCCTAACACTAACCCTAAATCTCACCCTCACCCTAACCCTCACTTTAAACCTAACCCTAACATTAATCCTAACACTAACCCTAAGCCTAAAACTCATCCTCACACTAAACCTCACACTATCCCTAGAACTAATCCTCAATCTAACCCTCACCCTCACCCTCAGCTTCAGCCTAACATTAAGCCTAACACTAACCCTAACCGTAATCCTCACATTCACCCTAACTCTAACCCTAATCCTAATCCTAGCACTAACCCTAAACCTCAGCCTAACCCTAACCGTCACCTTAAGCCTAAGCCTAACATTAATCCTAACCCTAACCCTAACCCTAAACCTCAACCTCACCCTAAACCTCACACTAACCCTAACACTAATCCTCAATCTACCCCTTACCCTCACCTTCACCTTAGCCCTCACCCTACCCTAACACTCATCCTCACCCTAAATCTCACAGTAACCCTAAAACTAATCCTCAAACTAACACTCACACTCACCTTAACCTTAACCCTAACCCTCAGCCTAAACATAACCCTCACCCTTAACATAACCCTCAAACTCATCCTAAGCCACACCTTTACCCTTACCGTCACCCCCACCCTAAACCTCAACCTAACCCTACCCCTCACCCTTACCCTAACCCTACCCCTAAACATCACCCTCAACCTAACCCTAACTCTAAACCTAACCCTAGCACTATACCTCACCCTATCCCTAACCCTAAAACTCACCATAACCATAACCCTCACCCTCACCCTCACTAAGCCTAATACTCACCCTCAACTTCATGCTCATCCTAAACCTAATCCTAAGCCTAACCCTTACCCTAAACCTCATCCTTACCCTAGCCCTCACCCTAAGCCTAATCCTAACCCGGACCCTCATCCTAACCCTCACCCTAACCCTAACCATCAGCCTAACCTTAATCCTCACCCCCACCCTCACCCACAGCCTAGCCCTAAGCCTAACCCTAACCCTCACACTCACCCTAACACCCTAATCCTAACTCTAACACTAAGCCTTACCCTCACCCTCACCTTAATCCTCACTGTAACCCTAACTCTAACCCTAACCCTAACCCTAACGCTCACCCTCAGTCTCACCCTAAGCCTAACTCTAACCCTAAACCTCACCCTCACCCTACCCCTAACCCTAAACCTCACACTCACCCTAGCCCTCACCCTAACCCTAATCCTAACCCTAATCCTCATCCTAACCCTCAGCCAAACACTAACCCTAACCCTAACTCTCAACCTAACCCTAAACATCACCCTCACTGTAACCATTAACCTAATCTTCAACCTAACCCTAAACTTAACCTGAACCCTAACTCTCACCCTAACCCTAACCCTAACACTCACCCTAATCCTAACCCTCACACTCACCCTCACTTTCAGCCTAAAACTAAGCCTAAACCTAACCTTAACCCTAACCCTCACACTCACCCTAACACTAACCCTAATCCTAATCCTAACACTAACCCTAAACCTCACCCTCACCCTAACCCTCACCTTAAGCCTAACCCTAACATTAATCGTAACCCTAAACCTAACCCTAAACCTCATCCTCACCCTAAACCTCACACTAACCCTAACACTAATCCTCAATCTAACCCTCACCCTCACCCTCACCCTAGTCTCACCCTAACCCTAACACTCATTCTCATCCTAAACCTCATACTAACCATAAACCTAACCCTAAACCTAACCCTCACCCTTACCATAACCATCACCCTCAGCCTAACCCTCACCTTTACCCTTGCCGTCACCCCCACCCTAACCCTCGCCCTTACCCTACCCCTCACCCTGACCCTATCCCTACCCCTAAACCTCACCCTCAACCAAACCCCAACTCTAACCCTAACCCTAACCCTCACCCTCAACTTCATACTCAGCCTAACCCTAAGCCTAACCCTAAACCTAACCCTCACACTCACACTAACCCTTACCCTAATCCTAATTCTAACACTAAGCCTTACCCTCACCCTCACCCTAACCCTCACCATAACCCTAAATCTAACACTAACCCTAACCCTAACCCTCATTCTCACCCTCATCCTAACTCTAGCCCTAAACCTCACACTCACCCGCACAATCACCCTCACCGTAATTCTAAATCTAACCCTCACCCTAACCCTAAACCTCACCCTAACCCTAACCATAACCCTAAGCCTCACCCTCACAGTAACTCTAACCCTAACCCTAACCCTAACTGTAAACCTCACCCTAACTATAAACCTAACCCTAAGCTAACCCTAACCCTCCCCCAAATCCTATATCTGAACCTAAACCTCACCCTCACCGTGACCCTAACTCTAAACCTAACCGTAACCCTCCCCCTAACCCTATATCTAACCCTAAACCTCACACTGACCCTAACCCTAACCCTAACCCTAACCCTAACCCTCACCCGCACCCTCACCTTCACTATAACTCGAACCCTAACCCTAACAATACCACTAAACCTAACCTTAACCATCACCCTAACCCTAATCCTCACCCCCACCCTCACCCTCAGCCTAACCATAAGCCTAAGCCTAAGCCTCACCCTTACCATCATACTTACGCTCACCCTAACCCTAATCCTAACCCTAACCCTATCCCTAAACCTCAGCCTAACCCTCACCCACACCCTAACCCTAACACTAACCCTTACCCTAAACCTCCCCCTAACCCTCCCCCTAACTCTAAACATAAACCTCACCCGAACCCTAACCCGAATCCTAACCCTAACCCTAAACCTCACCCTAAACCTAACCCTCACCCTCAACCTCAACCTCACTGTAACTCTAAACCTAACCCTAACAATAACACTAACCCTAACCCTAATCCTAACCCTAAACATAACCCTCACCCTGAGCCTCACCCTCACTGCAAACTTAACCCTAACCATGACACTAAAAATAACCCTAACCCTAAACCTAAACCTAATCCTCACACCCACCCTCACCTTCAGCCTAACCCTAACCCTAACCCTAACCCTAACCCTCAAGGTAACCCTAACCCTAACCATAAACCTCACACTCACCCTCACCGTAAACCAAATCCTAAACCTATACCTATCCCTAAACCTCACTCTAAACCTCACCCTAGTCCTCACCCTAAACCTAATCCTAACCCTAAACCTCATCCTAAATCTCACACTAACCCTAACCCTAACCCTAACCCTCACCCTAACCCTATCCCTCACCCTCGTGCTCCGCCTCAGCCTATGCCTAAGCCTAAGCCTAAGCCTAACCCTAACACTATCCCTAACTCTAACCCTAAACCTCATCCTCAACCTAACCCTAACTCTGACCCTAACCCTAAACCTAAACCTCATCCTAACCCTAAACCTAACCCTAACCCTCACCCTCAGTGTAATATTAACCCTAACATTAACAATAAACCTAACCTTAACCGTAAACCTCACCCTAACCATAACCCTCACCCTAACCCTCACCCTCACCCTAACATTTACCCTCACCCTAACACTAACCCTAACGTTAACACTAATGCTCACACTAACACTAACCATCACCCTAAACCTAAACCTCACCCTAACACTATCCCTGACCCTCACCCTGACCCTAGCCCTCACCCTGACCCTAGCCCTCACCCTAAAACTAATCCTCATCCTCACCCTAAACCTCACACTATCCCTAACACTAATCCTCAATCTAACCCTCACTCTCACCCTAAACCTAAAACTAATCCTAAACCTAACCCTAAACCTCACCCTTACTGTAACCCTCATCCTCAGCCTAACCCTCACCTTTACATTTACCGTCACCCCCACCCTAACCCTCACCCTAACCCTAAACCTCACCCTAAGCCTAACTCTACCCCTAAACCTCACCCTCACCCTAACCCTCACCCTAACAATAACACTAAACCTCACCCCAAACCTAACCCTTACCCACACCCTCACCCTAACCGTAAATGTAACACTAACCCTAACACTAACAATAACGCGAACCCTAATCCTAAAACTCACCCTAAACATAACCCTCACCCTAACATTAAACCTCACCCTAACACTTACCCTCACCCTCACACTAACCCTAACCCTAACCCTAACCTTCACACTAACCCTAACCATCACCCTAATCCTAAACCTCACCCTAAACCTAACCCTAACTCTAACCTTCATCCTCATCCTAGCCCTCACACTAATCCTAATTCTAATCCTCACCCTCAACCTAACCCTAACCCTCATCCTCACCATAAACCTCACACTAACCCTAACCCTAACCCTAATGCTCAATCAAACCCTCACACTAACACTAACCCTAAACCTAAACCTAAACCTAATCCGAACCCTCACCCTTATCTTAATCCTCAACCTCAGCCTAAACCTCAACTTCACCCTTACCATAATCCTCACCCTAACCCTAAACCTCATCATAATCCTCACCCTAACCATAAACCTAACCATCACCATAATCCTAACCCTCACCCTCAACCTCATGCTCAGCTTAAACCTAAGCCTAAGCCTAACCCTTACACTTACCCTCACCCTCACCCTAGCCATCACCCTAACAATAATCCTACCCCATCCCTCATACTAACCCTCACCCTAACCCTAAACCTAACCTTCACCCTAACCCTAATCCTAACTCTCACCCTCACCCCAGCCCTCACCCGAACCCTAATCCTAACCCTAATCCTCATCCTAACCCTCACCCTAACACTAACCCTAACACTCACTCTAATCCTAAGCCTAACCCTAACCCTCAACCTAACCCTAAAACCCACCCTCACTGTAAACTTAACCCTAACCCTCACCTTAACCCTAAATTTAATCCGAACCCTAACTCTCACTCTAAACCTACTGCTAACTCTCACCCTAACCCTAACCCTCACCCTCACCTTCACACTAAGCCTAACCCTAAGACTAAACCTAAACCATAACCCTAACCCTCACACTCACCCTAACTCTTACCCTAATCCTAATCCTAACACTAAGCCTTCCCCTCACCCTCACCCCAACCCTCACCATTAACGTAACTCTAACACTAACCCTAACAGTTACCTTCATCCTCAGCCTCACCCTAACCCTAACTCTAACCTTAAACCTCACACTCACCCTAACCCTAACCCTAAACCTAACCCTAAACCTCGCCCTAACCCTAACCCTAAAACTCACCCTCACCCTAGCCCTCACCCTAACCCTAATCCTAACCCTAACCCTCATCCTAATCCTCACCCTAACACTAACACTAACCCTAACCCTCAACCTAACCAAAACCCGCACTCTCAATGTAACCCTTCCCCTAACCCTCACCCTAACCCTAAAGTTAACCCGAATCCTAACTCTCACCTTAACCCTAACAATAACACTAACCCTAACCCTAAACCTCACCCTCACCCTCACCTTCAGCCTAACACTAAGCCTAACTCTAACCCTAAACCTCACCCTCACCCTAACCCTCACCTGACGTCTAACTCAAACATTAATCCTAACCCTAACCCTAACCCTAAAACTCATCCTCACCCTATAGCTCACACTAAACCTAACACTAATCCTCAATCTAACCATCACACTGACCCTCACCCTAGCCCTCACCCTAACCCTAACCCTCATCCTCAGCCTCACCCTCACCCTAACCCAAACCCACACACTAACCCTCACCCTAAACCTAAGCCTCAGCCTAACCCTAACCCTAACCCTCACCCTTACCCTAGCCCTCACCGAACCCTAATCCTAACCCTAATCCTCATCTTAACCCTCACCCTAATACTAACCCTAACCCTCACCCTAATCCTCAGCCTAACCCTAACCCTCAACCTAGCCGTAACCTTCACCCTTACTGTAACTCTAACCCTAACGCTCACCATAACCCTAAATTTAATCCGAACCCTAACTCTCACCCTAACACTACCCCTAACTCTCACCCTAAGCCCAACCCTAACCCTCACATTCACCCTAACACTTACCCTAATCCTAACCCTAACGCTCACCCTAACCCTAACCCTCAATCTCACCCTCACCTTCAGCCTAACACTAAGCCTGAGCCTAACTCTAACCCTAAGCCTCACACTCACCCTAACTCTTACCCTAATCCTAATCCTAAACCTAAGCCTAACACTCACCCTCACCCTCACATTCATCCTAACCCTCACCCTAACCTTAACTCTAACACTAACCCTAAACCCAACCCTCAACCTCAGTCTCACACTTACCCTAACTCTAAACCTAAACCTCACCCTCACCCTAACCCTAACTCTAAACTTAACACTAACACTAAACCTCACCCTCACCCTAACCCTAACCCTAACCCTCACCCTAAACCTAACTCTCACCCTTACCATAACCCTCACCATCAGCCTAACCCTCACTTTTACCCTTACCGTCAACCCTACCCTAACACTCACCCTAAACCTAACTCTCACCCTTACCATAACCATCACCCTCAGCCTAACCCTCACCTTTACCCTTACCGTCAACCCTACCCTAACACTCACCCTAACCCTACCCTTCACACTCACCCTAAACCTACTCCTAAACCTCACCCTCACCCTAATCCTAACCCTAACCATAACCCTAATATTAAACCTCACCCTATCCCTAACCCTAAGACTCACCCTAACACTTACCCTAATCCTAAACCTAACCCTAAGCCTAACACTCACTCTCACCCTCACCGTCACCCTAACCCTCACCCTAACCCTAATTCTAACACTAACCCTAAACCCAACCCTCAACCTCAGCTTCACCATTACCCTAACTCTAAACCTAAACCTCACCCTCAGCCTAAGCCTAACGCTAACCCTAACCCTAACACTAAACCTCACCCTAAACCTAACCCTAACCCTCACCCTCACCATAAACATAACCCTACCCCTAACCCTAACAATAACACACACCCTCACTGTAACCCTAAACCTAACCCTAACCCTCACCCTAAACCTAACTCTCACCCTCACCGTAACCCTAACACTCATACTAAACCTCACCTTAACCCTAACCCTAAACCTCACCCTAACCCTAACCCTAACTCTCACCCTCACCCTAGCCCTCACCCTAACCCTAATATTAACCCTAATCCTCATCCTAAACCTCACCCTAACCCTAACCCTAACCCTCACACTAATCATAAGCCTAACCCTAACCCTCAACCTAACCCTAACCCTAACCCTCACTGTAACCCTAACCCTAACCTTCACCCTAACCCTAAACTTAACCCGAACCCTAAATCTCACCCTAACCCTACCCCTAACTGTCACCCTAACCCTAACCATCACCCTCACCCTCACAATAACCCTGACCCTAAGCCTAACCCTAAACCTAATCCTAACCCTCAAACTCACCCTAAACCTTTCCCTATATCTAATCCTAACACTAAGCCTTACCCTCACCCTCACACTAACCCTCACCGTAACGCTAACTCCAAGATTAACCCTAACCCTAACCCTCAGCCTCAGCCTCACCCTAACCCTAACTCTAACACTAAACCTCAGCCTCATCCTAAATCTAACCCTAACCCTACCCCTAACCCTAAACCTCACCCTCACCCTAACTCTAAACCTCACACTCACCCTAGCCCTCACCCTCACCCTAATCCTAACCCTCAAACTCACCCTAACCCTATACTTAACCGAACCTTAAATCTCACCCTAACCCTAACCCTAACCGTCACCCAAACCCTAACCCTCACCCTCATCCTCACTCTCAGCCTAACCCTAAGCCTAAGCCTTACCCTAACCATAACCTTCACACTCATCCGAACCCTTACACTAATCCTAATCCTAACCCTTAGACTAAACCTCACCCTCACCCTAACCCTCACCGTAACCCTAACTCTAGCATTAACCCTAAACCAAACCCTCAACCTTACCCTAACTCTAACCCTAACCCTAACACTAAACCTCACCCTAACCCTAACCCTATCCCTCAACCTCACAGTAACCGTAACCCTAACCCGAACAATAACCCTAACCCTAACCCTCACCCTAACCATAACCTTCACCCTAACATTAACCCTCACCCTAACACTTACCCTCACCCTATCACTAACCCTAACCCTCACACTAAATCTTACACTAACCCTAACCCTCAGCGTAATCCTAAACCTCACCCTAATCCTAACCTTAACTCTAACCCTCACCCTCACCCTAGCCCTCACCCTAAACCTAATTCTAACCTTCACCCTCACCCTTATCTTAACCCTCAACCTCAGCCTAAACCTCACCATTACCCGAACCATCATCCTCACCCTGTCACCCTAACCCTAAACCTCATCCTAACCCTCAACCTAAACTTAAACCTCACCATCACCCTAACCCTAACCCTCACCGTCAACCTCATGCTCAGCCTAACCCTAAGCCTAAGCCTAACGCTCACTTTAACTCTCACCCTCACCCTAGCACTCACCCTAACCCCAATCCTAACCCAATCCCTCATCCTAACCCTAAACATAATAGAACCTTAACTCTCAAGCTAACACTAACCCTAACATTCACCGTAACCTTAACCCTCACCCTCACCCTCACTCTCAGCCCAAACCTAAACCTAAGCCTAACCCTAACCATAAACATCACACTCACCCTAACCCTTGCCCTAATCCGAATCCTAACCCTAAGCCTAAGCCTAACCCTCACCCTCAAAATCACCCTAATCCTAACCCTCACTCTAACCTTAACTCAAACACTAACCCTAACCCTAACCCTCAAACTCAGCCCCACGCTTACCCTAACTCTAAACCTAAACCTCACCCTTGCCCTAACTCTAACCCTAACCCTAAACCTAAACATTACACTAAACCTAACACTAAACCTCACCCTCAACCTAGCACTCACCCTAACCCTAATCCTAACACTAACCCTCATCCTAACCCTCCCCATAACCCTAATCCTAAACCTCACCCTCAACCTAACCCTAACCCTAAACTTAACCCTAACCCTAACACTAACCCTAACCCTAACCCTAACCCTCAACTTAACCCTCACACTAACCCTAACTCTAACTCTAAACATCACCCTCTCCCTAACCCTAACTCTAACCCTTACCCAAAACCTAAACCTGACCATAACCCTAAACCCTAACGCTCACCCTTTCTCTCAACGTTACCTTAACCCAAAACCCAACACAAACAATAACCCTAACCCTAATCCTAACCCTCACCCTAACCAAAACCCTCACCGTAACTCATAACCTAACCCAAACACTAACCCTCACAGTAACCCTAACACTAACCTCACCCTATCCCTAACTCTAACCCTAACCCTAACACTAAAAACCTCAACCTAACCCTAACCCCAACCCTCACCCTCACCCTCACCATAAAGGTAACCCTAAAAATAACCCTAACCCTAACCCTAATCCTAACCCTCACCCTCACCCTAACCCTAAACCTAACCCTAACACTCACCCTAACCCTAACCCTCACCCTTACCGTAACCCTAACCCACATCCTAACACTTACCCTAACCCTAACCCTAAACCTCACCCTAACCCAAACCCTACCCCTAATCCTCAACCTAACCCTAACCCTCACACTCAACGTAAACCTAACCCTAACCCTCACCCTAACTCGAAACAACCTGAACCCTAACTCTCCCCCTAACCCTCACCCTCACGCTCAAGCTCAATGTAACCCTAAGCCTAACGCTAACCCTAACCTTGACCCTCACACTCACCCTAACCCTTACCCCAATCTTAATCCGAACCCTAACGGTTACCCTCACCCTCACCCTAACCCTAACCCTAACCCTAAACCTCACCCTAACCTCACCGTAAACCTCACCCACACACTAGCCATTACCCTAACCCTAATCCTAACACTAACCCTCATCCTAACCCTCTCCTTAACCCTAACCCTAACCCAAACAATAACCCTAAACATCAAGCTCACCCTTAGCCCAAACCTAAGCCTAACCCTAAGCCTAACCCTAAACTTAACCACAACCCTCACACTCATTCTGCACCCTCACCCTCACCATAACTCTAACCCTAACCATAAACCACAGCCTTACCCTATACCTAACCCTAACGCTAACCCTCAACCTCACCCTAACCCTAACACTAAACCTAACCCTAACCCTCACCCTAACAATCACCCTAACCCTATATCTAACCCTAAACCTCACCCTAAACCTCATCCCAACCCTAACCCTAACCCTAAACCCCACCCTAACCCTAACCCTAAACCTCAACCGCACCCTCACCCTCACCATAACTCTAACCCTAACCCAAAAAATATCACTACACCTAACCCTAACCATCACCCTAACCCGAATCCTCACCCCACCCTCACCCTCAGCCTATCCTTAAGCCTAAGCCTAAACTTTACCCTAACCCTCACACTCATGCTCACCCTAACACTAATCCTAAACCTAACCCTAAACCTCAACCTAACCCTCACCCTCACCCTAACCCTAACACTAACCCTAAACCTAAACCTCACACTAACCCTCCCGCTAACCCTAACTCTAAACCTAAAGCTCAACCTCACCTTAAAACTAACCCTAAACCTTACTCTAAACCTCACCCTAACCCTAACCCAAACCCTCACCCTCAACCTCACCGTAACTCTAACCCTAACCCTAAAAATAAAACTAACCCTAACGCTAACCCTAACCCTAAACATAACCATCACCCTCAGCCTCACCCTCACTGCAAACTTCACCCTAACCATAAAACTAAAAATAACGCTAACCCTAACCCTAACCCTAATCCTCAATCCCACATGAACCCTCAGCCTAAACCTAACCGTAAACCTAACCCTAACCCTCACCATAACCCTAACCCTAACCCTAACCCTAAGACTAACCCTAACCCTAATCCTAAACCTCACCCTAACCGTAACCCTAAACCTCACCCTCAACCTAGCCCTCAGCCTAAACCCTAATCCTAACCCTAACCATCATCCTAACCCTCCCCATAACCCTAATCCTAACCCTCACCCTCAACCTAACCCTCACCCTAACCCTAACCCTAACCCTAACCCTAATCCTAACCCTCAAACTAAACATCACCCTAAGCCTAACTCTAACCCTAAACCTCACACTCACCCTAACCCTAACTTTAAACCTTACCCAAACCCTAAACCTCACTTTAACCCTAAACCATAACCCTTACCCTTACCCTCACCGTAACTGTAACCCTAAACATAACCCTAACAATAACCATAACCCTAATCCTAACCCTCACCCTTACAAAAACCCTCACCATAACCCATACCCTTACCAAACACTAACCCTCACACTAACCCTAACCCTAACCTCACCCTAACCCTAACTCTAACCTTAACCCTAACACTAAAAACCTCAACCTACCCCTAACCCTAATCCTCACCCTCAACCTCACCATAACTGTAACCCTAACAATAACCTTAACCTTAATCCTAACCCTCACAGTCACCCTAACCCTAAACCGAAACTTAACCCTCACCCTAACCTAACCCTCACACTTACTGTAAACCTAACCCTCATGCTAACCCTCACCCTAACCAGAACCCTCACCGTAACCCATACTCTAACCCAAACACTAACTCTCACACTAACCCTAACCCTAACCTCACCCTAACCCTAACTCTAACCCTAACTCTAACATTAAAAACCTCAACGTAACCCTAACCCTCACCCTCACCCTCACCATAACAATAACCCTAACAATAACCCTAACCCTAACCCTAATCCTAACACTCACCCTCATCCTAACCTTAAACCTAACCCAAACCCTCACCCTTATCGTAACCCTTACCCTCATCCTAACCCTCACTCTAACTCTACCCATGAACCTAAACCTCACCCTAACACTAACCCTAACCCTCACCCTCAACCTAGCCCTCAACCTAACCCTAATCATAAACCTAATCCTCATCCTAACCCTCACCCTAACCCTAACCCTAAACCTCACCCGAAACCTAAACCTAACCCTAACCCTCAACCTAAGTCTAACCCTCACACTCAACGTAAACCTAACCCTAACCCTCAACTTAACCCTAAACTTAACCTGAACCCTAACTCTCACCATATCCCTAACCCTCACCCTCACCCTCAGTGTAAGCCTAAGCCTAACCCTAACCCTAACCCTAACATTCACACTCACCCTAACCCTTACCCTAATGCTAATTCTAAACCTAACCCTCACCCTCAGCCTCACCCTAACCCTAACCCTAACCCTAAACCTCACCCTAACCTCACCTTAAACCTCACCCACACCCTCGCCATTACACTAACCCTAATCCTAACACTAACCCTCATCCTAACCCTCCACATAACCTTAACCCTAAACCTCACCCTCACCCTAGTCTTCACCCTAACCCTAATCCTAACACTAATACTCATCCTAACCCTCAGACTAACCCTAACCTTAACTCTCACCCTCACACTCACACTAACCATAACCCTAACCCTCAACCTAACCCTAACCCTCACCCTCAATGTAACCATTACCCTAACCATCACCCTAACCCTAAACTTAACCCGAACCCTAACTCTCACCCTAACCCTGACCCTAACCGTCACACTAACCCTAACCCTCACCCTCACCCTCACCCTCAGCCTAAACCTAAGCCTAACCCTATCCTTAACCCTAACCCTCATCCTATCCCTCAACCTAAACCTAAACCTAATCCTAATCCTAAACCTAACCCTAAACCTCACCCTCACCCTAACCCTCAACTTAAGCCTAACACTAACATTAATCCTAAACCTAACCCTTACCCTATACCTCAGCCTAAACCCTAAACCTCACACTAACCCTCACACTAATCCTCAACCGAAACCTCACCCTAACCTTAATCCTAACACTAACCCTAACATTAACACTCAACCTAACCCTACAACTAACCCTAAATCTAACCCTAAACTGCCCCCCATCCTAAACCTAATCCTAACCCTAACCCTAAACCTCACTCTAACCCTAAACCTAACCCTCAACCTCACCCTCACCCTCACCATAACTCTGACCCTAACCCTAACAATAACACTAATCCTAACCCTAAAGCGAACTCTAACCCTAAACCTAAACCTAACACACACCCTCACCCTAACCATAATATTAACCCTAACCCTCAACCTAACCCTAACCCTCATCCTCACAGTAACACTAACCCTCACCTAACCCTAACCCAAATCCTAACCCTAACCCTAAACCTTATCCTAACACTAACCCTAACCCTCACCCTCACCCTAGCCCTCATTCTAACCCTAATCCTAACCCTAACCCTCACCCTACCCCTAAACATAATCTAACCCTAACTCTCACCCTAAACCTAACCCTAACTTTCACCCTAACCCTAACCCTCACCCTCACCCTCACTCTCAGCCTAACCCTAAGCCTAACACTAACCCTAACCCTAACGATCACACTGACCCTAACCCTTACCCTAATCCGAATCCTAAACCTAAGCCTAATCCTCACCCTCATCCTCATCCTAATCCTAACCCTCACCCTAAAACTAACTCTAACACTAACCCTAACCCTCAACCTCAGCCTAACCCTTAACCTAACTCCAAACCTAAACCTCACCCTTACCGTAACCTAACCCTAAACCTAAACCTAACCCTAACCCTAACACTAAACCTCACCCTCAAACTAGCACTCACCCTAACCCTAATCCTAACCCTAACCCTCATCCTAAACCTTCCCATAACCCTAAACCTAAACCTCACTCTCAACCTAACTCTCACCCTAACATTAACTCTAACCCTAACACTAACCCTAACCCAAGCCCTCAACCTAACCCTCACCCTAACCCTAACTCTAACTCTAAACCTCAACCTCACCCTAACCCTAACTATAACCCTAACCCAAAACCTAAAACTCACACTAACCCTAAACCCTAACGCTCACCCTTACCCTCAATGTTACTTAACCCAAAACCTAACCCAAATAAAAACCCTAACCCTAATCCTAACCCTCACGCTAACCACAGCCCTCACCGTAACCCATAGCCTAACCCAAACACTAAACCTCACAGTAACACTAACCCTACCTTCACCCTAACCCTAACTCTAACCCTAACCCTAACACTAAAAACCTCAACTTAACCCTAACCCTAACCCTCAAACTCACCTAAATGTAACCCTAAAAATAACCCTAACCCTAACCCAAATCCTAACCCTCACCCTCACCCTAACCCTAAACCTAACCCTAACGCTCACCCTCACCCTAACCCTAACCCTCACCCTTACCATAACCCTAACACTCATCCTAACCCTCAAAATAAACGTAACCCTAACCCTAAACCTGACCCTAACACTAACCCTAACCCTCACCCTCACACTAGCCCTCACCCTAACCCTAATCCTAAACCTAATCCTTATCCTAACCCTCACCCTAACCTTAACCATAACCATTACCCTAACCCTAAACCTAAACTTAAACTTCAACCTAACCCTAACCCTCACATTTACCTTAACCCTTAACCTCATCCTAACCCTCACCCTAACTCTAAGTCTAATCCTCATCCTAACCCTCACCCTAACCCTAACCCTAAACCTCACCCTAACCCTAACTCTTACCCTCACAATCAATGTAAACCTAACCCTAACCCTCAACCTAACCCTAAACTTAACCTGAACCCTAACTCTCATCCTAAACCTAAACCTCACCCTCACCCTCAGTGTAACCCTAAGCCTAAGCCTAAACCTAACCCTAACCCTCACAGTCACCCTAACCCTTACACTAATCCTAATCCTAACCCTAACCCTAACCCTCACCCTCAGCCTCACCTTAACCCTAACTCTAACCCTAAACCTTAACCTCACCTTAATCCTAACCCGAACCCGAACCCTAAACCTCACCCTAACCTAACCCTAAACCTCACCGTCAAACTAGCTATCACCCTAACCCTAGTCCAAACATTAACCCTCATCCTAACCCTCCACATAACCCTAACTCTAACAGTCACCCTAACCCTAAACCTCATCCTCACCCTTAACCTAACCCTATGCCTAACCGTAAGCCTCACCCTAAACCTAACCCTAAACCTCACACTCATCTGCACCCTCAACCTCACCGTAATTCTAACCTTAACCCTAACCTAAACCCTAAACCTCACACCTACCCTAACCCTAACCCTAACCCAAACCCTAACCCTCATCCTAACCCTAACCCTAACACTAAACCTAACCCTAACCCTCACCTGAACCCTCCCCCTAACAATAACCCTAACTGTCACCCTAACCCTAATCCTCACCCCCACACTCACCCTCAGCGTAACCATAAGCCTAAGCCAAACCCTCACCCTAACCCTCACACTCCCCCTCACCCTAACCATAATCCTAAATCTAACCCTATCCCTAAACCTCAAACTAATCCTCAAACTCACCCTAACCCTAACACTAACCCTAACCCTAAACCTCCCCCTAACCCTCCCCCTAACCCTAACTCTAACCCTAAATATCACCCTCACCCTAACCCTAACCAAAACCCTAAGCCTAAACCTCACCCTAACCCTAACCTCACCCTCACCCTCAAACTCACCGTAACTCTAACCCTAACCCTAACAATAACACTAACCCTAACCCTAATGCTAACTCTAAACATAACCCTCACCTTCAGCCTCACTATCACTGCAAAATTAACCCTAACTATAACACTAAAAATTACCCTAACCCTAAGCCTAACCTAACTCTAAATCTAATCCTAACCCCCACCCTCAGCCTCAGCCTAACCCTAAGCCTAACCCTAACCCTAAACCTAACCATAATCCTCAGCCTCAGCCTCACCCTAACCCAAACCCTAAACCTAACACTCACCCTAACTCTAAGCCTAACCCTAACCCTAACCCTCACACTCACCCTCAAACTAAACCTAATCCTAAACCTAACCCAATCCCTAACCCTAACCCTCACCCTAACCCTCACCCTAGCGCTTACCCTAACCCTAAACCTAACCATCACCCTCAACCTAGCCCTCAACCTAACCCTAAACCTCACCCTCACCTTAACCCTTACCCTAACCCTCACTCTAACCCTAAACTTAACCCAAACCCTAACTCTCACCCTAACCCTAACCCTAACACTCACCCTAACCCTAACCATCAACCTTACCATAACCCTCACAGTCAGCCTAACCCTCAAGTTTGCCCTTACCGTCACCCCTACCCTAACCCTCACCATAACCCTCACACTCACCCTAACCCTCACCCTAAAACTAACTCTACCCCTAAACCTCACCCTCACCCAAACCATAACTCTAACCCTAACCCTAACACTAAACCTCACCCTAAACATAACCCTATCCCTCAGAATAACCCTAACCCTCAACTTCACGCAAACCCTCAGCCTAAACCTAAGGCTAACCCTAACCCTAACCATAAGCCTCACACTCTCCATAACCGAACCCTAATCCTAATCCTAACCCTAAACCTAACCCGAACCCGAATCTACAGCCTCACCCTAAACCTAATTCTAACCATAAACCTCACACTGACCCTAACCCTAATCCTAAAACTGACCCTCACCATAACGGAAAACCTAAACCTAACCCTTAACTTAACCCTAACCCTAACCCTAACCCTAACTCTCACCCTAACCCTAACCCTAACACTAACCCTAACCCTTAACCTCACCCTAACCCTCACCCTAACTCTAACACTAACTGTAAACCTCACCATCATCCTAACCATCACTCTAACCCTAACCCAAACCATAAACCTTACCCTAACCCTAACCCTAAAAGTCACCCTCAACCTCACCGTAACCAAAACCCTAAACCTAACCCTAACAATAACCCTAACCCTAATCCTAACCCTCCCCCTAACCATAACCCTCATCCTAACCCAAACCCTCACTGTAAAACTTACCCTCACCCTAACACTAACCCTAACCGTAAAACTAACCCTCACACTAACCACAACCATAACCCTAACCCTAAACCTCAAACTAACCCTCACCCTAAGCCTAACTCTAACACTAACCCTATCCCTAACCCTCACCCTAACCCTCCTCATAACACTATATCTAACCCTAAACCTCACCCTCACACTAACCCTAACCCTAAACCTAAACCATACCCTAACCCTAACCCTACTCCACACCCCCACCCTCACCCTCACCGTAACTCTAACCCTAACCTTAACAGTAACACTAACCCTAACCCATACCATCAGCCTAACCCTAATTCTCACCCCCAACTTCGCACTCAGCCTAAACCTAGGCCTAAGCATCATCCTCACCCTAACTGTCACACTCACCCTCACCCTACCCCTAATAATAAATTTAACCCTATCTGTAAACCTCAACCTAACCCTCCCCCTCCCCGTAACCCTAACACTAACCCTAACCCTAAACCTCACCCTAAATCTCACCCTAACCCTAACCCTCACCCTCACCCTCAATCTCACCATAACTCTAAACCTAACCCTAAACCTAACACTAACACTAACCCTAACCATAAACATAACCATAACCCTCAACTTCAGAATCACCCTCAGCTCCAACTTAACCCTAAACATAACACAAACAATAACCCTAATACTAAACCTAACCCTAATCCTCAACCCCACCCTCACCCTCAGCCGAATCCTAAGCCTAACCCTAAGCCTAAACCTAACCCTAAACCTAACTGTAACCCTAACCCTAACCGTAACCCTAACCCTAAACCTAACCATAAACCTAACCCTAATCCTCAGCCTCACCCTCACCCTAACCAAATCCCTAACCCTAACCCTCACCCTAACCCTAAGCCTAACCATAACCCTGACCCTCACACTCACCCTCAACCTAACCCTAACCCTAAACCTAATCATATCCCTAAACTTAAACCTCACCCTAACCCTCACCCTAACACTAATCCTAACCCTAAACCTCATCCTAACCCTCACCCTAACCGTAACCCTAAACCTCACCCTAACCCTAAACCTAACCCTCACCCTCATGCTTGGCCTAAGCCTAAGGCTAAGCCTAAATCTAACCCAAACATTCAACATAACGCTAACCCTAGCTCTAAACCTAATGCTCACTCTCACACTAAAGCTAACTCTAACCCTTACCCTAAAACTAAACCTCATCCTAACACTAATCCTAAACCTCACCCTCATTGTAATCCTAACCCTAACCCTAACCCTAACAATAACCCTAACACTAACCCTAATCATCAACCTAACCCTAACCCTCACCCTAACCCTAACCCTCACCCTAATACTTACCCTCACCCTAAAACTAACACTAATCCTAACACTAACCCTCACACTTACCCTAACCATCACCCTAACCCTAAACCTCACCCTAAACCTAAACCTAACCCTCACCTTCACCCTAGCCCTCACAATAACCCTAATCCTCATCCTCACCCTAAACCTCACACTGACCCTAACACTAATCCTCAAGCTAACCCTCACCCACACCCTTCCCCTATCCCTAACCTTCCCTCTAACCCTAACCCTCACCCCACTGTAACCCTCATCCTCAGCCTAAACCTCACGTTTACCCTTACCATCACCCCCACGCTAAACCTTACCCTAAACCTAACCCTCATCCTAATCCTCACCCTAACCCTAATTCCACCCCAAAACCTCACGCTCACCCTAACCCTAACCCTAACCCTAACCCTATCCCTCATCCTCACCCTAAACCTCACACTAACGCTAACCCTAAACCTCAATTTAACTCTCACCCTAACCCTAATCCTAACCCTTACCCTAACCCTAAACCTAACCCTAACACTCACCATTATCTTAATCCTCATACTCAGCCTAATCTTCACCTTTACCCTAACTATCATCCTCACCCTAAACCTCCCCCTAACTCTAAACCTCATCGTAACCCTCACCCTAACCATAAACCTAACCCTCACCCTAACCCTAACCCTCAACCTCAACCTCACCCTCAGCCTAACCCTAAGCCTAAGCCTAAACCTTACCATAATCGTCACCCTCACCCTAGCCCTCACTCTAACCCTAATCCAAACCCTAACGCTCATCCTAATCCTCACCCTAAACCTAATCCTAACCCTCACCATCACCCTCACCCTAACCCTCATCCTAACCCTAAGCCTCAAACTAATCCTAACCCTCACCCTCACAGTAACTCTTTCCCTGACACGCACCCTAACCCTAAACTTAACCCAAAACCGAACTCTCACCCTAAACCTAACCCTAAACCTCACCCTAACCCTAACGCTAAACTTCATCCTCACCCTAGCACTCACCCTAACCATAATCCTAAACCTAACCCTCATCCTAACCATCCTCCTAACCCTAAAACTAACTCTCACCCTAAACCTAACCCTCACACTCAACCTCACCCTCATCCTAACCCTAACCCTAAACCTCCCCCTAACTCTCACCCTAACCCTAACACTAACACTAATCCTAACCCTCAACCTAACCATCACCCTAACTCTAACTCTAACCCTAAACCTCACCCTCACACTAAATCTCACCCTAACCCTAACCCTAACCCTCACCCTCACCCGCACCATAACCGTAACCTTAAACCGAACCCTAACAATAAACCTAAGGCTAATCCTAACCCTCACCCTAACCATAACCCTCACCCTAACCCTAAACCTAAACCTCACCCTCACCCTAACTCTCACCCTAACCCTAATCCTAAACCTAACCCTCATAAAAACCCTCCCCCTAAACCTTACTCTAACCCTCACCGTAACCCTAACCCTCAACCTCAACCTCACCCTCAGCCTAACCCTAAGCCTAACCCTAAATCTAAAACTAACACACACACTCACCCTCACTCTAACCCTGATCCTGTCCCTAACCCTAACCCTAACCCTCATCCTCACTCTAAACCTCACACGAACGCTAACCCTAATCCTCAATCTAGCCCTCAACCTAAACCTAAACCAAACCCTAACCCTCACCCTTATCTTAACCCTCACCCTCGGCCTAAACCTCACCTTTACCCTTACCATCATCCTCACCTTAACCCTCACCCTAACCCTAAACCTCATCCTAACCCTCACCCTAACAGTAAAAATAACCATCACCATAACCATAACCCTCACCCTCAAACTCACCCTCAGCCTAACCCTAAGCCTAACCCTAAACCTAACCCTAACACACAAACGCACCCTCACCCTGACCCTAATCCTAACTCTAACTCCTACACTCCCCATAACTATCACCCTAACCCTAACCCTAACACTAACCCTAACCCTCAGCCTCACTCTCACCCTAAGTCTAATCCTATCCCTAACCCTCCCCCTAACCCTTACCCTAAACTTCACCCTAAACCTAACCCTCAAAGTCAACCTCAACCTTAGCCTAAACCTTAGCTTAAACCTAAACCTAAACCGAACACACTCACTCACCCTTACCCTAACCCTAATCCTAACCCTAATCTTCACCCTCAACCTCACCCTTAGTGTAAAAATAAGCCTAACCCTAACCCTAACCATCACACTCACCCTAACCCTTACCCTAATCCTAATCCTAAACCTAACCCTAAGCCTCACCCTCAGCCTCACCTTTACCCTAACTCTAACCCTATACCTCACACTCACCTTAACCCTAACACTAACCCTAACCCTAAACCTCATCCTAACCCTCCCCATAACCCTAACCCTACCCCTCACCCTAACCCTAACCCTCAAACTCACCCTGAACCTCAGCCTAAGCCTAAGCCTAAACCTAAAACTAAACCTAACACCCTCAATCACCCTCATCCTAACCCTAATCCTAACCCTATCCTTCACCCTCACCCTCACCCTCAGTCTAAACCTAAGCCTAACCCTAACCCTAACCATCACACTCAACCTAACCGTTACCCTAATCCTAATCCTAACCCTAACCCTAAGCCTCACCCTCAGCCTCAACTTTACCCTAACCCTAACCCTATACCTCACACTCACCTTAACCCTAACCCTAACCCTAAACCTAAACCTCACCCTAACACTAACCCTAAACCTCAACCTCACCCTAGCACTCACCCTAACCCTAATCCTAACCCTAACCCTCATCCTAACCCCACCCATAACCCTAACCCTAACCCTCACCCTAACGCTAACCCTCAAACTCGCCCTCAACCTCAGCCTAAACCTAAGCTTAACACTAAACCTAACACTAACCCTCACACTCACCCTTACCATAAACCTAATCCTAACCCTATCCCTCACACTCACCCTAACGCTCACCCTACACCTAAACCTAAACCTAACAATACCCCTAACCCTAAACCTCAACCTCAGTCTCACCCTAACCCTAACTCTAACCCTAAACCTCAAACTCACAGTAAACCTAACCCTAAACCTAACCTTAAACCTCACACTCACACTCACCCTTGCCCTTACCCTAACCCTAATCCTAACCCTAACCCTCATCCTAACGCTCCCCCTAAACCTAACCCTCACCCTCAACCTCACCCTCAGCCTAACACTAAGGCTAACCCTAAACCTAAAACTAACACACACACTCACCCTCACTCTAACCCTGATCCTGTCCCTAACCCTAACCCTCCCCCTATCACCCTAACCCTAATCCTAAAACTAACCCTTAGATTTACCCTCAACCTAAACATCACCCTAACCCTAACTCTAAACCTAAACCTCACCCTCATTCTAACCCTAACTGTAACCCTAACCCAAACCCTAAACCTCACACTAACACTAATCCTAACACTAACCCACACCCTCACCCTCATTCTAATCCAAGCCTAACCCTAACCCTAACCCTCACACTCACCCTAAACCTAACCGTAAACCTCACCCTCACCCTCAAACTCAGACTAACACTAATCCTACTCCTAACCCTAAACCAAAACCTCACCCTCAACCTAACCCTCACCTTAAGCCTAACCCTAACATTAATCCTAACCCTAACCCTCACATTCAGCCTCACCCTAACTCTACTCTAACACTAAAACTAACCCTGACCCTAACCCTAACCGTAACCCTATCCCTAAACCTCATCCTAGCCCTAACCTTAACCCTAACCCTCACCATAACCTTAACCCTAACCCTAAAGCTAAAATAAACCTAACCCGAGCCCTAAACCTCACCCTAAACATAACCTCACCCTAACCCTAACCCTCACCATAGCTCACCCTAACACTAACCCTAACCCTAACACTAAACCGCACACTAACCCTAACCATCACCCTAACCCTAAACCTCACCATAACACTAACATTAAACCTCACCCTCTCCCTAGACCTCGCCCTAACCCTAACCCTCAATCTCACCCTAAACTGCACACTAACCCAAACACTAATCCTCAATCTAACCCTCACCCTTAACCTATACCTAACTCTCACCCTCACCCTAAACCTAACCCTCACCCTAACACTAACCCCCAACCTCACCCTCACCCTCAGCCTTACCCTAAGCCTAACCCTAACCCTAACGCTCACACACCCTAACCCTTACCCTAAACCTAATCCTAACCCTAAGCCTAACCCTCATCTTCAACCTAACCCTAAATCGAACACTAACCCTAAACCTCACCCTCACCCTATCCCTCACCCTTACCATTACCCTCCCCCTCAGCCTAACCCTCACCTTTACACGTATCGTCAATCCCACCCTAACCCTCACTCTACCTCTAACACTCACCCTAACCCTAACTCTAACACTAACCCTAACAATAACCCTCAACCTAACCCTAAGCCTAACCATCACCCTAACCCTAATACTCACCACCACCCTCACCCTCATCCTAACCCTAAGTAAGTCTAACCCTAACCCTAAACCTCACACTCACCCTCACCCTAACCCTAACCCTAACCCTAACCCTAACCCTTAATCTTACCGTAACCCTCAGCCTAAACCTCAACCTTACTCTTACCGTCACCCTCAAACTAACCCTCACTCTAACGCTTACCCTCACCCTAACTATAACTCTACCCCTAAACCTCAACCTCACCCTAACCCTAACTCTAACCCTAACACTAACACTAACCCTCACCATAACCCTAACCATAACCATCACCCTAACCCTAATCCTCACCCCCACCTTCACCCTCAGCCTAATCCTAAACCTAAACCTAACCCTAACCCTAAACCTCAAACTCACACTCAGCCTAATCATAATCCTAACAATAAGCCTAACCCTAACCCTCGACCTAACCCTCCAACTAAACCTAAATCTAACCATAAACCTCACCCTCACCCTAACACTAATCCAAACACTAAACCTAACCGTAACACTAAACCTCACACTAACCGAACCCTCACCCTAATCCTAATCCTAACCCTAACCCTCATCCTAACCCTCACCCTCAGTGTAAGCCTAAGCCTAAACCTAACCCAAACACTCACACTCACCCTAACCCTTAACCTAATCCTAATCCTAACCCTAACCCTAAGCCTCACCCTCAGCCTCAGCTTAACCTTCACTCTAACCCTGTACCTCACACTCACCCTAACCCTAACCCGAAACCTCACCCTAACACTAACCCTAAACCTCAACCTCACCCTAGCCCTCACCGTAACCCTAATCCTAACACTAAAACTCATCCCAACCCTCCCCATAACCCTAACCCTAACCCTCACCCTAACCCTGAACCTCACCCTCACCCTCACCCTCAGCCTAACCCTAAGAATAACCCTAAATCTAACCCTAACACTCACACTCACCCTAACCCTAACCCTAATCCTAATCTTAAACCTCACCCTCACCCTAACTCTCCCACTAAACCTAACCCTAAACCTAACACAAACCCAAAACCTAACACTAACCCTAACCCTAACCCTCATTCTCAGCCTCACCCTAACCCTAACACTAACCCTAAAACTCACCCTCACCCTAACCCAAACTCTAACCCTAACCCAAACCCTAAACCTCACCCTAACACTAAACCTAACCCTAACCCACACCTTCAGCCTCAGCCTAATTCTAAGCCTAACCCTAACCCTAAACCTCACACTCACCCTAATCCTAACCCTAAACTTCACCCTAACCTTAACCCTCACATTCACCTTAACACTAATCCTAATCCTACTCCTAACCCTAACCCTAAACTCACCCTCACCCTCACCCTAACCCTAACCCTAAACCTTACCCTAACACTAACCCTAAACCTCACCTTCAACATAGCCCTCACCCTAAACCTAATCGAAAACCTAATCGTCATCCTAACCCTCACCCTAAATCTAAGCCTAAGCCTAACCCTAACCCTAACCCCAACCCTCACTGTAACACTAACACTAACCCTAACACTAACACTAACCCTAAATCTAACCCTAAACCTCAGCCTCACCCTAACCCTAACCCAAAACCTAAACCTATCCCTCATCCTAACTCTAAGCCTAACCCTAACCCTAATCCTAACCCTCACACTCGTCCCCACCCTAAACCTAATCCTAAACCTAACCCTATCCCTGATCCTAACCCTCACCCTAACCCTCAGCCTAGCCCTCACCCTTACACTTATCTTAACCCTATCCCTCACCCTAACCATTACCCTCACTCTATACCTAACCCTCACCCTAACACTTACCCTCACCCTAACACTAACCTTAACCCTAACACTAACCCTCAAACTAACCCTAAACATCACCCTAACCCTAAACGACCCCCTAACACAAACTCTAACCCTCATCATCACCCTAGCCTTCATCCTAACCCTAACCTTAATCCTCACAATAAACCTCACACTAACCCTAACACTAATCCTGAATTTAACCCTCAACCTCACCCTAACACTAACACTAACCCTCACACTAACCCTAACACTCACACTTACGGTAACCTTCACCCTCAGCCTAACCCTCACCTTTACCCTTACCATCACCCCCACGCTTACCCGCACCCTAACCCTAACCCTCACTCTAACCCTAAATGTACCACTAAACATCACCCTCACCCTAACACTTACTCTAACCCTAACCCTAACACTAAACCTCACTGTAATTCTAACCATAACCCTCACCCTCACCGTAACCATAACCCTAACCCCAAACCTAACAATAACCCTAACCCTAACCCTAAACCTCACCCTAAACATAACCCGCACCCTAACCCTAATCCTCAACCTAACACTTATCCTCACCCTAACACTAACCCTCACATTAACTGTAACCCTCACCCTAATCCTAAACCTCACCCTAACCCTAAACCTAACCCTCATCCTAGCCCTCACCCTAAACCTAATTCTAACCCTCACACTCACTCTAACCCTAACCCTCATCCTCACCCTAAACCTCACACTAACCCTAACTCTAATCATCAATCTCAACCTCACCCTCACCCTAACACTAACCCTTACCCTAAACCTAAACCTAACCCTAACACTCACCATTACCTTAACCCTCACCCTCAGCCTAAACCTCACTTTTACACTTACCACCATCCTCACCCTAACCCTCACCTTAACCCTAAACCTCATCCTAACCCTCACCCTAACTGTTAACCTAACCATCACCGTAACCTTAATCCTCACCCTCACCCTAGCCCTAAACCTAACCTTAATCCTAATGCTAACTATCATCCTAACACTCACCCTAACCCTAACACTAACACTTAACCGAAACCTAACTCTCACCCTAAACCAAAACCTAACCCTCAACATCTCCCTCATTCTCAGCCTAACCCTAAGCCTAAGCCTGAGCCTAAACCTAAACCTAACCCTCACACTCACCCTAAACCTTACCCTAATCCCAATTCTAAACCTAATCCTAACCCTCACCATCACCCTCACCCTCACCCAAACCCTCAACCTAACCCTAACCCTAACAGTAACCCTACGACTAACCCTCAAACTCAGCCTCACCCTTACCCTAACTCTAACCCTAAACCTCACCCTCACTCTAACCCTAACTCTAACACTAACCCTAACACTGAACCTCACCCTAATCCTAACCCTAACCCTCTCTCTAACTATAACCCTCACCCTAATATTAACCCACACCCTAACCCTTACCATCACTTTAACACTAACACTAACCCTAACACTAACCCTCACACTAAGACTAACCCTCCCCCTAATCTAAAACCTCACACTAACCCTAACCTTAGTCCTCAATCTAACCCTCACGCTAACTCTAACCCTAACCTTAAACCTAACCCTAACCCTCACCCTTATCTTAACCCTCACACTCACCCTAAACCTCACCTTTACCGTTCCCATCATCCTCACCCTAACCCTAAACCTCATCCTAACCTTCACCCTAACCATAAACCTAACCATCACCCTAACCCTAACCCTCACACTCAACTTCACGCTCAGCCTAACCCTACGCCTAAGCCAAACCCTTACTCTAACCCTCACCCTCACCCTAGCCCTCACTCTAACCCTAATCCTAAACCTTTCCCACATTGTAACCCTCACCCTAACCCTAACTCTAACAATCACCTTAACGATGATCCTCACCCCCACCCTCACCCTCAGCCTAACCCTAACCCTAAACCTAACCCTCACATACCCTCACCCTAAACATAACCATAAACCTTAACATCACCCAAACACTCACCCTAAACCTCACCCTCACCCTAGCCCTCATCCTAAGCCTAACCCTAACCCCAATCCTCATCCTAACCCTGATCCTAACCCTAAACCTAAACCTCACCCTAATCCTAAGTCTAATCCTAACCCTCACCCTAACCCTAACCCTCATGCTCATTTTAACCCTAACTCTAACCCTCAGCCTAGCCCTAAACTTAACCCGAACCCTAACTCTCACCCTAACCCTACCCTTAACACTCGCCCTTACCTTAACCCTCACCCTCACCCTCACCTTCAGCCTAACATTAAGCCTAACCCTAACCCTAACCCTAACCCTCACACTCAAGCTAACCCTAAACCTAATCCTAATACTAACACTAACCCTAAACCTCACCCTCACCCTAATCCTCACCTTAACCCTAACCGTAACATTAATCCTAACCCTAACCCTAACCCTAAAACCCAACCTCACCCTAAACCTCACACTAACCCTAACACTAATCCTCAATCTAACCCTCACCCTAACCCTAACCATAACCATTAACCTAACCCTAAACCTCACCCTTATTTTAACCCTCAACCTCAGTCTAAACCTCATCATTAGCCTCACCATCATCCTCACCCTAAACCTCACCCTAATCCTAAACCTCATCCTAACCCTCACCCTAACTTTAAACCTCACCCGAACCCGAACCCTCACCCTCAAGCTCATGCTCAGCCTAACCCTAAGCCTAAGCCTAATCTTATTCTAATCCTCACCCTCCTGCTAGCCCTCACCCGAACCCTAATCCTAACCCTATCCCTCATGCTTACCCTCACCCTAGCCCTAACCCTAACCATCACCCTAACCATAATCCTCAGCCCCACCCTCACCCTCAGCATCACCCTAACCCTAAGCCTAACCCTAACCCTAACCCTCACATACCCTAACCTTAATCCTAACCCTAACCCTAAACATCAACCTAACCCTCAAACTAACCTTAACCCTAACACTAATCCTAACCCTAACCCTCGACCTAACCCTCCCCAACCCTAAATCTAAACCAAAAACTCACCATCACCCTAACCCAAATACTAACCCTAACCCTCACCCTAACCCTAACCCTCACACTCACTGTAACCCTCACCCTCATACTAACCCTCACCCTAACCCTAACCCTAACCCTAAACCTCACCCAAACACTAACCCTAACCCTCACCCTCACCCTACCCCTAATCCTAACCCTAATCCTCATTTTAACCCTCAACCTAACCCTAACCCTAAACCTCACCCTCACTGTAACCCAAACCCTAAACCTCACCCAAACCATAAACTTAACACTCATCCTAATCCTCACCCTAACCCTTACACTAACCCTAACCCTAATCCTCACCCTAACACTAACCCTCACACTAACCCTAACCCTCACCCTAACCGTAAACCTAAACATCAACCTAACCCTATCTTCACCCTCAAACTCACACTCAGCCTAAACCTAACCCTAAGCCTAACCCTGACTCTAACAATCACCCTCAACCTAGCCCTCACCCTAACCCTAATCCTAACCCTATCCCTCATCCTAACCCTAACCATAAGCCTAACCCTAACCATCACCCTAACCCTAATCCTCACCCGCACCCTCACCCTCAGCCTAACCCTAACCCTAAGCTTAACCATAACCATTACATACTCTCACCGTTACGCTAACCCTAACCCTAACCCTAAACCTCAACCTAACCCTCACCCTAAACTTATCCCTAGCACTAAGCTTAACCCTCGACCTAACTTCCCCCCTAACACTAAATCTAACCCTAAAACTCACCCTCACCACAACACAAATCCTAAACCTAACCCTAATCCTTACCCTAACCCTCAACCTCACTGTAACCCTAACCCTCAAAACCCTCACCCTAAACCTAACCCTAAACCTAAACCTCACCCAAACACTAACCCTAACCATCACCCTCACCCTAACCCTAACGCTAATCCTCATCCTAACCATCACCCTTAGCCTAACCCTAACCCTCACCCTAATCCTAAACCTACCCTAACCCTCAACCTAACCCTATCCCTCATGCTCACTGTAAACCTAACCCTAACCCTCACCCTAACCCTAAACTTAAACAGAACCCTAACCCTCACCCTAACGATACCCCTAACTCTCACCCTAAACCTAACCCTTACCCTCACCTTCACCCTCAGCCTAACCCTAAGGGTAAACCTAAACATAACCCTAACCCTCACACTCATACTAACCCTTACCCTAATCCTATTCCTAACAATAACCCTAACCCTCACAATCACCCTAACCCTCATGGTAACCCTAACTCTAACACTAACCCTAAACCTAACCCTCAACCTCAGGCTACCCTAACCCTAAACCTAACCCTAAACCTCACCCTAATCCTCACCCTAAACCTCACCCTCAACCTAGCCCTCACCCTAACCCTAATCCTAACCCCAACCCCCATCCTAACACTAACCCTAAAACTCACCCTCACCCTCACCCTAACCCTAACCCTAACCCTAACCCTCATCCTAACCCTAACCCTCAACCTCACTGTAACCGTTACCCTAACCCTCACTTAACCCTAAACTTAACCTGAACCCTAACTCTCACCCTAACCCTAAACCTAACCCTCACCCTAACCGTAACCCTCACCCTCACCCTCACCCTCAGCCTAACACTAAGCCTAACCCTATCCCTAAACCTAACCCTCATCGCATCCCTCACCCTAACCCTAACCCTAATCATAATCCTACCCCTAACCCTAAATCTCACCCTATCCCAAACCCTCAAGTTAAGCCTAACCCTAACATTAATCCTAACCCTAACCCTAACCCTAAACCTCATCCTAAACCCTAAATTTCACTCTAACCATCACACTAATCCTCAACCTAAACCTCACGCTAACCTTAACCCTCACACTAACCCTAACATTAACGCTCAACCTAACCCTACATCTAACCCTAAATCTAATCCTACACCTCCCCCTCATCCTAACCTTAATCCTAACCCAAACCTAAACCTCACTCAAACTCTAACTCTAATCCTCACACTCAAACTAGCCTTCACCCTAACTCTAATCCTTACCCTAATCCTCATCCTAACCCTCACCATAACCCAAACTCTAACACTGACTCTAACACTAACCCTCACCCTCAGCCTCACCCTAACTTTAACTCTAACCTTAAACCTCACCCTCACCCTAACCTTAACCCTAAACCTAACACTAAATCTCACCCTAACCCTAACCCTAAACCTCACCCTAACACTAAACCTAACCCTCACACTCACCCTCACCATAACTCTAACCCTAACACTAACAATAACACTAATCCTAACCCTAAACCTAACCATAACCCTCACCATAATCCTAACACTCACCCTCACCCTAACCATAATCTTTACCCATACCCTCAACCTAACCCTAACCCTCACCCTCACCATAAACCTAAGCCTCATCCTAACCCTAACCCTAAATCTAGCCAAAACCTTACCCTAACACTAACCCTAACCCTCACCATCACCCGAGCCCTCACCCTCACACTAATCCTAGCCCTTACACTCACCCTAACCCTATACTTAACCGAACCTTAACTCTCACCCTAACCTTAACCCTAACCCTCACCTAAACCTAACCCTCACCCTCACCCTCACTCTCAGCCTAACCCTAAGCCTAAGCCTAACCCTAACCCTAACCTTCACCCTCAACCTCATGCTCAGCCTAACCCTAAGCCTAAGCTTAACACTTACTCTAACCCTGACCCTCACACTAGCCCTCAGCCTAAACCTAATCCTAATGCTATCCCTCATCCTAACCCTCACCCTAACCCTAACAATCACCCTAACCCTAATCCTCACTCCCACCCTTACCCTCAGCATAATCCTAACCCTAAGCCTAAGCCTAACCCTAACCCTCACATACCCTAACCCTAACCCTAATCCTAACCCTAAACCTAACCCTAAACATCAACCGAACCCTCACCCTAACCTTAACCCTAACATTAATCCTAACCCTAACCCTGGAACTAACCCTCCCCCTAACCCTAAATCTAACCCTAAAACTCACCATCATCCTTACCCTAATCCTAACCCTAACCTTCACCCTAACCCTAAACCTCACCTTCACTGTAACCCTAAACCTCACCCTTACCCTCACCCTAACCCTTACCCTTAGCCTAAATCTCACCCAAACACTAACCCTGATCCTCACCATCACCCTAGTGCTCACCCTAAACCTAATCCTAACACGAAGGTGAACCCTTAACCTCACCCTAACCATTGCGGTAACCCTAACTCTAACACTGACCATAACACTAACCCTCAACCTCATTCTCAACCTAACCTTAACTCTAATCTTAAACCTCACCCTCACCCTAACCTAACCCTAAACCTGACCCTAAAGCTCACCCTAATCCTAAGCCTAAACCTCACCCTAACCCTAGCGCTCACCCTAATCCTAATACTAACCCTAAACTTCATCCTAAGCCTCACCCTAAAACTAACCCTAACCCTCACCCTCACCCTCACCCTAACCCTAACTCTAACGCTCAACCTAACCCTATCCCTCACCCTGACTGTAACCCTTACCCTAACACTAACCCTAACCCTAAAATTAACCGAACCCTAACTCACACGCTAACCCTAACTCTAAACCTCACCCAAACCCTAACCCTCAACCTCACACTCACTCTCAACCTAACCCTAAGCCTAATCCTAAAACTAACCCTAACCCTTTCCCTAATCCTAATCCTAACCCTAACCCTAACCCTCACCCTGTTGCTCAGCTTAAGCCTAAGCCTAAGCCTAAGCCTAACTCTAACCCAAACCCTCACCCTAGCCCTAACCCTAACAGTAACCCTAACTCTAACCGTAAACCTCGCTCTCACCCTAACCCTAACTCTAACCCTAACCCTAAACCTAAACCTCATCGTAACCCTAACCCTAACCCTCACCCTCACCCTAACCGTAACCCTAACACTAACCCTAACAATAAACCTAACCCTAAACCTCAACCTAACCATAACGCTCACCCTAACCCTAACCCTCAACTTAGCATTTACCCTCAACCTAACTCTAACCCTAACCCTAACCCTCACCCTCACCATAACCCTAAACCTAAACCTCATCCTAACCCTAACCCTAACCCTCACCCTCACCCTCACCATAACCGTAACCGTAACCCTAACCCTAACAATAAACCTAACCCTAACCCTCAACCTAACCATAACGCTCACCCTCACCCTAACATTTACCCTCACCCTAACCCTAAACCTAACCCTAACACTAACCCTCACACTAACCCTAACCATCACCCTAACCCTAAACCTCACCCTAAAACTAAACCTAACCCTCACCCTCACCCTAGCCCTCACCCTAACCCTAACCCTCATCCTCACCCTAAGCCTCACACTAAAACTAACACTAATCCTCAACCTAACACTCACTCACACCCTTCCCCTAACACTAACCCGCACCTAAACCCTAACCCTCAGCCCACTGTAACCCTCACCCTCACCCTAACCCTCACATTTACCCTTACCATCACTGCCAAGCTAAACCTTACCCTAACCCTAATCCTCACCCTAACCCTCACCCTAACCCTAATGCTAACCCTAACCCTCAACCGAAACCTAACCTTCACCCTCATCGTAACCCTTTCTCTAACCCTCAACCTAACCGTAAACTTAACCCGAACACTAACTCTGACACTCATCCTAAAACTCCCCTAACCTTAGCCCTAAACGTAACCCTAACCGGAACCCTAACCCTCAACCTCATGATCAGCCTAAGCTTAAGCCTAACCCTAAACCTAACATTCACCCTAACCCTAACACCAAACCTAACTCTAACCCTAAACGTCATCCTCAACCTAATCCTAACTCTAACTCTAACCCTAACACTAAACCTGACCCTAACCCTCACACTAACCCTCATCCTCACCGTAACCGAAACCCTAACCCTAAGCCTAACAATAACCCTAACACTAACCCTAACCCTCAACCTAACCATAATGCTCACCCTAAGCCTAACCCTCATCCTAACCCTTACCCTCACCCTAACCCTAACACTAACCCTCACACTAACCCTAACCCTCACTCAAATCCTAAACCATACCCTAACCCTAACCCTGAACCTAACCCTAAACCTCATGCTCAGCCTAACCCTAAGCCTAAGCCTAACACTTACCCTAACCCTCCCCCTCACCCTAGCCCTCACTCTAATCCTAATCCTAAACCTAACCCTCATCCTAACCCTCACCCTAACCCTAACCCTAACCATCACCCTAAACCTAATCCTTACCCCCACCCTCACTCTCAGCCTAAGCCTAACCCTAATCCTAACCCTCATACTCACCCTCACCCTCACCTTATCCTAAACCTAACACTAAACATAACCCTAAACCTCAATCTAAGCCTCATTCAAACTTTAACCCTAATACTAAACCTAACCCCAACTCTCGAACTAACCCTCCAACTAACCCTAAATCTAACACTAAACCTCACCCTCATCCTAACTCTAATCCTAAACCTAACCCTAATCCTCACCCTAACCCTAACCCTAACCCTCACCCTCCCCCTCAACCTCACCATAACTCTAACCCAAACCTTAACAACAACACTAACCTAACCATAAACCTAACCCTAACCCTAAACATAACCCTAATCCTAACACTCCCCCTCACCCTAACCGTAATCCTAACCCTAACCCTCACCCTAACCCTAAACCTCACCCTCCCTGAAACCCTAACCCTCAAGCTAACCCTCACCCTAACCCTAACCCAAACCTAAACCTTAATCTAAAACTAACCCTAACCCTCACCCTCACTCTAGCCCTCATCCTAACCCTAATCCTCATCCTCACCCTCACCCTAACCCTAAACCTAACGCTAACCCTCAACCTAACCCTAACCCTCACGTTCACGATAACCCTAACCCTAACCCTCACCCTAACCCAAAACTTAACCGAACCCTAATTCTCATCCTAACCCTAACCCTAACTCAGTCGAACCCTAACCCTAACTCTCACCCTCTATGTTAGACTAACCCTAAGCCTAAACTTTACCGTAACCCATACAGTCACACTCACCCTAACCCTTACCCTAAACCTAATCCTAACCCTAAGTGTAACCATCACACTGAACCTAACCCTCATGCTAACCCTAACTCAAACAGTAACCCTAACCCTCAAACTCAGCCTCATCCTAACCCTAACTCTTACCCTAAATCTCACCCTCACTCTAACCTTAAACCTAAACCTACATTTCACCCTAACCCTAACCCTAAGCCTAAACGTAACCCTAACCCTGACCCTTACAGTAACCCTCACCCTCAGCCTAAGCCTCACCTTTAACCTTACCATCATCCTCACCCTAACCCTCACCCTAACCCTAAACCTCATCCTAACACTCACCCTAACCGTAAACCTAACCATCACCCTAACCCTAACCGTCACCGTCAATCTCATGCTCAGCCTAACCCTAAGCCTAAGCTTAAGCCTAACCCTTAGCTAAGCCTCACCCTCACGTTAGCCCTCACCCTAACCCTAATCCTAACCCTAACCATCACCCTAAACCTAATCCTTACCCCCAACCTCACTCTCTGACTAATCCTAAGCCTAAACCTAACCCTAACCCTAACCCTCACACTCACCATTACCCTCACCCTAATCCTAACCCAAACCGTAATCATAACCCTAAAACTCAACTTAACCGTCACCCCAACCTTAACCCTTAAACTAACCCTAACACTAACCCTCGACCTAACCCTCCAACTAACCCTAAATCTAACCTTAAACCTCACCCTCACCATAACCCTAATCCCAACCCTAACCCTAAACCTCATTCTAACCCTAATCCTAATCCTCACCCTGACCATCACCCTCACCCTCACCATAACTCTAACCCTAACCCTAACAATAACACTAATCCTAACCCTAAACCTAACCCTAACCCTAATCCTAACAGTCTCCCTCACCCAAACCCTAATCCTAACGCTTACACTAAACCTCACACTAACCCTAACCCTAACCCTTACGCTAGCCCTCACCCTAACCTTAATTCTAACTCTCACCCTCACCCTAAACCTGACCCTCATCCTCACCCTAAACCTCACACTAACACTAACACTAATCCTCAATCTAACCCTCATCCTATACCTAACACTAACCCTTACACTAACCCTAAACCTAACCCTAAACCTCACCCTTATCTTAACCCTCACCCTCAGCGTAAACCTCACCTTTACCCTTACCATCAACCTTACCCTAACCCTAACCCTCATCCTCACCGTAAACCTAACCCTCAAACTAACCCTCACCCTAAGCCTAACTCTAACCCTAACCCTTAATCTAACACTAACCCTAAACCTCACCCTCAACCTAGCCGTCACCCTATCCCTAATCCTCATCCTTACCCTCACCCTAACCCTAATCTTAACCCTTACCGTAACCCTAATCCTAACCCTAAGCCTCAACCTAACCGTAACACTCAAGCTCACCATAAATCTAACCCTAACCCTCACCCTAACCCTAAACTTAACCAAACCCTAACTCTCACCATAAACCTAACCCTGACCCTGACTCTGAACCTCACCCTCAGCCTAACCCTAAGCCTAACCCTAACCATAACCCTCACACTCACCCTAACCCTTATGCTAATCCTAATCCTAAACTTAAGCCTAACCCTCAACCTCAACCTAACCCTCACCCTAACCCTAACTCTAACACTAAACCTAAACATCAATCTCAGCCTCACCCTAACTCTAACTCTAACCGTAAAACTCACCCTCACCCTAACCCTACCCCTAACCCTAACCCTAAATCTCACCCTAACTTTAACCCTAAAGCTCAACCTCAAACTAGCCCTCACCCTAACCCTAACCATAAAACTAACCCTTAACCTAACCCTAACAATCACCCTCACTTTAACCCTTACCATAACCCTCAACCTAACCCTAAACTTAACACGAACCCTAACTCTCACCCCAACCCTAACACTAACCCTCACCCTAACCCTAACCCTCAACCTTACCGTAACCCTAACCCTCAGCCTAACCCTCACCTTTAACCTTACCGACACCCTCACCCTAACCCTATACCTAACCCTAAACCTCAACCTAACGCTAACCTGAAACCTCAACCTCAAACCAGGCCTCACCATAACCCTAATCCTAAACCTAACCCTCATCCTAACCCTCACCCTAACACTAACCCTAACCTTCACATTCACCCTAACCCTAATCCTAACACTAACCCTCAACCTAACCCTAACCCTCATCCTCAACATAACCCTTAACCTAACCCTCAACCTAAACGTAAACTTAACCCGAACCCTAACTCTCACCCCAACCCTTACTAACGCTCAGCCTCAGCCTAACGCTCACCTTTAACCTTACCGACACGCTCACCCTAACTCTATCCATAACCCTATCCCTAACCCTAAACCTCACCTTAACCCTAAACCTCACACTCACCATCAACCTCACCATAACTCTAAACCTAACCCTAACAATAACACTTACCCTAAACCTAACCCTAACCCTAACCCTCACCATAATCCTAACCCTAACCCTAAACTTAACCTTAACCCTAACCCTAATTCTAACCCTCACCCTAACCCTAAACCTGACCCTCATCGTCACCCTAAACCTCACACTAACTCTAACACTAATGCTAAATATAACACTCTTCCTATCCCTAAACCTAACCCTTACACTAACCCTAAACCTAACCCTAACCCTCACCCTTATCTTAACCATTACCCTCAGCATAAACCTCACCTTTACCCTTAAAATCATCCTCACCCTAACCTCACCCTAACCCTAAACTTCATCCTAACCCTCACCCTAAACGTAAACCTAAACATCACCCAAACCCTAAACCTCACCCCCAACCTCACCCTCAGCCTAACCCTAAGCCTAAGCCTAAACCTAACCCTAAGCCTCACACTCAACCTCACCCTCACCCTAATCCTAACACTAACAATAACCCTAACCCTAAACCTCATCCTAACCCTCATCCTCACCCTCACCCTCAACCTCACTGTTACTCTAACCATATCCCTAACAATAACACTAATCCTAACGCTAAACGTAAACCTAACTCTAACACTAACCTTAATCCTAACACTCACCCTCACCTTAACCCTAATACTAACAATGAACATCACTCTAACCCTAACCCTCACATCACCATAACACTAACTCTCATCCTAACCCTCACTCTAAACCTAACCCTAAACCTAAACCTCATCCTAACACTAACCCGAATCCTCACCTTCACCTTAGCCCTCAACCTAACCCTAATCCTAACCCTAATCCTCATCCTAACCCTCAACCTAACCCTAATATTAACCCTAACACTCACCCTAACCCTCAACTTAACCCGAACCCTAAGTCTCACCCTAACCCTAACCCTCACTCTCATCCAAACCCTAACCCTAACCCTCACCCACACATTCAGTCTAAACGTAGCCTAACCCTAATCCTAAACCTAACCCTCACACTCACCCTAAACCTTATCCTAATCCTAATCTTAACCTTAAGCCTAAAGCTCACCCTCACCCTAACCCTCAGCCTAAACCTAAATCTAAAACTAACCCTAACACTAACCCTCACCCTCAGCCTCACCCTAACCCTAATTCTAACCCTAAACCTCACCCTCACCCTAACCCTAACCCTAAACCTAAGCCTCACCTTAAACCTAACCCTAAACCCCACCCTCACAATAGCCCTCCCCATAACCTAATCCTAACCCTAACCCTTATCCTAACCCTCACCCTAAACCTAATCCTAAACCTCATCCTCACACTCACACTAACTCTAAACCTAACCCTAACCCTCAACATAACCCTAACCCTCACCCTCACCATAACCCTTACCATAACCCTCACCCTAACCCTAAACTTAACCCAAAACCTAACCCTCACCCTAACCCTAACCCTCACCCTCAACCTCACCCTCAGCCTAACCCTAAGCTTAAACTTAAACCTAACCCTAACACACACACTCACCCTCACCCTGAACCAAATCCTAAACTTAACCCTAACCCTAACCCTAACCCTCCCCCTTACTCTCACTGTAATCCTAATGCTAACACTAACCCTAACCTTTTCCTAACCGTCACCCTAACCCTAACTAACTCTAAACCTCCCGCTCACAATAAACCTAACTCTAACACTAACCTAAACCCCTAAACCTCGCCGTAACCCTAAGCCTAAAACAAAACCTCACCCTAACCCTAACCCTAAACCTAAACCTCATCCTAACCCTAACCCGAACCCTCAACTTCACCCTCACCATAACCGTAACTCTAACCCTAACCCTAACAATAACCTCACCCTAACCCTAACCCTCACCTTAAAACTTACCCACACACTAACACTAACCCTAACCCTAACACTAACCCTCACACTAACCCTAACCATCACCCTAACCCTAACCCTCATTCTAACCTTATCCCTAACCCTCATCCTCACCCTAGCCCTCACCCTAACACTAACCCTCATCCTCACCCTAACCCTCAACCTCACCCTCACCCTAAGCCTAACCCTAACCCTAAACCTAATCCTAAACCTATCCCAAACCCTCACCCTCACACTAACCCTCACCCTAACCCTAACCCTAAAACTAACACTATCCCTAAACTTAACCCTCACCATCACCCTCACCCTAACCCTAACTCTAAATCCGAACGTCAAACCTAACCCTAACCCTAAACCTCACCCTCACCCTAGCCCTTACCCTAACTCTAATCCTAACCCTAACCCTCATACTAAACCTCTCCCTAACCCTAAACCTAACCCTCACCCTAACTCTCAACCTCATGCTCACCCTCAGACTAAACCTAAGCCTAACCCTAGACCTAACCCTAACAAACACACTCACCCTCAACCTAATCCTAATCCTATCCCTAAACCTAACACTAACCATAACCATCCCCCTATCACCCTAACCCTAACCCTAAACCTCACCCGAACCTTAATTATAACCCTAAACCTCACCCTCACCCAAACCCTAACTATAACTGTAACCCCAACCTAGACTTCAACCTAACACTAACCCTAACCCTCAACCTCACATTAACCGTAACCCTAAACCTAACCCTAACAATAAACCTAAACCTAATCCTAACCCTCACCCTTACCATAACCCTCACCCTAACCCATACCTTCAACCTAACACTTACCCTCATCCTAACACTAACCGTAACCCTAACACTAACCCTCAAACTAATCCTAAACCTAACCCGAAACCTCAACCTAACCCTCACCCTCAACCTAATCCTAACATTACGCCTAATCCTAACACTCACCCTAACCCTCCCCCAAACGGTAAATCGAAACCTAACCTCCACCCTAACCCTAACCCTAACCCTCACCCGCCCCCTCACCTTCACTGTAACTCTAACCCTAACCCTAAAAATAACACTAACCCTAACCCGAACCATCACCCTAACCCTAATCCTCACCCCACCCTCACCCTCAGCCTAACCCTAAGCGTAAGCATAACCCTCACCCAAACCCTCACACTCACCCTCAATCTGACCCTAATCCTCAACCCTCAACCTCAACCTAAACTTCAACCTCAAACTAACCCAAACACTAATCCTAACCCTAAACCTCACCCTAACCCACGCCCAAACAATAACTCTAACCCTCAACCTCAACCTCAACCTAACCCTAACCCTATCCCTAAACCTCACCCTAACCCTAACCCTCACCCTCACCCTCAAACTCACCATAACTCTAACCCTGACCCTAAGAATAACACTAATCCTAACCCTAACCCTAACAATAACACTCACCCTCAGCCTCACCCTCACCGCAAACTTTAACCTAAACATAACCCTAACAATAACCCTAACCCTAAGCCTAACCCTAACCCTAACTCTAATCCTCACCCACAACCTCACCCTCAGCCTAACACTAAGCTTAACCCTAACCCTAACCCTCACCGGAACCCTAACCCTAACCCTAACCCTATGAGTAACCCTAAACCTAAACCTAACCCTAAACTTAACCCTAATCCTCAGCCTCACCTTCACCCTAACCCAAACCATAGCATTAACACTCACCATAACTCTAAGCCTAAACCTATCCCTAAACCTAACTCTCACACTCACTCTCACCCTAACCCTAATCCTAAACCTAACTCGATTCCTATACCTAGCCCTCACCCTAACCCTCACCATAGCCCTCACACTTACCCTAATCCTAACACTAAACCTCATCCTAAACCTCACTCTGACATTAACCCTAACCCTCACCCTCACGCTCACACTCAGCCTAAACCTAAGCCTAACCCGAACCATAAACCTAACCCTCACTGTAACCCTAACCCTAACCTTAACCATGACACTAACCCTAAACCTAAACCTAACCATAAACCTAACCCTAAACCTAACCCTAATCCTCAGCTTCACCCTCACCCTACCCCAAACCCTAACCCTAACCCTCACCCTAACCCTAAGCCTAAACTTAACCCTATCCCTAACCCTCAACCTAATCCTCCAACTAACCCTATATCTAACCCTAAACCTCACCCTCACGCTAAGTCTAATCCTAACCCTAACCCTCCCCCGCACCCTCACCCTCACCTTAATTCTAACACTAACGCTAACAATAAAACTAACCTTCTCCCTAACCATCACCCTAACACTATTACTCACCCCCACCCTCACCATCAGCCTAACCCTAAGCCTAAGCCTAACCCTCACCCTAAGCCTTACGCTCACCCTCACCCTAAACCTAATCCTAAACCTAAGCCAATCCCTAAACCTCAACTTAACCCTCACCCTCAACCTAACCCTAACACTAACCCTAACCCTAAACCTCACCCTAACCCTCCAACTAATACTAACTCTTACCCTAAACCTCACGCTCACACTAACCCTAACCCTAACCCTAAACCTCACCCTAAAACTCAACCTAACCCTAAACCTCACCCTCATGCTCAACCTCACCGTAACTCTAACCCTAATCCTAACAATAACATTAACCCTATCCCTACCCCTAACACTAATCATAACCCTCACCCTCAGCATCACCCTCATCACAAACTTAACCCTAACCATAAAACTAACAATACCCCTAAAGCTAACCCTAAACCCAACCCTAATCCACACCCCACCCTCACCCTTAGCCTAAGCCTAAGCCTAAGCTTAAGCCTAACCCTCAACTTAACCCTAACCATAACCATAACCCTAAACCTAAACCTAACCCTCACCCTAAACCTAACCCTAATCCTCAGCCTCACCCTCAACCTAACCCACAACCTCACCCTAAGCCTAAGCCTAACCCTAAACCTAACTCTCACACTCACCCTCACCCTAAAGCTAATCCTAAACCTAACCCTATCCCTAAACGAAACCCACACACTACCCTCATCCTAGCCCTCACCCTAACCCTAATCCTAACCCTAAAACTAATCCTAAGCCTCACCCTAACCCTAACCCTAACCTTCACCCTAACCCTAACCCTAAACCTCACCCTCATTCTCTGCCTAAGCCTAAACCTAGCCTAACCCTAACCCTAACGTTAACCCTCATGGTAAAGATAACCCTAACACTAACCCTACCTGTAACCCTAAATCTCACCCTCATCCTAAACCTAACTCTAACCCTAACCCCAAACCTAAACCTCATCCTAACCTTAACCCTAACCATCAGCCTCACTGTAACTGTAACCCTAACCCTAACCCTAACCCTAACAATAACCCTAACCCTAACCCTAACCCTCACCCTATCCCTAACCTTAAGTGAACCCTAACTCTCTCCCTAACCCTAACCCTCACACTAACCCTAAACCTCACACTCACCCTCATCCTAAATCTAAGCCTAACCCTAACCCTAACCCTCACAATCACCCTAACCCTTACCCTAATACTAATCCTAACCCTAAGCCTAACCCTCACCCTCTACCTAACCCTCACCCTAACCCTAACTCTAACACTAACCCAAACCCTAACCATCAACCTCAGTCTCAACCTAACCCTAAACCTAACCCTAAACCTCACCCTCACCCTAACCCTAAACCTAACCCTAACCATAAAGCTCACCCTAAACCTAAACCTAAACCTCACCCTCACCCTAGCCCTCACCCTAACCCTAATACTAACACTAACCCTCATCCTAACCCTCACCCTAACACTAACCCTAACCCTCTCCCTTACCCTAACCCTAATCCTAACCCTAACCCTCAACCTAAACCTAACTCTCACCCTCACCCTAACCCATACCCTAACCCTCACCCTAACCCTAAAATTAACCCGATCCCTAACACTCACCGTAACCCCAACCCTAAACCTCACCCTAACCCTCACACTTAGCCTAACCCTCACGTTTACCCTTACCTTCACCCCCACCCTAAACCTCACCCTTACCCTAACATTCAACCTAACACTCACCCTAACCCTAACTCTACTCCTAAACCTCACCCTCACCATAACCCTAACTCTAACACTATCCCTAACACTAATCCAAAACCTAAAACTAACCCTAACACTCAAACTAACCCTAACACTCACCCTCACCCTCACCCTCAGCCTAAACCTAAGGCTAACCCTAACCCTCACACTCACCCTAACCCTAACCCTAATCCTAATCCTAACACTTACCCTAACCCTCACCCTCTGCCTCAGCCTCACCCTAACCCTAATTCTAACTCTAAACCTCAACCTCACCCTAACCCTAACGCTATTCCTAACCATAACCTTAACCCTAACCCTAACCCTACCCCTAACTTTCACCCTCACCCTGACCCTAAGCCTAAACCTAACCCTAACTCTAACCCTCACACTCCCCCTCTCCTTAAACCTAATCCTAATCCTAACCCTAACCCTAAGAGACACCCTCACCTTAAACCTAGCTCTAACACTAACACTAAGCCAAACCCTCACCCTAACACTCACCTTAAACCTATCTGTAACACTAAACCTCAAACTCACACTGACCCTAACCCTAACCCTAAACCTCACCCTAACCCTAACCCTAAACCTCACCTTCAACCTAGCCCTCACCCTAAACCTAATCCAAAACCAAACCTTCATCCTAACACTCACACTAACCCTAACCCTAACCCTCACCCGAACCCTAACCCTCCCGCTCAACCTAACCCTCAGCCTAAACCTAAGCCTAACCCAAAACCTAACTCTAACCCACACACTCACCCTCACCCTAACCCTAATCTTAACCATATCCCTAACACTTAACCTCACCCTAACCCTAAACCTAAAACTAACCCTAACCCTAACCCTCATCTTAAACCTCACCTGAACCCAAAATCTAACCTTAAACCTCACACTCACCCTAACCCTAACTCTAACCCTAACCCTAAACCTAAACCTCCCCTAACCTTAACCCTCATACTCACCCTCACTGTACCCCTAACCCTAAACCTAAAAATAACTCTAAAACTAACCGTAAACCTCACCCTAACCATAACCCTCACCCTAACACTAACCCTCACCGTAACCCTAATTCTAACCCTAACCCTAAACCTCACCCTAACCCTAACCCTACCCCTCAGCCTCACCCTAGCCCCCACAATAAACTTAATTCTAACCCTAACCCTCACCATAACCTAACCCTCATCCTCACCCTAAACCTCACACTAACCCTAACCATAATCCTCAATCTATCCCTCACCCTCATCCTAACCCTCACCCTAACCCTTACCCTAACCATCACCCTAATCCTAACTCTGACGCTTAGGGGAACACTCACCCACAGCCTAACCCTCACCTTTACTCCTATGGTCACACTCATCCTAACACTCACCCTAACCCTAACCCTCATCCAAACACTCAACTTTAACCTAACCCTATCCATCACCCTAACCCTAACTCTCACCCTCACCCTCACCCTCAGCCTAAACCTAAGCCTAAGCCTAACCCTAACCCTAACACTCACCCTCACCCAAGCCCTCAGGCTAAACCTAATCCTATCCCTACCCTCATCATAACCTTCACCCTAACCCTAATCCTAAACATCAACCAAAATATATTCCTCACCCCCACGATCACTGTCAGCCAAAACCTAAGCCTATAACTAACCCTAGCCATAACCCTCACCCTCAGCCTCACCCTCACTGCAAACTTAACCCAAAACATAACACTAAAAATAACCCTAATTTAAACCCTAACCTAACCCTAATCCTCACCCCCACCCTCACACTCAGCCTAAACCTAAGCCTAAGCCTCGGACGAACCCTAATCCTCACTGTAACCCTAAAACTATCCCTAACCCTAAACCTAAGCCTAGTCCTCAGCCTCATCCTCACCCTAACCCAAAACCTAACCCTAACCCTCAACCTAACCCTAACCCTAACCATAACGCTCACACTCAACCTCCCCCTAACCCTAATCCTAAACCTAACCCTATCCCTAACCCTAACCCTCACCCTAACCCTCACCCTAGCCCTCATCCTAACCCTAAATCTAAACCTTAACGTCAACTTAACCCTAACCCTAACACTAACCCTAACCCTCACACACATGCTCAGTCTAAGCCTAAACTTAAGCCTAAGCCTAACCCTAACCCTAAACCTAACCCTTACACTAATCCTAACCCTAACCCTCACCCTAAACCGAACACAAACCCTAACTCTAACCCTAAACCTCACCCTCACCCTAACCCTAACCATAAACCTAATCCTAAACCTAAACCTCATCCTAACCCCAACCCTAATCCACACCCTTACCCTCACCGTAACCCTGAACCTAACCCTAACCCTAACCCTAACCCTAACCTTCAACCTAACCCTAACCCTAACACTAACACTAACCCTCACACTAACCCTAACCATCACCCTAACCCTAAACCTCACCCTAACACTAACCCTAACCCTCACACTCATCCTAGACTTCACCCTACCCCTAACTCTCATCCTCACCCTAAAACTCACACTAACCCTAACACTAATCCTCAATCCAACCCTCACCTTCACCCTAACCCTAACCCTAACCCTCACCCTAACCCAAACCCAAACCCTCACCCTTACAATAACCCTTGCCCTCAGCATAAACCTCATTTTTGGCTTACCATCACCCCCACCCTAACACTCACCCTAACCATAACCCTAACCCAAACCCTCCTCCCTAACCCTAACTCTACCCCTAAACCTCACCCTAACCCTAAGCCTAACTCTAACCCTAACCCAAACACTAAACCTCACCCTAACCCTAACCCTCACACTCACCCTCACCGTAACCATAATACTAGACCTAAATATAACCCTCACCCTAACCCTAACCCTCGACCTAATAATATCCCTAACCCTCACACTCACCGAAAAACAAACCCTAATCCTAATCCTAACCCTAAACCTAACCCTCAGCCTCAGCTTAACCCTAAACCTAACACTCACCCTAACCCTAATCCTCACCCTCAGCCTCACGCTAACCCTAACTCTAACCCTAAAACTCACCCTCACCCTAACAGTAACCCTAACCGTAAACCTCAACCTAACCCTAAGCCTAAAACTCACCTTCACCCTAGCCCTTACCCTAACCCTTATCCTAACGCTAAGCCTCATCCTAAACCTCCCCCTAACCCTAACTCTAACCCTAAACCTCACCCTCACCCTAACCATAACCCTAACCCTAACCCTAAACCTCACCCTAAACCTCACCCTAACCAAAACCCTCACTCTCACCCTCAACCTCAACGTAACTCTAACCCTAAACATAACAATAACACTAACACTAACCCTAACGCAGACCCAAACCCTAACCCTAACAATAACCCTCACCCTAACCCGAACCCTCACTTTAACACTTACCCTCACACTAACACTAACTCTAACCCTAACACTAACCCTCAAACTAACCCTAAACATCACCCTAAACCTCACTCGCAATCTAACCCTTTCCCTAACCCTCATCCTCACCCTAACCCTAACCCTCACCCTCACCCTCAGCCTAACCCTAATCCTAATCCTAATCTTAAACCTATCCCTAAACCTCAACCTCACCCTAACCCTCACCCTAACACTAACTCTAAAACTAACACTAACCCTAAACCTAACCCTCACCCTCAGCCTCACCCTAAACCTAACTCTAAAATTAAACCTCAGGGTCACCCTAACCCAAACCCTAAGCCTAAACATAAACCTCACCCTAAACCTAAACATAAACCTAAACCTCACTCACCCTAGCCCTTAACCTAACCCTAATCCTAAACCCTACCTTCATTCTAATCCTCCCACTAACCCTAAACCTAACCCTCACCCTAATCCTAAAACTCAACCTCACCCTCACCCTCAGCCTAAACCTAAGCCTAACCCTAGACCTAAAGCTTACACACACACTCAGCCTCAACCTAATCCTAATCCTATCCCAAACCCTAACCCTAACCCTAAACCTCCCCCTAACTATCACCCTAACCCTAACCCTAACCCTCACCCTAACCCTAACCCTATAAACCTATAACCCTAAACCTCAACCTCAACCATACCCTAACCCTAACCCTCACCCTAACCCTCACCCTCACCCTCACCCTAACCCTGATCCTAAACCTAACCCTATTCCTATCCCTAGCCCTCACCCTAACCCTCACCATAGATCTCACCCTTACCCTATTGCTAACATTAAACCTCATCATAAAACTCACACTAACCCTAACCCTAAACCTCACCCTCAGCCTAACCCTAAGCCTAAGCCTAACCCTAAACCTAACCCTAACCCTAAACCTCACTGTAACCCTAACCCTAACCCTAACACTAACACTAACCTTAAACCTAAACCTAACCCTAAACCTAACCCTAAACTTAACCCAAAACCTCAGCCTCACTCTCACCCTAAACCAAACCGTAACCATAACCCTCAAACTAACTCTAAGCCTAACCCTAACCCTAACCCTAAACTTCATGTTAACCCTCACTCTAAACCTAACCCTAACACTAAACCTAACTCTATCCCTAAATCTCACCCACATCCTAAACCTAACTCTAAACATAACCTAAACCTAAACCTCATCCTAACCCTAACCCTAACCCTCACCCTCACTGTAACTGTAACCCTAACCCTAAAAATAACCCTAAACCTAATCCTAAACCTCACCCTAGCTCTCAACTTAACTGAACCCTAACTCTCACCCTAACACTAACCTTAACCCTCAACTTTACCCTAACCCTGACCCGTACCCTCACCCTCAGCCTAAACCTAAGCCTAAACCAAAACCTAACCTTAACACGCACAGTCACCCTAACCCTTACCCTAATCCTATTCCTAACTCTAAGCCTAACCCTCATCCTCAACCTAACCCTCACCCTAACACTAACTCTAACACTAACCCTAACCCTAACCCTCAACCTCAGTCTCAACCTAACCCTAAATCTAACCCTAATCCTTTCCCTCACCCTAACCCCAAACCTAACCCTAACCCTAAGCCTCACCCTAACCCTAATCCTAAACATAACCCTCATCCTAACCCTCACCGTAACCCTCACCCGCAGCCTCACCCTCACCTTAACTCTAACACTAACCCTAACAATAAAACTAACCTTAACCCTAACCATCACCCTAACCCTATTCCTCACCCCCACCCTCACCCTAAGCTTAAACCTAAGCATAAGCCTAACCCTGACCCTAAGCCTTACACTCACCCTCACCCTAAACCTAATCCTAAACCTAACCCTATCGCTAAACCTCAAACTAACCCTCACCCTAACCCTAACCCTAACTCTAACCCTAAACCTCACCCTAACCCTCCCCCTAACCCTAACTCTAACCCTAAACCTCAACCTAACCCTAACCCTCACCCTCACGCTCAACCTCACCGTAACTCTAACCCTAAGTCTAAAAATAACACTAAACCTAACCCGAACCATCACCCTAACCCTAATCCTCACCCCACCCTCACCATCGGCCTAAACCTAAGCGTAAGCCTAACACTCGCCCTAACCCTCACACTCACCCTCAAACTGACCCTCATCCTAAAGGTAACCCTATCCCTCAACCTCAACATAACCTTCACCCTCACACTAACCAAAACACTAACCTAAACTCTAAACCTCACCCTAACCCTCCCCCTAACAATAACTCTAACCCGAAACCTCACACTCACCCTAACCCTCACACTCACCCTCAAACTCACCGTAACTTTAACCCTAACCCTAACAATAACACTAACCCTAACCCTAACCCTAACGATTATCCTCACCTTCACCCTCACCCGCACCGCAAACTTAAACCTAATTATAACTCTAACAATAAACCTAACCCTATGCCTAAGCCTAACCCTAACTCTAATCCTCACCCCAACCCTCACCCTCAGCCTAACGCTAAGCCTAACCATAACCCTAACCCTACCCTCACCGTAACCCTAACCCTAACACTAACCCTAACCATAAACCTAAACCTAACGCTAAACCTAACCCTAATCCTCAGCCTCACCCTCACCCTAACCCAAACCCTAAACCTAATCCTCACCCTAACTCTAAGCCTAAACCTACCGCTAACCCTAACTCTCACACTCACCCTAACCCTAACCCTAATCCTAAACCTAACTCTATTCCTATCCATAGCCCTCAACCTAGCCCTCACCATAGCCCTCACACTTACCCTAATCCTAACACTAAACTTCAACCTAAACCTCACCGTAACCCTAACCCTAAACCTCACCCTCACCCTCACCCTCAGCCTAACCCTAAGCCTAAGCCTAAGCCTAACCCTAACCCTAAACTTAACCCTAACAGTAACCCTAACCCTAAGCCTAACACTAACATTAAACCTAAACTTAACCCTAAACCTAACTCTAAACTTAAACCTAATCCTTAGCCTCACCCTCATCCTAACCAAAACCATAACCCTAACCCTCCCCCTAACTCTAAGCCTAAACCTAACCCTAACCCTAACTCTCACACTCACCCTCACCCTAACCCTAATCCTAAACCTAACCCTATCCCTATCCCTAGCCCTCACCCTAACCCTCAAACTAGCCTTCACCCTTAGCCTAATCCTAACCCTAAAACTCATCAAAGACCTCACGCTAAACCTAACCCAAACCCTCACCCTAACCCTAACCCTAAACCTCACCCTCATGCTCAGTCTAAGCCTAAGCCTAACCCTAAACCTAACGTTAACCCTCGCCTTCAACCTAACCCTAAAACTAACCCTAACTCTAACCCTAAATCTCACCCTCATCCTAAACCTAACTCTAAACATAACCTAAACCTAAACCTCATCCTAAGCCTAAACCTAACCCTCACCCTCACTGTAACTGTAACCCTAACCCTAACAGTAACCCTAACCCTAACCCTAACCCTCACCCTAACCCTAAACTTAACCGAACCCTAATTCTCACCCTAAACCTAACCCTAACCCTCACCCTTACCCAAACCCTTACCCTTACCCAAAACCTCACCCTTACCCTCACCCTCAGCCTAAACCTAAGCCTAACCCTAACTCTCACAGCCACCCTAAACTTTACCCTAATCCTAATCCTAACTCTAAGCCTAACATTCACCCTCAACCTAACCCTCACCCTAACAGTAACTCTAACACTAAACCTAACCCTAACCCTCAACCTCACACTCACCCTAACCCTAACCCAAAACCGCACACTAATCCTAATCCTAAACCTCACCCTTAGCCTAGCCCTCACCCTAACCCTAATCCTAACGCTAAACCTCATCCTAACCCTCACCCTAACCCTCACCTGCACCCTCACCCTCACCTTAACACTAACACTAACCCTAACAATAAAACTAACCTTAACCCTAAACATCACCCTAACCCTATTCCTCACCCCCAACCTCACCCTCAGCATAACCCTAAGCATAAGCCTAACCCTCACCCTAAGCCTTACATTCACCCTAACACTAAATCTAACCCTAAACCTAACCCTATCCCTAAATCTCAACCTAACCCTCACCCTCAACCTAACCCTCACACTAACCCTAACCCTAAACCTCAACCTAACCCTCCCCCTAACCCTAACTCTAACCCTAAACCTCACCCTCACCTTAACACTAACCCTAACCCTAACCCTATAATTTACCCTAAAACTCACCCTAACCCTAAACCTCACCCTCACGCTCAAACTCACCGTAACTCTAACCCTAACACTAACAATAACACTAACCCTAACCCTACCCCTAACACTAATTATAAACCTCACACTCAGCCTCACCCTCAACGCAAACTAAACCCGAACCATAACACTAACAATACCCCTAACCATAACTCTAACCCTAACCCTAATCCACACCCTCAACCTCACGCTCAGCCTAAGCCTAAGCTTAAGCCTAACCCTCAATTTAACCGTTACCCTCACCCTAACCCTAATCCTAACCCTAACCCTAACCCTAATCCTCAGCCTCACCCTCAACCTAACCCAAAACCTCACCCTAACCCTAAGCCTAACCCTAACCCTAACCCTCACACTCACTCTCACCCTAAACCTAATCCTAAATCTAACCCTACCCCTAAACGTAACTCACACCCTAACCCTCACACTAGCCCTCACCCTAACCTTAATCCTAACCCTAAAACTCATCATAAGCCTCACCCTAACCCTAACCCTAACACTCACCCTAACCCTAACCATAAACCTCACCCTCATTCTCTGCCTAAGTCTAAGCCTAAGCCTAACCCTAACCCAAACGTTAACCCTCACCCTAAACCTAACCCTAACACTAACCCTAACTCTAACCATAAATCTCATCCTCATCCTAAACCTAACGCTAACCCTAACCCAAAACCTAAACCTCATCCTAACCTTAACCCTAACCCTCACCCTCACTACAATTGTAACCCTAAATCCAACCCTAACCCTTACAATAACCTTAACCCTCACCGTAACCCAAACCCTAAACCTAAACCTAACCCTAACCCTAAACCTCACTCTAAACCTAATCCTAAACCTCACCCTCAGCCTAGCACTCACCCTAACCCTAATCCTAACCATAACCCTCATCCTAACCCTCACCGTAACCCTCAGCCGCACCCTGACCCTCACCTTAACTCTAACACTAACCCTAACAATAAAACTAACCTTATTCCTAATCATCACCCTAACCCTATTCCTCACCCCGACCCTCACCCTAAGCCTAACCCTAAGCCTAAGCCTAACCCTCACCCTAAGCCTTACACTCACTCTCAGCCTAAACCTAATCCTAAACCTAACACTATCCCTAAACCTCAACCTAACCCTCACCCTCACCTTAACCATAACACTAACCCTAACCCTATACCTCCCCCTAACCCTCCCCCTAACCCTAACTCTAACCCTAAACCTCAACCTAACCCTAACCCTCACCCTCACGCTCAACCTCACCATAACTCTCACCCTGGCCCTAAGAATAACACTAACCCTAAACCTAACCCTAACGATAACACGCACAGTCAGTCTCACCCTCACCGCAAACTTAAACCTAAACATAACCCTAACAAGAAGCCTAGCCCTAAGCCTAAGCCTAACCCTAACTCTAATCTTCAGCCCCAACGTCACCCTGAGCCTAACCCTAAGCCTAAGCCTAAGCCTAACCCTAACCCTCACCTTAACCCTAACCCTAACACTAACCCTAAACCTAACCCTAACCCTAACCCTAACTCTCACACTCACCCTCACCCTAACCCTAATCCTAAACCTAAACCTATCCCTATCCCTAGCCCTCACCCTAACCCTCACCATAGCCCTCACCCATACCCTAATCCTAACACTAAACCTTATCCTAAACCTCACCCTAAACCTAACCCTAACCCTCACCCTCACCCTCATCCTCAGTCTAACCCTAAGTCTAACCGTAAACCTAACCCTAACCCTAACCCTCACCGCAGCCCTAACCATAACCATAAACCTAACACTAACCCTAAACCTAAACCTGACCCTAAACCTAAGCCTAATTCTTTGCCTCACCCTCACCCTAACCCAAACCCTAACCCTAATTCTCACCCTACCCCTAAACTTAACCGAACCCTAACTCTCACCCTAACCCTAACCCTAAACCTCACCCTTAACCTAAGCCTCAACCTCACCCTCACCCTCAGACTAAACCTAAGCCTAACCCTAACCCTAACCCTCACACTCAGCAAAACCCTTACTCTAATCCTAATCCTAATCCTAAACCTAAGCCTAACCTGAACCCTCAACCTAACTCTCACCCTAACCCTAACTCTAACACTAACCCTAATCCTAACCCTCAACCTCAGTCTCAACCTAACCCTAAATCTAACCCTAAACCTCACCCTCACCCTCACCCTCACCCTAACCCTAACGCGAAACCTCACCCTAACCCTAATCCTAAACATCACCCTCAGCCTAGCCCTCACCCTAACCCTAATCCTAACCCCAACCCTCATCCTAACCCTCACCCTAACACTAAACCTAACCCTCACCCTCACCCTAACCCTAATCGTATCCCTAACCCTCAACCTAACCCTAACTCTCACCCTAACCGTAACCCTCACCCTAACCCTCACCCTAACCCTAAACTTAACCTGAACCCAAACTCTCACCATAACCCTAACCATAACCCTCACCCTAACCCTCACTTTTACCTTAACCCTCAACCTTAGCCTAACCCTGACGTTTACTCTTACCATCACCCCCAATTTAACACTCACCCTAACACTAACACTCTACCTAAACCTTACCCTAGCCCTAACTCTACACCTAAACCTCACACTCACCCTACCCCTAACTCTAACACTAACCCTAACACTAAACCACACCCTAACCCTAACCCTAACATTCAAACTAACCTTAACACTCACCCTCACCCTCACCCTCAGCCTAAACCTAAGGCTAACACTAAACTTCACACTCACCCTAACCCTAATCCTAAGTCTAATCCTAACCCTAACCCTAACACTCACCCTCTCCTTCAGCCTCATGCTAACCCTAATTCTAACCTTAAACCTTACCCTCAACCTAATCATAATGCTAAGCCTAACCCCCAACCTAACCCTAACCCTAACCCTCACCCGCACCCTCACCCTCACTTTAACTCTAACGCTAACCCTAAAAATAACACTAACCCTAACCCGAACAATCACCCTAACCCTAATCCTCCCCCACCCTCACACTCGGCCTAACCCTAAGCGTATGGCTAACCCTCACCCTAACAATCACACTCACCCTCAAACTGGCCCTCATTCTAAAGGTAACCCTATCCCTCAACCTCAACATAACATTCACCCTCACACTAAGATAAACACTAACCTTAACTCTAAAACTTACCCTAACCCTCCCCCTAACAATAACTTTAACCCTAAACCTCACCCTCACCCTAACCAAAACCCTAACCCTAATCCTCACCCTAACCCTAACCCTTACCCTCACCCTCAAACTCACCGTAACTTTAACCCTAACCCTAACAATAACACTAACCCTAACCCTAACCCTAACGATAACTCTCACCCTCAGCCTCACCCTCACCGCAAACTTAAACCTAAATATAACTCTAACAATAAACCTAACCCTAAGACTAACCCTAAACCTAACTCTAATCATCACCCCATCCATACCCTCAGCCTAACCCTAAGCCTAACCATAACCCTAACCTTAACCCTCACCGTAAACCTAAGCCTAAACCTAACCCTAACCCTAACCTTAACCCTCACCGTAACCCTAACCCTAACCCTATCACTAACCCTAAACCTAAACTTAACCCTAAACCTAACCCTAAACTTAACCCTAATCCTTAGCCTCACCCTCATCCTAACCCAAACCATAACCCTAACCCTCCCCCTAACTCTAAGCCTAAACCTAACCCTAACCCTAACTCTCACACTCACCCTCACCCTAACCCTAATCCTAAACCTAACCCTATCCCTATCCCTAGCCCTCACCCTAACCCTCAAACTAGCCCTCACCCTTAGCCTAATCCTAACCCTAAAACTCATCAATGACCTCACCCTAAACCTCACACTAACCCTAACCCAAAACCCCACCCTCATGCTCAGCCTAAGCCTAAGCCTAACCCTAACCCAAACGTTAACCCTCACCCTAAACCTAACCCTAACACTAACCCTAACTTTAACCCTAAATCTCACCCTCATCCTAAACCTAACTCTAAACATAACCTAAACCTAAACCTCATCTTAACCCTAACCCTAACAATAACCCTAACACTAACCCTAACCCTCACCCTAAACCTAAACTTAACCAAACCCTAATTCTCACCCTAAACCTAACCCTAACCCTCACCCTTACCCAAACCCTCACCCTTACCCTCATCCTCAGCCTAAACCTAAGCCTAACCGTAACCCTAACACTGAGCCTCACAGCCACCCTAACCCTTACCCTAATCCTAATCCTAACTCTAAGCCTAACCCTCACCCTCAACCTAATCCACACCCTAACCCTAACTCTAACACTAACCCTAACCCTAACCCTCAACCTCAGTCTCACCCTAACCCTAAATCTAACCCTAAACCTCACCCTCACCCTAACCCTAACAAAAAACCGCACACTAATCCTAATCCTAAACCTCACCCTCAGCCTAGCCCTCACCCTAACCCTAATCCTAACCCTAACCCTCATCCTAACACTCAACCTAATCCTCACCCGCACCCTCACCCTCACCTTAACTGTAACACTAGCCCTAACAATAAAACTAACCTTAACCCTAAACATCACCCTAAAACTATTCCTCACCCCCACCCTCACCCTCAGCATAACCATAAGCGTAAGCGTAACCCTCACCCTAAGCCTTACATTAACCCTAACACTAAACCTAACCCTAAACCTAACCCTATCCCTAAACCTCAACCTAACCCTCACCCTCACCCTAACCCTCACACTAACCCTAACCCTAAACCTCAACCTAACCCTCCCCCTAACCCTAACTCTAACCCTAAACCTCACCATCACCTTAACACTAACCCTAACCCTAACCCTATACCTAACCCTAAAACTCAACCTAACCCTAACCCTCACCCTCACGCTCAAAGTCACCGTAACTCTAACCCTAACACTAACAATAACACTAACCCTAACCCTACCCCTAACACTAATTATAACCCTCACCCTCAGCCTCACCCACAAGGCAAAATAAACCCTAATCATAACACTAACAATACGCATAACCATAACCCTAACCCTAACACAAATCCACACCCCCACCCTCACTCTCAGCCTAAGCCTAAGCCTAAGCCTAACCCTCTACTTAACCCTAACCCTAACCCTAAACCTAACCCTAACCCTAACCCTAACCCTAAACCTAACCCTAACCCTAACCCTAATCCTCAGCCTCACCCTCAATCTAACCCAAAACCTCACCCTAACCCTAAGCCTAACCCTAACCCTAACCCTCACACTCACCATCACCCTAACCCTAATCCTAAATCTAAACCTACCCCTTAACGTAACCCACACCCTAACCCTCACACTAGCCCTCACACTAACCCTAATCCTAACCCTAAAACTCATCATAAGCCTCACCCTAACAATAACCCTAACACTCACCCTAACCCTAACCCTAAACCTCACCCTCATTCTCTGCCTAAGTCTAAGCCTAAGCCTAACTCTAACCCAAACGTTAACCCTCACTCTAAACCCAACCCTAACACTAACCCTAACTCTTACCCTAAATCTCACCCTCATCCTAAACCTAACTCTAACCCTAACCCAAAACCTAAACCTCATCATAACCTTAACCCTAACCCTCACCCTCACTACAACTATAACCCTAACCCCAAACCTAAACCTAACAATAAACCTAACCCTCACCCTAACCCTAACTCTAACACTAAAACTCACCCTAACCCTAATCCTAAACCTCACCCTCAGCCTAGCCCTCACCCTAACCTTAATCCTATCCCTAACCCTCATCCTAAAACTCACCCTAAAACTAACCCTAACCCTCACCCTCACCCTAAACCTAATCCTAACCCTAACCCTCAACCTAACCCTAACTCTCACCCTAACCATAAACCTAACCCTCACTGTAACCCTAAACCTAACCCTAACCCTAAACCTAAACCTAGTCCTCAGCCTCACCCTCACCCTACCCAAAACCTAACCCTAACTCTCACCCTAACCCTAATGCTCACACTCAACCTCACCCTAACTCTAATCCTAAACCTAACCCTATCCCTAACACTAACCCTCACCCTAACCCTAAACCTAAACCAAAACCTCAACCTACCCCTAACCCTAATCCTAACCCTCACACTCATGCTCAGTCTAAGCTTTAGCTTAAGCCTAAGCTTAACCCTAACCCTATCCCTTACCCTAATCCTAACAATAACCGGACCCTAACCCTAACACTAACCCTAACTCTAACCCTAAACCTCACCCTCATGCTAACCCTAACCCTAACCTAATGCTAAACCTGAACTTCATCCTAACCCCAACCCAAACCCACCCGCTTAGCCTCACCGTAACCCTAACCCTAACCCTACCACTAAACCTAACCCTAACCCTAACCCTAACCCTCAACCTAACACTAACCCTAACCCTAACACTAACCCTCACACTAACCCTAACCCTCACCCTCACCCTAGCCCTCACCCTAACCCTAACTCTCATCCTCATCCTAAACGTCACACTGACCCTAACACAAATCCTCAATCTAATCCTAACCTTCACCCTAAACCTAACCCTTACCCTCACCCTACCCCTAACCCTCACCCTAACCGTAACCCTCACCCTCAGCATAACCCTAAAATTTATCCTTACCATCACCCCCAACCTAACCGTCACCCTAACCATAACCCTCACCCAAACCGTCCTCCCTAACCTTAACTCTACCCCTAAATCTTACCCTAAACCTAAGCCTAACTCTATCCCTAAACCAAACACTAAACCTCAACCTAACCCTAATCTTCACACTCAACCTCAGCTTAACCGTATTCCTAGCCCTAACCATAACTCTCACGCTAACCTTCACACTCAACCTAACACTATCCCTAACCCTCACACTCACCGAAACCCTAACCCTAATCCTAATCCTAACCCTAACCCTAACCCTCACCCTCAGCTTAACCCTCACCCTACCCCAAACCCTAACACTCAACTTAACCCTAATCCTCACCCTCAGCCTCAGTCTAACCATAACTCTAACCCTAAACCTCACCCTCACCCTAAACCTAACCCTAACCCTAAACCTCAACCTAACCCTAACCCTAAAACTCACCCTCAACCTAACCCTTACCCTAACCCAAATCCTAACCCTAACCCTCATCCTAAACCTTCCCCTAACCCTAACTCTAACATTAAACCTCACCCTCACACTAACCCTAACACTAACCCTAACCCTTAACCTCACACTCAACCTCACCCTAACCAAAACCCTCAGCCTCAACCTCAACATAACTCTAACCCTAAACCAAAAAATAACACTAACCCTAACCCTAACCCTGACCCTAACCCTAACACTAACAATAACCATCAGCCTAACCTTAACCATCACCTTAACACTTACCTTCACACTAACACTAACTCTAACCCTTACACTAACCCTCAAACTAACCCTAAACATCACCCAACCCTCACATTCACTCTAACCCTATCCCTAACCCTCATCCTCAGGCTAGCCCTCACCTTAACACTAACCCTCTTCCTCACCCTAACACTCACCCTCACCCTCACCCTCAGGCTAACTCTAACCCTAATCCTAATCCTAAACCTATCCCTAAACCTCACTCTCATCCTAATCCTAACCCTCATCCTAACACTAACCCTAAACCTCACCCTCACCCTCAACCTCACCCTAACCCTAACTCTAAACCTAAACCTCACTGTCACTCTAATCCTAACACTAATCCTAAACATAAACCTCACCCTAAACCTAACCCTAAACCTCACCCTCACCCTAGCCCTTACCCTAACCCTAATCCTCACCCTAACCCTCATCCTAACCCTCCCACAAACCCTAACCCTAAGCCTAACGCTAGACCTAACGCTAACACACACACCCTCAACCTAATCCTAATCCTATCCCTAACCCTAACCCTAACCATAACCCTCCCCCTAACTATCACCCTAACCCTCATCCTAACCCTAACTATATCCCTAAACCTCACCCTCACCCAAACCCTAACTCTAACCCTTACCCCAACCAAACCTCAACCTAACCCTAACACTAACCCTCACCCTCACATTAACTGTAACACTAAACCTAACCAACACAATAACCCTAACACTAATCGTAACCCTCACCCTTACCATAATCCTCACCCTAACCCATACCCTCAACCTAAAACGGAACCTCATCCTAACACTAACCCTAACCCTAACACTAACCCTCACACTAACCCTAACCCTAAACCACAACCTAACCCTCACCCTCACCCTGACCCTAACCCTAACCCTAAAACCAAACCTAACCCTATCTTTAACACTCACCCGCACCCTCCCCCTCACTTTAACTCTAAACCTAACCCTAAAAATAACACTAACCCTAACCCTAACCATCACCCTAACCCTAATCCTCACCCCATCCTCACCCTCAGCCTAACCCCAAGTGTAAGCCTAACCCTCACCCTAAGCCTCACACTCACCCTCAAGCTGACCCTAATCCTAAAGTTAACCCTAACCCTCAACCTCAACCTAACCTTCAACCCCACACTAACCCAAACACTAACCTTAACTCTAAACCTCAAAGTAACCCTAACTCTAACCCTAAATCTCACACTCACCCTAACCCTAACCCTAACCCTAAACCTCACCCTAACCCAAACCCTAACCCTCCCCCTCAATCTCACCATAACTCTAACCCTAACCCTAATAATAACACTAACCCTAACCCTAACCCTAAAGATAAACCTCACCCTCAGTCTCACCTTCACCACAAACTGAAACCTAAACATAACCCTAACAACAACCCTAAACCTAACCCTATTCCTAATCCTAACTCTAATCCTCACCCCCACCCTCACCCTCACTGTAACCCTAAGCCTAACACTAACCCTAACCCTAACACTAACCCTAAACTTAAACCTAACCATAAACCTAACCCTAATCATCAGCCTCACCCTCACACCCTAACCCAAACCCTAACGCTAACCCTTACCCTAACTCTATCCCTAAACCTAACCCTAACCCTCACACTCACACTCACCCTCACCCTAACCCTAATCCAAAACCTAAACCTATTCCTACCCCTAGACCTCACCCTAACCCTCACCATAGCCCTCCACCTTACCCTAATCCTAACACAAAACTTCATCCTAAACTTCACCCTAACCCTAATCCTAACCCTCACCCTCACCCTCACCCTCAGCCTAACCCTAAGCATAAACCTTACCTTAACCCTAATCCTAACCTTAACCCTCACCATAACCCTAACCCTAAGCCTAAGCCTAACCGAGACACTAAAACTAAACCTAAACCTAACCCTAAACCTAACCCTAAACTTAACCCTAACCCTCAGCCTCACACTCACCCTAACCTAAACCATAACCCTAACCCTCACCCTAACTCTAAGCCCAAACCTAACCCTATCCAGAACTCTCACACTCACCCTCACCCTAACCCTAATCCTAAACCTAACCCTATCCCTATCCCTAGCCCTTACCCTAACCCTCACCCTAGCCCTCACCCTTACCCTAATCCTAACCCTAATCCTCATAAATAACCTCACCCTAACCCTTACCCTAAACCTCACCCTAACCCGAAGCCTAAAACTAACCCTCATATTCAGCCTAAGCCTAAGCCTAAGATTAACCCTAACTCTAATGTTAACCCTCACCCAAAACCTAAACCTAACACTAACCCTAATTCTAACTCTAAATCTCACCCTCATCCTAAACCTGACTCTAAACATAACCTAAACCTAAACCTCATCCTAACCCTAACCCTAACAATAACCCTAACACTAACCCTCACCCTCACCCTAACCTTAAAATTAACCGAACCCTAATTCTCACCCTAACCCTCACCCTTACCCAAAACCTCACCCTTACCCTCACCCTCAGCCTAAAGCTAAGCCTAACCCTAACCCTAACCCTCACAGCCACCCTAACCCTTACCCTAATCCTAATCCTAACTCTAAGCCTAACCCTCACCCTCAACCTAAACCTCACCCTAACCCTAACTCTAACACTAACCCTAACCCTAACCCTCAACCTCAGTCTCACCCTAACCCAAAATCTAACCCTAAACCTCACCCTCACCCTAACCCTAACAAAAAACCGCACACTAATCCTAATCCTAAACCTCACCCTCAGCCTAGCCCTCACCCTAACCCTAATCCTAACCCTAACCCTCATCCTAACCCTCACCCTAACCCTCACCCGCAACCTCACCCTCACCTTAACTCTAACACTAACCCTAACAATAAAACTAACCTTAACCCTAAACATCACACTAACCCTATTCCTCACCCCCACCCTCACCCTCAGCATAACCATAAGCGTAAGCCTAACCCTCACCCTAAGCCTTACATTCACCCTAACACTAAACCTAACCCTAAACCTAACCCTATCCCTAAACCTCAACCTAACCCTCACCCTCACCCTAACCCTCACACTAACCCTAAACCTAACCCTCACCCTCACCCTCATCTTAACTCTAACCTTAACCCTAACAATAACACTAATTCTAACAATAAATCTCACCCTAACCCTAATCCTAACCCTAATTCTCCTCATAACCCTCAGCCTAAACTTAAACCTAACCCTCACCCTAACCCTAACCCTAACCATCAACCTAAACCTAACACTCACGCTCACCGTAACCCTAATCATAATGCTAACCCCAACCCTAACCCTCACCCTAACACTTACCCTCACCCTAACACTAACCCTAACACTAACACTAACCCTCACACTAACCCTAACCATCATCCTAACCCTAAACCTCACTCTAACCCTAGCCCTCATGCTATCCCTAATTCTCAATCAAACCCTAACCCTCAAACTTCCCCTGACCCTAACTCTCACCCTAACCCTAACCCTTACCCTCACCCTAAACCTAACCCTCACCCTCACCCTAACCCTAACCCTAACCCTAACCTTAACACTACCCCTAACCATAACCCTAACCCTAATTCTAAACCTAACCTTAACCCTCATCCTCAACCTAACCCTAACAGGAACCCTAAAGCTAACCCTCACCCTCAGCCTCACCCTAATACTAATTCTAACACTAAACTTCACCCACATCCTAACGCTAATGCTAACACTAACGCTAACCCTAACCCTCCCCCTAACTCTAAACCGAACCCTAACCCTAACACTAACCCAAAACCTAAAACTCAACCTAACCCTCACCCTAACCCTAACTCAATCCCTAAACCTCACCCTCACCCTAACTCTCATTCTAATACTAACCCAAACACTAAACTTCACCCTAACCCTAACCCTAAACCTCACCCTAACACTCACAGTAACTGTAACCCTAAACCTAAACCTAACAATAACCCTAACACTAATCCTAACCCTCACCTAACCATAACCCTCACCCTAAACCAAACCCTCACCCTAACACTTACCCTCACCCAAACACTAACCCTAACCCTAACACTAACCCTAAACCTCAACCTAACACTCACCCTAACCCTAACCCTAACAATAACCCAATCCCTAACCCTCACCTGAACCCTCTCCCTAACCCTATATCTAACCCTAAACCTCACCCTCACCCTCACCCTAACCCTAACCCTAACACTAAAACCCATCCTAACCCTAACCCTAACCCTCACCTGCACCGACACCCTCATCGTAACTCTATCCCTAACCCTAACAATAACACTAACCCTAACCCGAACCATCACCCTAACCCTAATCCTCACCCCCACACTCACCATCAGCCTAAGCCTAACCCTCACCCTCAACTTCACCATAACCCTAGTCCTAAACCAAACCCTATCCCTAAACCTCAACCTAAGCCTCACTCTCACCCTAACCCTAACACTGACCTTAACCCTAAACCTCATCCTAACCCTGCCCCTAACCCTAATTCTAACCCTAAACCTCACCCTCACCCTAACCCTAACCCTATCCCTAACCCTAAGCCAAACCCTAACCCTAATCCTAATCCTCAATGTAACCATAACCAGAGCAGTAACCCTAAACCTAACAATAACCCTAACCCTAAACCTAACACTAATCATAAGCTTCAACCTCACCCTAACCCAAAACCAAACCCTAACCCTGACCCTCACCGTCAGCCTAAACCTAAGCCTAAACCTAACCCTAATCCTAAGCCTCACCGTAACCCTAACCCTATCCCTAAACCTAAACCTAACCCTAACCCTAAACCTAAACCTAATCCTAATCCTCAGACTCACCCTCACCCTAACCCAAACCTAACCCTAAGCCTCACCCTAACCCTAAGCCTAACCCTGACCCTAACCCTAACCCTCAAACTCACCCTAAGCCTAACCCTAATCCTAAACCTAAGCTATCCCTAAACCTAACCCTCACCCTAACGCTCAGCCTAGCACTCACCCTAACCCTAATCCTAAACCTAAACCTCATCCTAACCCTCACCCTAACCCTAACCCTAACCCTCACCCTAACCCTAAACCTAACCCTCAACCTCATGCTTGGCCTAAGCCTAAGCCTAAGCCTAAGCCTAACCTAACCCAAACACTAACCCTCACCCTAACCCTAACCCTAACACTAACCCTAACTCTAACCGTAAACCTCACTCTCACCCTAACCCTAAATCTAAACCTTATCCTAACTCTAACCCTAACCCTCAACATCACCCTCACCATAACCATAACCCTAACCCTAACCATAACAATAACCCTAACCCTAAACCTCACCCTCACACTTACCCTCACCTAACACTAACCCTAACGCTAACACTAACCCACACACTAACTCTAACCATCAACCTAACCCCAAACCTCAACCTAAACCTAAACCTAAACCTCACCCTCACCCTAGCCTTCACCCTAACCCTAACCCTCATCCTCACCCTAAACCTCACACTAACCCTAACACTAATCCTCATTCTAACCCTCACCCACACCGTTCCTCTAACCCTAACCCTCACCCTAATCCTAATCCTCACCCGAACATAACCCTTACACTCAGCCTAACCCTCATGTTTACACTTACCATCACCCCACCCTAACATGTTCCCTAACCCTAACGCTCACCCTAACCCTCACCCTAACCCTAACTCTACACCTAAACCTCATCCTCACCCTAAGCCTAATCCTACCCCTAAACATAAACCTTACCCTAACCCTAACCCTAACCCTCACCCTCACCTTAACTCTAAACCTAACCCTAACAATAACACTTATTTTAACCCTAACCCTAACCCTAACCCTAACGCTTATCCTAACCCTCACCCCTCAACCTCAGCCTTACCAGAATCTAATTCTAAAACTAAACCGCACCCACATCGTAACCCTAACGCTAACCCTAACCCTAACCCTAAAACTCCCCCTAACTCTCAACCTAACCCTAACACTAAAAATAACCCTAACCCTAAAACTCAACCTAACTTTCACCCTAACCCTAAATCTATGCCTAAACCTCACCCTCACCCTAACCCTCACTCTAACCCAAACCCAAACCCTAACTATAACCCTAACCCTCACCCTCACCCTCACAGTAACAGTAGGTTACCCCTAAACCTAAACCTAAAAATAGCCCTAACCCTAATATTAACCCTCACCATAACCGTAAACGTCACCATAACCCAAACACTCACCCTAACACTTAGCCTCACCCTAACACTAACCCTAACCCTAACACTAACCCTCACACTAAACCTAACCCTAACAGTAAACCTATACCTCAAACTAACCCTCACCCACACACTAACCCTAACACTAACCCTATCCCTAACCCTCACCTTAACCCTCTCCTGAACCCTATATCTAACCCTAAACCTCACCCTCTCCCTAACCCTAACCTAACCGTAACCCTAAACCCCACCCTAACCCTAAAACTAACGCTCACACGCATCCTCACCCTCACTGTAACTATAACCCTAACCATAACAATAACACTAACCCTAAACCGAACCATCATCCTAACCCTAATCCTCACACCCACCCTAACACTCAGCCTAACACTTACCCTCACAATAACACTAACCCTAAACCTTACACTAAATCTCACACTAACCCTAAACATCACCCAAACCCTAAACCTCACCTTAACCCTAAACCTAAAACTCACCCTCACCCTAGCCCTCACTCTAATGCTAATCCTCAATCTAACCCTCACCCTCACCCTCAGCCTAAACCTAAGGCTAACACTAACCTTAAACCTAACCCTCACACTCACAGTAACCCTAACCCTAATCCTAATCCTAACCCTAAACCAAACCCTCACCGTCACCCTAACCCTAACACTAAACCTAACACTAACCCTTACTCTAAACCTCACTATCAATATCAAGCTCAGCCTGTTCCTAAGACTAAACCTAACCCTTACCCTAACCCTCATCCTCACCCTAGCCCTCACCCTAAACCTAATCCTAACCCTAACGCTCATCCTAACCCTCACACTAAACCTAACCCTAACCATCACCCTAACCCTAATCTTCACTTCCACCCTCACCCTCAGCCTAACCCTAAGCCTATGCCTAACCCTAACCCTAACCCTAACCCTCACACTCACACTCACCCTAAACCTAATCCTAACCCTAACCCTAACCCTAAACCTCAACATAACCCTCACACTAATCTTAACCCATTTACCCTAAACCTAACCTGTAACCTAACCCTCCAACTAACCCTAAATCTAACACTAAACTTCACCCTCACCCTAACCCTAATCCTAACCCTATCCCTAAACCTCACCCTAACCCTAACCATAAACCTCACATGCACACTCACCCTCACCCTCACCATAACTCTAAACCTAACCCTAACAATAACACTAATTCTAACCCTAAACCGAACCCTAAGCCTAACCCTAATGCTAACAATCACTCTCACCCTAACCATAATCCTAACCCTAACCTTCATCCTAACCATCACCCTAACCATAACCCTAACCCTAAACCTTACCCTAAAACTAAACCTAAATCTAACCCTCACCCTAGCACTCACCCTAACCCTACTCTTAACAATAATCCTCATCCTAACACTCACCCTAACCCTAAACCTCAAACTCACCATCAGATTAACCCTAAGCCTAACACTAACCCTAACCCTAACCCTAACCCTCACACTCACCCTAACCCTTACCCTAATCCTAATGGTAACTCTAACCCTAACCCTCACCCTCAGCCTCAGCTTAACCCTAACTCTAACCCTAACCCAAACTCTAACCCTAAACCTCACCCTCACACTAACCCTAACTCTAACCCTAACCCTAAACCTAAACCTCACCCTCACCCCAGCCCTCACCCTAACCCTAATCCTAACCCTACACTCATCCTAACCCTACCCATAACACTAACCCTAACCCTCACCCTAACCCTAACATTCACCCTCAACCTAAGCCTAACTCTAACCATAACCCTCACCCTCACACTCACCCTAAACCTAACCCTAATCCTCACACTAACCCTAAACCTCAACTTCACCCTCACCCTCAGCCTAAACCTAAGCCTAACCCTAATCCTCACTCGAACCTTCACACTCACCCTAACCCTAACCCTACTCCTACACTTAACCCTAATCCTAACCCTCACCCTCAACCTAACCCTCTCCTTAAGCCTAACCCTAACATTAATCCTAACCCTAACCCTCACCCTCAGCCTCACCTTAACCATATGTCTAACACTAAACCTCACCATGACCCTAACACTAAACCCAACACTATGCCTCAACCTCATTCTAAACCTAACCCTCACCCTAACCCTAACCCTCACCCTTAACATAACCCTCACCCTCAACCTACCCCTCAACTTTACTGTTACCGTCACCCCCACCTTAACCCTCAGCCTAATCCTAACCATCACCCTAACCCAAACTCTACACCTAAACCTCACCCTCACCCTAACCCTAACTCTAACCCTAACCCTAACACTAAACCTCACCGTCACCCTAAACCTCACCCTAAGCCTAAGCTTAAACCTCACCCTAATCCTTACCCTAAACCTCACCCTCACCCTAGCCCTCACCCTAACCCTCACCCACACCCTCAGCCTCAACGTAACTCTAACCCTAACCCTAACAATAACCCTAACCCTAAGCCTAACCCTAAACATAACTCTAACCCTCACCCACACCCTCACCTTCAGCATAACCCTAAGCATAACTCTAAACCTAATTCTAAACCTCACAGTAACCCTAACCTTAACCCAAACCCTAATAGTAACCCTAACCCTAAACCTAATCCTCAGTCTCACCGTCACTCTAAAGCAAACCCAACCCTAACCCTCACCCTAACTCTAAGCCTAACCCTAAACCTAAACCTAATCCTCACACTCACCCTAACCCTAACCCTAATCCTAAAACTACCCCTACACTTAACCTTAACCCTCACCCTAAACCTCAGCTTAGCCCTCACCCTAACCATAATTCTAACCCTAAACCTCAACCTAACCCTACCCCTAACCCTAATTCTAACCCTAAACCTCACCCTAACCCTAAACCTAACCCTAACCCTAACCCTAAACCTCACCTTAACCGTAACCCTAGCCCTAACCCTAAACCTAACACTAACCCTAACCCTAAACCTAACACTAATCCTCAACCTCACCTTCACCCTAACCCAAACACTAACCCTAACACTCACCCTCACCCTCACCCTAACCCTAAGCCTAAGCCTAACCCTAACCTCACCCTAACCCTAACCCTAACCCTAAAACTAACCCTAACCCTAACCCTAACTCTAAACCTAACCCAAATCCTCAGCCTCACCTTCACCCTAACCCAAACCCTTACCCGAACCCTCACACTAACCATAAACCTCACCCTAACCCTAACCCTCACCCTAAAACTTACCCTCAACCTAACATTTACCCTCACCCTAACACTAACCTTAACCCTAACATGAAACCTAACCCACCAACTAACCCTCCCCCTAAACCAAATATAACCCAAAACCTCACCTTCACTTTAACCATAATCCTACCTCTAACCATAAACCTCACCCTAACCTTAACTCTAACCCTCACCCTCACCCTCACCCTCACCTTAACTCTAACCTTAATGCTAACAATAACATTAATACTAACAATAAACCTAATGCTAACCGTAACCCTAATCCTAACACTCACCCTAACGCTAACCCTAATCCTAACCCTCACTCTCACCCAAACCCTAACCCTAAACCTCAGCATATAAATAACCCTCACCCTAACACTAACCCAAACCCTAAACCTCATTCTAACACTAACCCTAACCCTAACCCTCACCCTAGCCCTCACCCTAACCCTAATCCTAACCCTAATTCTCATCATAACCCTCAGCCTAAACCTAAAACTAACCCTCACCCTAACCCTAACCCTAACCATCAACCTAACCATAACCTTCACGCTAAACGTAACCCTAATCTTAAACCTCACCCTAACCCTAAACCTCACCCTCACACTTACCCTCACTCTAACCCTAACACTAACACTAACACTAACCCTCACACTAACCCTAACCATCACCCTAACCCTAAATTTCACCCTAACCCTAACCCTAAACCTCACCCTCACCCTAGCCCTAAACCTAAGCCTAATCCTCAATCAAACCCTCACCCTCAACCTTCCCCTAACCCTAACACTCAACCTTACCCTAATTCTCACCCTTACCCTACCCTCACCCTCAGCCTAACCCTCAGGGTTACCCTTTCTGTCACCCCCAACATAACCCTCACCCTAACTCTAACCCTCAACCAAACCCTCATCCTAACCCTAAAGCTAATCCTAAACCTCACCCTCACCCTAAACCTAACTCTAACCCAAAACCTAACACGAATCGTCAACATAACCATAACCCTTACCCTCACCCTAAACCTAACCCTCACCCTCACCCTAACCCTAACCCAAACCCTAACCCTAACACTACCCCTAACCCTAACCCTAATCCTAATCGTAAACCTAACCCTAACCCTCACCCTAACCCTAACCCTCTCCCTCACCCTAACCCTAATTCTAAGACTAAACCTCACCCACATGCTAACCCTAATCCTGACACTAACGCTAACCCTAACCCTCCCCCTAACTCTAAACCTAACCCTAACACTAACACTGAACCTAAACCTAAACCTCAACCTAACCTTCACCCTACCCATAACTCTATCCCTAAACCTCACCCTCACACTAACCCTCACTCTAATCCTAACCCAAACCCTAAACCTCATCCTAACCCTAAACCTAACCCTCAACCTCACCGTCCCAGTAACTGTAACCCTAAACCTAAACCTAACAATAACCCTAACCCTAATCCTAAACCTCACCCTAACCATAACCCTCACCCTAACCCAAACCCTCACCCTAACACTTACCCTCACTCTAACACTAACCCTAAACCTAACACTAACCCTCACACTAACCCTAACCCTAAACCTAACTCTAAACCTCAACCTCACCCTCACCCTCACCCTAGCCCTAACAATAACCCTATCCCTAACCCTCACCCTAACCCTCTCCCAAACCCTATATCTAACCCTAAACTTCACCATCACCCTCACCCTAACCCTAACCCTAACCCTAAAACCCACCCTAACCCTAACCCTAACCCTCACCCGCACCCTTACCCGAACCCTCACCCTAACACTTATTTTAACCTAACACTTACCCTCACCCTAACACTAACCTTAACCCTAACGTGAACCCTAACCATAACCCACGAACGAAACCTCCCCCTAACCCAAACCTAACCCGAAACCTCACCCTCACTCTAACCCTAATCCTCCCCCTAACCCTAAACCTCACCCTAACCCTAACCCTAACCCTCAACCTCACCTTAACTCTAACCTTAACCCTAACAATAACACTAATTATAACCCTAAACCTAACGCTAACCCTAACCCTAATCCTAAAACTAACCTTAAACCTAACTGTATTCCCAAACCTAACTCTCACCCAAACCCTAACCCTCACCCTCAGCATAACTTTAACCCTCATCCAAACCCTGACCCTAACACTAACCCTAACCCTAAACTTCACTCTAACGCTAAACCTACCCCTAACCCTCACCCTAGCCTCACCCTAACCCTAATCCTAACCCTAATTCTCCTCATAACCCTCAGCCTAAACCTAAACCTAACCCTCACCCTAACCCTAACCCTAACCATCAACCTAACCCTAACTCTCACGCTCACCGTAACCCTAATCATAACCCTCACCCTCACCCTAACCCTCACCCTAGCCCTCACCCTAACCCTAATCCTAACCCTAATTCCCCTCATAACCCTCAGCCTAATCCTAAACATAACCCTCACCCTCACCCTAACCCTAACCCTAAACATCAACCTAAACCTAACTCTCACGCTCACCGTAACCCTAATCATAACCCTCACCCTAACCCTAACCTTCACCGTAGCCCTCACCCTAACCCTAATTCTCCTCATAACCCTCAGCCTAAACCTAAACATAACCCTCACCCTAACCCTAACCCTAACCATCAACCTAAACCTAATACTCACGCTCACCATAACCCTAATCATAACCCTCACCCTAACCCTAACCCTCACCTTAACACTAATCCTAACACTAACACTAACCCTCACACTAACCCTAACCATCACCCTAACCCTAAACCTCACCCTCACTCTAACCCTAAACCTCACCCTCACCCTAGCCCTCAGCCTAACCCTAATCCTCAATCAAAACCTCAAGCACAACTTTCCCCTAAACCTAACACTCACCCTAACCCTAATCCTCACCCTTACCGTAAACCTCACCCTCAGCCTAACCCTCAGGACTACCCTTACCGTAACACCCAACACAACCTAGACCCTAACTCTAAACCTCAACCTAACCCTCATGCTAACCCTAACATTACCCCTAAACCTCACCCTCACCCTAACCCTAACTCTAACCCAAACCCCAGCACTAAACCTCAACCTAACCCTAACCCTTACCCTCACCCTAAACCTAACCCTCACCCTCACCCTCACCCTAACCTAACCCTAACACTATCCCTAACCATAACCCTAATCCTAATCCTAAACCTGACACTAACCCTCACACTCACCCTAACCCTCACCCTCACCCTAACCCTAACAGTAACCCTAAACCTAAGCCTCACACTCAGCCTCACCCTAACCCTGATTCTAACACTAAACCTCACCCACATCCTAACCCTAATGCTAACACTAACGCTAACCCTAACCCTCCCCCTAACTCTAAACCTAACACTAACACTAACACTAACCGTAAACCTCAACCTCAACCTAACCCTCACCCTAACCCTAACGTAACCCTATCACTCACCCTAAACCTAACACTAACACTAACTCTATCCCTAACCCTCACCCTAACCCTAACTCTAACACTCAATCTCACCCTCACCCTAACCCTAACACTAAACCTCAAACTAACCCTAACCCTAAACCTCACCCTAACCCTAGCCAACACCCTAACCCTAATCCTAAACCTAACCCTCACTCTAACCCAAACCCTCACACTCAAACTCACTCTCAGCCTAACCCTAAGCATAACCCTAAACCTAACCCTAACCCACACACTCACCCTCACCCTACCCTTAATAGTAAACCTAACCCTAACTCTAACCGTAACCCTCACACAAACCCACACCCTAACCCTAACCTAACACTAACCCTAACGCTAACCCTCACACTAACCCTCACCCTAAGCCTAAATCTCACCCTAAACCACACCCTCACCCTAACCATAACTCTAACCTAATCCTAACTCAAAAACTCACCCTAACCCTAAACCTAACCCTCACCCTCACCCTCACCGTCAACATAACACCAAACCTAAAATTAACAAAAACCCTAACCCTAACACTAAACCTCACCCTAACTATAACACTCACCCTAAACCTAACCCTCACCCTAACAATTACCCTCACCCTAACACTAACCCTAACCCTAACACTAACCCTCACACTAACCCTAACCCTCACCCTAACCTTAAAACTCACCTTAAACCTAACCCTAACCCTAGCCCTCACCCTCACCCTAGCCCTCACCCTAACAATAAACCTAACCCTAACCCTCATCCTAACCCTCACCCTAATCCTAATCCTAACCCTAACCCTCATCCTAACCCTCACCCTAATCCTAAACCTAATCATCACCCGAACCCTAATCCTCACCACCACCCTCACCCTCAGCCTAACGCTAAGCCTAAGCCTAACCTTAACCCTCACCCTCACCCTCACTCTAACCCTAATCCTAAACCTAACCCTAACTCTAACCCTGAACCTCAACCTAACCCTCACCCTAACCCTCCCCCTAACCATACCTCTAACCCTAAACCTCCCCCTAACACTCCCCCTAACCATAAATCTAACCCTAAACCTCACACTCACCCTAACACTAATCCTCACCCTAACCCTAAATCTAACCAAAACCCTAAACCTAACCCTCACCCTCACCATAACTCTAACCCTAACCTTAACAATAACACAAATCCTAACTCCAAACCTAACCCTAACCCTAATCCTAACCCTAATCCTCACCCTCAGCCTCAGCATCACAGCAAAGGTAACCTTAACCATAACAATAACAATAACACAAACCCTAATCCTATCCCTCACCCTCACCCTAATCCTAACCCTAATCGTAACCCTCACCCTCACCCTAACCCTAATCCTAACCCTAACCGTCACACTAACCCTAACCCTCACCCTCAACTTAAACCTAAACCAAATCCTAACCCTCACCCAAACAAGAATTCTAACTCTCACTGTAACCCTAACCCTCACACCTACCTACACCCTCAACCTAACCCTTATCCTAAGCCTAACCCTAACCCTCACACTCACCCTCACCCTAACCCTAATCCTAACATTAAGCCTATCCCTAAACCTCAACCTAACCCTCACCCTCACCCTAAGACTAACACTAAACCTAACCCTACCCCTCACACTAACCCTCACCCTAAACCTAATTCTAAACTTAACTCTCACCCTCAACCTAACCATAACACTAAACCTCACCGTAAACCTCACTATAACCCTAACCCTCACCCTAACACTCACTGTAACTCTAACCCTAACCCTAACAATAACACTAACCCTAACCCTAACCCTAAACCTAACCCTAACCATAAACCTCACACTGAGCCTCACCCTCACCGCAAAATTAACCCTAACCATAACACTAACAATAACCCTAACCCTAACCCTAACACTCATCCTCACCCTAAAGTTCACCCTAACCCTAACACTAATCCTCAATCTAACCCTCACCCTCACCCGACCCCTTACCCTAACACTCACCCTAACCATAATCCTAACCCTTACAGTAACTCTCAACTGCAGCCTAACCCTAACCTTTAGCCTTAACATCACCCCCACCCTAACCATCACCCTAACCCTAACCCTCACCCTCAAAACAGGCCATAATCAAACCCTAGGCCTAAGCCTAACCCTGACCCTAACCCTTACTCTAACCCTAAACCCAACACTCACCCTAACGGTAACCCTCAACCTCACCCTCACCCAAACTCTAATCCTGATCCTAACCCTAATCCTAACCCTCACACTCACCCTCACCTTAAACCTAATCCTAATCCTAACCCTAACAGTAACCCTCACCCCCACACTAAACCTCACCCTAACCCTAATCCTAATAGTAACCCTAACCCTAACCCAAACCATCACCCTAACCCTAACTCTAACCCTAAACCTCACCCTCACCCTAACCCTAACCCTAACCCGAATTCTAAACCTCACTCTCAACCTAAACCTTACCCTAAAGCTTAACCTCACCCTAACACTAACACTAACCCTAACACTAACCCTCACACTAACGCTAACCATCACCCTAAACCTAAACTTCACCTTAACCATAACCCTAACCTTCAACTTCACCCTATCCCTCACCCTATCACTAACCCTCATACTCACCCTAAACCTCACACTAACCCTAACACTAAACCTCAATCTAACCCTCACCCTCAACCTAACCCTAACCCGAACTCTCACCCTAAACATAACTCTCACTCTCATCCTAACCCTCAACTTTACTCTTACTGTCAACCTCATCCTAATGCTCACCCCAATCCTAAACCTCATCCTAACCCTCACCCTAACCGTAACTCTAACCATCACCCTAAACCTAACCCTCATCCTCACCTTCAGCCTCAGCCTAAACCTAAGCCTAAGCCTAAACCTAACCCTTAACCTCACACTCAACCTAGCCCTCACCCTAACCCTAATCCAAACCCTAACCCTCATCCTAACCCTCAACCTAACCAAAACCGGAACCATCACTCTAAACCTAATCCTCATCCCAACCCTCACCCTCAGCCTAACCCTAAGCTAAGCCTAACTCTAACACTAACCCTCACACTCACACAAAACCTCACCCTAATCCTAACCCTAACCCTAACTCTAAACTTAAACCTAAACCCAACCCTCACCCTAACCCTAACCCTAACCTTCACCCTCTCCTTAGTCCTAACACTAACCCTCACCCCAAACCTATCCACCACCCTCATTGTAACCCGAACCCTAACGCTACCCCTAATCCTAATCCTAACCCTCACCGTAACCCTAACACTAAACCTCACCCTCAACCAAGACCTCACCCTAACCCAAATTGTAACCCTAACCCTCATACTAACCCTCACCCTAACCCTAAAACTAACCCACATCCTAACCCTAAACCAAGTTCTAACCCTCACCCTAACCCTAACCCTGACCCTCACCGTGACACTCACCCTAACCCTCACCCTAAACCTAAACATAACCCTAAACCTCACTGTAACCCTAACCCTAACACTCAGCCTTAAACTAGCACTCATCCTAACCCTAATCCTAACCCCGAACCTAAAGCTAAACTTCACCTTAACCCTAAACCTCACCTTAAACCTAGACCTAATCCTAATCCTCAACCTAATCCTAACCCTCACCCTCAACATAACCCTAACCCTAACCCTCACCCTATACCTAAACCTAACCCTAACCCTAAACCTCACCCTAACCCTAACCCTCACTCTCATGCTAGCCCTCGCCCTAACTCTAATCCTAAACCTAACCCTCATCCTAACCCTCACCCTAACACTAAACCTAACCCTCACCCTAACCCTAACCCTCACCCTCACCCTCAGCCTAACCTTAAGCCTAATCCTAACCCTAAGCATAACCCTCACAACCACCCTCAACCAAAACCTAATCCTAAACCTAACCCTGTCCCTAACCCTAACCCTCAACCTAACCCTCACCCTAAACCTAACCCTAATACTAACCCTCACACTAACCCTCAACTTAACACTAACTCTAACCCTAAACCGCACCCTCACCCTCACCCTCACCCTCACTCTCACCCTCACCCTCAGCCTATCCCTAAGCCTAAACCTAACCCTAACCCTCATACTCACCCTCACCCTAACCCTAATCCTAATCCTAACCCTAAACCTTACCCTCACACTAACAGTAACCCTCAAGCTAAACCTAACCCTAACACTAACCCTGATCTTGAACCTCAGCCTATCCCAAGCCCTAACGCTAACTCTAACCCTAAACCTTACCCTCACCCTAACCCTAAACCTAAACATCACCCTCATCCTAACCCTCACCCTAACCCTAACCCTAACCCTCACACTAATCCTCATCCTAACCCTCACCCTAACCCTAAACCTCACTCTAACACTAACCTTAACCCACACCCTCACTCTAGCTCTCACAATAACACTAATCCTAACCCTAATCCTCATCCTCACTCTCACCCTAAACCTAACCGGAACCCTCACCCTAACCATAATCCTAACACTAACCATCAACCTAACCCTAACCCTCAACCTCACCATAACCCTAACCCTAACCCTCACCCTAAACTTAAACTTAACCCGAACCCTAACACTCACCCAAACGCTAAACCTAACCCAAACCCTAACGCTAAACCTCAAACTCACCCTCACCCTCAGCTTAACACTAAGCCTAACCCTAAACCTAAGCCTAACCCAAGCACTCAACCTAACACTAAATCTAATCCAAATCCTAACCCTAAAGCTAATCCAGACCCTAACCATCAACTTCATCCAAACCCTCACCTAACTCTAACCCTAACAATCACACTAACCCTCACCTTAACCCTAACACTCACCCTTACCGTAACCGTAACCCTTACCCAAACCCTCACCCTAACCCTTACCCTAACCCTAACCTAAACCTCACCCTAGCCCTAAACCTAACCCTCACCCTCATCCTCACCCTCACTGTAAATTTAAACCTAACCATAACACTAAAAATAACACTAAACCTAACTCTAACCCTCACACTCACTCTCACCCTCACCGTAACCGTAACACTAACCCTAACCCTCACACTAACCCACACCATAACGCTAACCCTAAACCTAATCCTCACCCTCACCCTAAAGATAACCCTCACCCTCACCCTCACCCTCCGCCTAGCACTAAGCCTAACCCTAACCCAAACCCTAACCCTAATCCTCACACTCAACCTCAGCCTAACCCTAAGCCTAAGCTTAACCCTAACCCTTACCCTCAGCTTAACCGTAAGCCTAAGCCTAACCCTAACAATACCCTCACCCTCACACTAGCCCTCACCATAAACCTAACCATAGCACTAAACCTGACCCTAACACTCACACTAAACCTAACCCTAACCCTAACAATAACCCTAAACCTCACCCTCACCCTAACACTAAACCTAATCCTAACCCTAATCCTAACACTCAACATCACCCTAACCCTCACCCTTACCTTAACCTTAACCCTAACCCTAACCCTAACAATAACCATAACCCTAAACCTAAACTTAAACCTCACCCTCACCGTAACTCTAACCTTAACCGAAACCCTCACACTAACCATAATCCTGATCATAACCCTAAAGCTAAACCTCACCCTAAACCTAAACGTTAGTGTTAGGCTAACCCTCACCCTAGGACATACACTAACCCTAATTCTAACCCTAACCCTCACCCTAACCCTCACTCTAACACTAAACCAAAAACTCAGCATAAATCTAACCCTCATCTTCACACTCAGCCTCAGCCTAACCCTAAGCCTAAAACTGACCCTAACCCTAACTGTTACACTCACAGTCACCATAACCCTAATACTAACCCTAACACCAACCCTAACCTTAAAACTAACCCTAACCCTAACCCTCAACCTAACCCTCACCCTAACCCTAGCCCTAACCCTATTGCTCATCCTATCACATAACCTAACGTTAATCCTAACCCTTACTCTCACCATAACCCTAACGCTCATTCTAAACATAACCCTAACCCTAACCCTCATCCTCACCCTAACCCTAATCCTAAACCTAACACTAACCCTCACACTCACCCTCACCTTAACCCTAATCATAATCCTAAGCCTTACCCTAACACTCACCCTCACCCTAAACTTCATCCTAACCCTACCCCTAACACTAACACTAACCCTAACCCTCACCCTAACCCTCACCTAACCCTAACTCTAACCCTAACCCTCACCATCGCCCTAACAATAACCCTAACCATAACCCTAAACTACACCCTAACACTAACCCTAAACCTCATCCTCACCCTAAACCTCACCCTAACCGTAACCCTAAACCTAACTCTAACCCTCACCATAACCATAACCCTCACCTTAACCCTAACATTCACACTAACCCTAACACTCACCCTAACCCTAAGCCTAACCCTAACCCTAAACCTAACCCTCACATTCACCCTCAATCTAAACCTAATCCTAAACCTATCCCTATCCCTAACCCTAACCCTCACACTAACCATCACCCTAGCGCTCACCCTAACCCTAATCCTAACCCTACACCTCATCCTAAGCCTCACCCTAACCCTAACCCTCACCCTAACCCTAACTTTAACCCTATTGCTCATCCTAGCAAATAATCTAATGGTAATCCTAACCCTTACCCTCACCATAACCCTCACCCTAACCCTCACTCTAAACACAACCCTAACCCTAACCCTCACCCTCACCCTAACCCTAATCCTAAACCTAACCCTAACCCTAACACTAACCCTCACACTCACCCTCACCTTAACCCTAATCCTAATCCTAACGCTTACCCTAACCCTCACCGTCACCCTAACCTTCATCCTAACCCTACCCCTAACACTAACACTAACCCTAACCCTCACCCTAACCCTCACCTAACCCTAACTCTAACCCTAACCCTCACCATCGCCCTAAAAATAACCCTAAACATAACCCTAAACCACACCCTAACCCTAACCCTAAACCTCATCCTCACCCTAAACCTCACCCTAACCCTAACCCTAAACCTAACTCTAACCCTCACCATAACCATAACCCTCACAATAATCTTAACATTCACACTAACCCTAACACTCACCCTAACCCTAAGCCTAACCCTAACCCTAAACCTAACCCTCACATTCACCCTCAATCTAAACCTAATCATAAACCTATCCCTATCCCTAACCCTAACCCTCACACTAACCATCACACTAGCGCTCACCCTAACCCTAATCCTAACCCTACACCTCATCCTAAGCCTCACCCTAACCCTAACCCTCACGTCACCCTAGCCCTCACCCTAAACCTAACCCTCATCCTCACCCTAAACCTCGCACTAACCCTAAAACTAATCCTCATTCTTAACCTCAAACTCACCCTAACCCTAACCCTAAAACTCAACCTAACCCTAATCCTCACCCTCACCCTCAGACTCAGCCTAACTCTCAGCCTAACCCTCACCCTCACCCCAGCCCTCACCCTAACCCTAATCCTAACCCTAACCATAACCCTAAACCTAACCCTAAACCTAACCATCACCCTAAAGCTAATCCTCATTCCCACCCTCACCCTCAGCCTAACCCTAAGCCTAAGCCTAACCCTAACCCTAACCCTCACACTCACCCACACCATAACCCTAATCCTAAACCTAACCCGAAACCTAACCCTAAAACTCAACCTAACCCTCACCCTAACAATAACCCCAGCACTAACCCTAACCCCAACCCTCACCCTCACCCTCATCATCACAGTATCCGTAACCCTAAACCTAACCCTAACAATAACCCTAACCTTAACACTAAGCCTAAACCTAACCATAACCCTCACCCTAAGCTTAACCCTCATGCTAACATTTACCCTCACCCTAACAGTAACACTAATCCTAACACTTACCCTCACACTAACCCTAAAAATCACCTTAAACCTAAACCTGAACCTAACTCTATCCCTAACCCTCAACCTCACCCTAGCCCTCACCCTAACCCTAACCCTCATCCTCACCCTAAACCACACACTAACCATAACACTAATCCTCAATCTAACCCTCAACCTCACCTTAACCCTTACCCTAATCTTCACCCTAACCCTCACCCTAACCCTAATAATCACCTTTACCCTTACAGTCACCCTCAGCCTAACCCTCACCCTAACCCTAACACTCATGCTAACCCTAAGCCTAACTGTAACCCTAACCATCACGCTAACCCTAACCCTTAACTTCACCCTCAGCCTCAGCCTAACTATAAATCTAAGCCTGACTGAAACCCTAAACTTCACCCTCACCCTTGTCCTCACCCTAAACCTAATGCTAACACTAACCCTCATCCTAACACGAACACTAACCCTAACAATAACCCTAACCCTATCCCTAACCCTCATTGTAACCATAACCCTCACCCTCACCCTAACCCGAACAATAACACTTACCCTCACACTAACACTAACCCTAACTCTTACACTAACCCTCACACTAACCCTAACCATCACCCTAACCGTAACACTCACCCTAACCGTAACCCTAACCCTCACCCTCACCCTAACCCTAACCCTCATCCTCACCCTAAACCTCACACTAACCCTAAAACTAATTCTCAATCTAAACCACACCCTCACCCTAACCCTAACTCTAATCCTCACCCTAACACTAACACTCACATTTACCGTAATCCTCACTCTCAGCCTAACCCTCAACTTTACCCATACTTTCACCCTCACCCTAACCCTCACACTAAACCTCACCCTCACCCTCACCCTCAGCCTAATCCTACGCCTAACCCTAACCCTACCCCTCACAATCACACTCACCCTCAGCCTAACCCTAGCCCTAACACTAACACTAACCCTAGACCTCACCCTAACCCTAATTCTAACCCTAAACCTCACACTAATCCTCAACAAAAACTAATCCTCACCCCCACCCTCACCCTCAGCCTAAGCCTAAACCTAACCCTAACACTCACCCTCAACTTCACCCTAACCCTAATCCCGACCCAAACCCTAACGCTAACTCTAACCCTAACCCTAAACCCAACCCTAATCCTCACCTCCACTCTCACCTTCAGCCTAACCCTAAGCCCAACACTAAATCTAACCCGAACTCTAAACCTAAACATCACCCTGAACCTAAACCTATCTCCAAACCTAACTCTAAACCTCACCCTAACCCTAACCCTAACCCGGACCTGCAACCTCACCCTCACCGTAACTCTAACCCTAACCCTAACAATAACACTAACCCTAACCCTAAACCTCACCCTAACCCTAACCCTCATCCTCACCCTAAACCTCACACTAAATCTAACCATAATCCTCAATCTAACCCTCACCCTCACAATAAACCCTAACCCTCAACCTTACACTAACCCACACCCTAACCCTAACCCTCACCCTTATCTTAACCCTCACCCTCAGCGTAATCCTCAACTTTACACTTACCATCACCCTCACTCTAACCCTCACCCTATTCCTAAACCTCATGCTAACCTTCAACCTAACTGTAACCCTAACCATCACCATAAGCCTAACCCTCACCCTCAACGTCACACTCAGCCTAACCCTAAGCCTAACCCTAACCCTAATGCTCACCCTCACCCTCACTCTAGCCCTCACCCTAACACTAATCCTAACCCTAACCCTCATCCTAACCCTCACCCTAATCATAACCCTAACCATCACCCAAAAACTAATCCTCACCCCCACCCTCACCCTCAGCCTAACCCTCAGCCTAAGCCGAAGCCTAACCCTAACCCTCACAGTCACCCTCACCCTAACCCTAATCCTAAACCTAACCCCAACCCTAACCCTAAACCTCCACCTATCCCTCATCTTAACCCTCACCGTAAACCTTTCCCTAATCCTAACTCTAACCCTAACCCTAACCCTCATCCTAACACTCTCTCCCCCTAACATTAACCCTCACACTAACACTAACCCTAACCCTAACCCTATACCTCAACCTAACCCTTACCCTCACCCTCAACCTAGCCCTCAACCTAACCCTAACCCTCATCCTCACCCTAAACCTCACACTAACCCTAATCCTAAACCTCACCCTAAGCCGAACTATCACCCTCACCCTCACCCTCACCCTCACCCTCACCATAACTCTAACCATAAGCTTAACAATAACACTAATCCTAACCCTAAACCTAACCCTAACCGTAATCCTAACCCTAAATATCACCCTCAGCCTCACCATCACTGCAAAGGTAACCTTAACCATAACATTAACAATAACCCTAACCCTAAATCTAATCCTAACCCTCACCCTCACCCTAACCCTAATCCTAATGCTAACCCTCACCCTAACCCTAACCCTCACCCTCAACTTAATCCTAACCCAAATCCTAAACCTCACCCTAAACCTAATCCTCACCCTCACCATAACCCTAACACTCACACCTATCTTCATCCTCAACCTAATCCTAAACCTAATCCTCACCCTTACCCTAACCGATAATTCTAACCCTAAGCCTATTCCAAAACGTCAACCTAACCCTCACCCTCACACTAAGACTAACACTAACCCTAACCCTACCCCTCACCCTAACCCTCCCCCGAAACCTAAACTTCACCCACAAACTAACCCTAACCCTAAACCTCACTGTAAACCTCAACCTAACCCTAACCCTCACCTCACCCTCACTGTAAGTCTAACCCTAACCTTAACAATAACACTAACCCAAACACTAAACCTAAACCTAACCCTAACCATAAATCTCACCCTCAGCCTCACCCTCATCGCAAACTTAACCCTAACCATAACACTAACAATAACCCTAACCCTAACCCTAATCCTCACCCTAAACCTCACCCTAATCCTAACACTAATCCTCAATCTAAACCTCACCCTCACACTAACCCTAGACCTAACCCTCACCCTAACACTAACCCTCAGCCTTACAGTAACTCTCACCCTCAGCCGAACCCTAACATTTACTCTTACCTTCACCACCATCCTAACAATCACGCTAACCCTAACCCTCACTCTAACCCTCAACCTAACCCCAACTGTACCCCTAAACCTCACCCTCACCATAACCCTAACTCTAACCCTAACCCTAACACTAAACCGCACCATAACCCACAGAGTCACCCTCACCCTAACCCTAATCCTAACCCTAACCCTCATCCTAACCCTCAACCTTACCCTAAACCTAACCCTAACCTAAACCTATCCCTCACCTTCAGCCTCAGCCTCAGCCTAACCCTAAGCCTAACTTTAAACCTAACCCTAACCCACACACTCAAGCTCACCCTACCCTAATCCTAACCCTAACAGTCCCTCTAACCCTTACCCTCACAATAAACCTCACTCTAACCCTAACCTAAGACTAACCTTAACACTAATCCTCACACTAACCCTCACATTAAGCCTAACTCTAACCCTAAACCTCACCCTCACCCTAACCCTAAACCGGACCCGCAACCACACCCTCACCATAACTCTAACCCTAACCCTAACAATAACACTAACCCTAACCCTAACCCTCACCCTAACCCTAACCCTCATCCTCAACCTAAACCTCACACTAAACCTAACCCTAATCCTCAATGTAACCCTCACCCTCACAATAAACCCTAACCCTCACGCTTACCCTAACCCTAACCCTCACCCTTAACTTAACCCTCCCTCTCAGCCTAACCCTCAACTTTACCCTTACCATCATCCTCACTCTAACACTCAACCTACCCCTAAACCTCATGCTAAACTTCAACCTAACTGTAACCCTAACCATCACCATAACCTTAACCCTCACCCTCAACATCACCCTCAGCCTAAACCTAAGCCTAACCCTAACCCTAACCCTCACCCTCACCCTCACTCTAGCCCTCACTCTAACACTAATCCTAACCCTAACCCTCATCCTAACCCTCACACTAATCGTAACCCTAACCATCACCCAAAAACTAATCCTCACCCCCACCCTCACCCTCAGCCTAACCCTCAGCCTAAGCCGAAGCCTAACCCTAACCCTCACAGTCACCCTCACCCTAAACCTAATCCTAAACCTAACCCCAACCCTAACCCTAAACCTCCACCTATCCCTCACCTTAACCCTCACCGTAACCTTTTCCCTAATCCTAACTCTAACCCTAACCCTAACCCTCACCCTAACACTCTCTCCCCCTAACACTAACCCTCACACTAACACTAACCATAACCCTAACCTTAAACCTCACCTTTACCCTTACCCTCACCCTCAACCTAGCCCTCAACCTAACACTAACTCTCATCCTCACCCTAAAACTCACACTAACCCTAACCATATACCTCACCCTAAGCCGAACCCTCACCCTCACCCTCACCATAACTCTAACCATAAGCTTAACAATAACACTAATCCTAACCCTAAACCTAACCCTAACCGTAATCCTACCCCTAAACATCACCCTCAGCCTCACCATCACTGCAAAGGTGTCCTTAACCATAACATTAACAATAACCCTAACCCTAACTCTAATCCTAACCCTCACCCTTACCCTAACCCCAATCCTAATGCTAACCCTCACCCTAACCCTAACCCTCACCCTCAACTTAATCCTAACCCAAATCCTAAACCTCACCCTAAACCTAATCCTCACCCTCACCATAACCCTAACACTCACACCTATCTTCACCCTCAACCTAATCCTAAACCTAACCCTCAATCTAACCCTCACACTCACCTCACCCTCACTGTAACACCAACCCTAACCTTAACAATAACACTAACCCAAACCCTAACCCTAAAACTAACCCTAACCATAAACCTCACCCTCAGCCTCACCCTCATCGCAAACTTAACCCTAACCATAACACTAACAATAACCCTAACCCTAACCCTAATCCTCACCCTAAACGTCACCCTAATCATAACACTAATCCTCAATCTAAACCTCACCCTCACACTAACCCTAAACCTAACCCTCACCCTAACACTAACCCTCAGCCTTACAGTAACTCTCACCCTCAGCCCAACAATAACATTTACTCTTACCTTCACCACCACCCTAACACTCACGCTAACCCTAATCCTCACCCTAACCCTCAACCTAACCCCAACTGTACCCCTAAACCTCACCCTCACCATAACCCTAACTGTAACCCTAACCATAACACTAAACCGCACCATAACCCACAGAGTCATCCTCACCCTAACACTAATCCTAACCCTAACCCTCATCCTAACCCTCAACCTTACCCTAAACCTAACCCTAACATAACCCTATCCCTCACCTTTAGCCTCAGCCTCAGCCTAACCCTAAGCCTAACTTTAAATCTAACCCTAACCCACACACCCAACCTCACCCTAACCCTAATCCTAACCCTAACAGTCCCTCTAACCCTTACCCTCACAATAAACCTCACCCTAACCCTAACCTAAGACTAACCTTAACACTAATCCTCACACTAACCCTCACATTAAGCCTAACTGTAACCCTAAACCTCACCCTCACCCTAACCCTAACTCTACCCCTAAACCTAAACCTCACCCTAACTCTAACCCTAAACCTCACACTCACCCTCACCCGGAATATAACCCTAAACCTAAAAATCACAATAACCCTAACCCTAAACCTAACCCTAACCCTCACCCTAACTATAACCCTCACCCTAACCCTAACCCACACTCTAACACTTACCCTCACCATAACACTAACCCAACCATAACACTAACCCGCACACTAAACCTAACCCTCACCCTAACCCTAAAACTCACCATAACCCTAACCTTACCCTCACCCTCACCCTCAGCCTAGCCCTCATCCTAACCCTAATTCTAACCCTAACCCTCACCCTAACCCTAACATCATCCTCACCCTAAACCTCACACTAAACCTAACCCTAATCCTCAATCTAATGCTCACACTCACCCTAACCCCTAACCCTCACCATTACCCTAACCCTCACCCTAACCCTAACCCTCACCCTTATCTTTACCCTGACCCTCAGCCTAACCTTCAACTTTACCCTTACCATCACCAACAACCTATCCCTCACCCTATCCCTAAACCTCAGGCTAACCTTCAACCTAACCGTAACCCTAACCTCACCCTAACCCTGACCCTCACCCTCAAACTCACACTCAGCCTAAACATAAGCCTAAGCCTAACACTAACCCTAACCCTCACCCTCAAACTAGCCCTCACCCTAAACCTAACCCTCAACCTAACCCTCCCCCATAACCCTAATTCTAACCTTAAACCTCACCCTAACCCTAACTCTAACCCTAAACCTCACACTCGCCCTAAACCTAAACCTAACTATAACCCTAAACCTCAGCCTAACCCTAACCCTAAACAGCACCCTCACCATAAATTTCACCCTAACCCTAACCCTAAACCTCACACTCAACGTAGCCCTCAACCTAACCCAAAACCTAATCGTAACCGTCACCCTAAACATAACCCTCACTGTAACCCAAAGACTCACACTAAACCTAACCCTCAGCCTCAACCTCACCCTCTGCCTAACCCTAAGCCTAACACTAAAACTAACCTTAACCCACACACTCACCCTCACCCTAACCCTAATCCTAATCCTAAACATAACTATAACATCACCCGAACACTATCACTCACCCTAACCCTAACCCTAACACTAACCCGATCCCTAACCCTCACCCTAACCCTAACTCTAACACTCAACCTCACCCTAAACCTAACACTAAACCTCACCCTAACCCTAAACCTAAACCTCACCCTCACCCTAGCCATCACTCTAACCCTAACCCTAACCCTAACCCTAACAGTAAACTTAACCCTAACACTAACACTCACACTAACCCTAAACCTCACCCTAAGCCCAAACCTCACCCTAACCCTAAACCTAACCCTCAACCTCACCCTAGCCTTCACCCTAAACCTAATCCTAACCCTAACCCTGATCCTATCCCTCACCTTCATCCTAACCCTAACCATCACCAAAACACTAAGCCTCACCCTCACCCTCACACTCAGCCTAAGCCTAAACCTAACCCTAACACTCACACTCACCCTCACTCTAACCCTAATCCTAAACCTAACCCTAACCCTAACCCTAAACCTCAACCTATCCCTCATACTAACCCTAACCCTCACAGTAACCCTAACCCTAATGCTGACCCTAACCCTCCCCCTAATCCTAACACTAAACCTAACCCTCACCCTAACTCTAACCCTCACCCTAACCCTAAACCTCACCCTAAACCTAAGCTTAACACTCACCCTCACCATAATCCCAAACCTAAGCCTAAGCCTATTTCTAACCCTAACACTCACATTCACACTCACCCTAAACCTAATCCTAACCCTAAACCTATCCCTAAACCTCAACCTAACCCTCACCCTCACCCTAAGAATAACACTAACCCACAACCTAATCCTAACCCTAAACCTCACCCTAAAACTCACCCTAACCCTAACCTTCACCCTCACCTTCACCCTAACCTTAACTCTAACCTTAACCCTAACAACACTAACACTAACCCTAACTCTAAACCTACCCCTAACCATAAACCTCACCCTCAGCCTCACCCTCACTGCAAAATTAATTCTAACCATAACACTAACAATAACCCTAACCCTAACCCTAACCCGAACTCTAACCCTAACCCTAACCCTAAACCTAATCCTCACCCCCACTCTCACCCTCAGCCTAAACCTAAGCCTAACGCTAAAAATAACCCTAACTCTAACCCTAAACCTTACCCTCACCCTAACCCTATCTCTAACACTAACCCTAAACCTCACCTAACCCTAACCCTAATCCTCAACCCCACCCTCTCACCATTAGCCTAACCCTAACCCTAACACTAATCCTAATCCTCACCATCACCCTCACTCTAAACCAAACCCTAATCCAAACCCTAACCCTATGCCTAACCCTAACCCTAAGCCTAACCATCACACTCACCCTCAACCTAACCCTAATCCTAATCCTAACCCTATCCCTATCCCTCACACTAAACTTCACACCAGCGGTCAACCTAACCCTCATCCTAACCCTAACCCTCATCCTAACCCTCAATCTAACCCTAACTCTAACACTCACCCTAACCCTAATCCTCACCCTCAACCTCACCCTCAGCCTAACCCTAAGCCTAACACTAAACCTAACCCTAACCCAAACACTCACACTCACCATAACCCTAATACTAATGCTAACTATCACTCTAACCCTAACTCTCAAACTAACCCTCACCCTAACCCTAACCTAACACTAACCCTAACCCTAACCCTCACACTAACACTCACCCTAAGCCTAACTCTAACCGGAAACCTCACCCTCACACTAACCCTAAATCTAACCCTAATCCTAACCCTAAATCTGACCCTAACCCTAATCCTAAACCTAACCCTCACCCTCACCCTCACCCTCAATGTAACCCTAAACCTAACAATAACAATAACCCTAACCCTAACCCTCAACCTAACTATAAACCTCATCCGAACCCTAACCCTCACCCTAACACTTACCCTCACCCTAACACTAACCCTAACCCTAACACTAACCCTCACACTAACCTTAAACCTCACCCTAATCCTAAAACTCATCCTAACCCTAACACTAACCCTAACCCTCATCCTCTCCCTAGCTCTCAACCTAAACCTTATTCTAACCTTAACCCTCACCATAACCCTAACCCTCATCCTCACCATAAACCTAACCCTAATCCTCAATCTAACCCTCACCCTCAGCATAACCCCTAACCCTCTCTCTTACCCTAAGCCTCACCCTAACCCTAACACTCACCCTTATTTTAATTCTCGCTCTCAGCCTAAACCTCAACTATACCCTTACCATCACCCTCACTCTAACCCTCACCTTATCACTAAATATCATGCAAACCTTCAACCTAACGGTAACACTAACCATCACCCTAACCATAACCCTCATCCTCAACCTCTACCTCAGCCTAACCCTAAGCCTAAGCCTAACCCTAACCCTAATGCTCACCCTCACCCTAGCCTTCACCCTAACCCTAATCCTAACCCTAACCTTCATCCTAACCCTCACCCTAATCCTAACCCTAACCATCACCCGAACCCTAAACCTCACCCCCAACCTCATCCTCAGCCTAACCCTAAGCCTAAGCCTAAGCCTACCCTAACACTCACACTCACACTCACCCTAACCCTAATCCTAAACCTAACCCTAACCCTAACCCTAACCCTCACCTTAACCTTCCCCCTAACCCTAACTCTAACCCTAAATCTCACCCTCACCCTAACCCTAATCCTCACCCTAACCCTAAACCGTCACCTAACCCTAAACCTAAGCCTCACCCTCACCCTCACCCTAACCCTCACCATAACTCTAACCCTAACCTTAACAAAAACACTAATACTAACCCTAAACCTAACCCTAACCCTAATCCTAATCCTAAACCTCACCCTCAGCCTCACCATCACTGCAAAGCTAACCTTAACCATAACACTAAAAATAAGCCTAACCCTAATCCAAACACTCACCCTCACCCTAATCCCAATCCTAACCCTAACCATCACCCTAACCCTAACCCTCACCCTCACCTTAATCCGATCCCAAATCTTAACCCTCACCCTAACTGTAATCCTCACCCTCACTGTAACCATAACCCTCACACCTACCTTCACCTTCAACCTAAACCTAAGCATAAACCTAAACCTAACCCTCACACTCATGCTCACCCAAACCCTAATTCTAACCCTAAGCCTATCCCTAAACCTCAACCTAAACCTCACCCTCACCCTAACACTAATTCTAACCCTAACCCTACCTCTCACGCTATCCCTCACAATAAACCAAATTCAAACTCTAAAACTCACCCTCAACCTAACCCTAACCCTAAACCTCACCGTAAACTTCACCCTAAACCTAACCCTCACCCTCACCCTCACTGTAAATCTAACCCTAACCCTAAAAATAATACTAACCCTAACCCTAACCCTAAACCTAACCATAAACATAAACCTCACCCTCAGCCTCACCCTCACTGCAAACTTAACTGTAACCATAACACTAACAATAACCCTAACCCTAACCTTTACAATCATCCTCACCCTAAACCTCACCTTAACACTAATCCTCAATCTTACCCTCACCCTCACACTACCCCTAACCCTAACCCGCACCATAACCGTAACCCTAATCCTCACATTTACCGTAATCCTCACTCTCAGCCTAACCCTCAACTTTACCCTTACTATCACCCTCACCCTAACCCACACCCTAACACTCACCCTAATGCTAACCCTCTCCCTGACCATAACCCTAAGTATCACCCTAACCCTAACCCTCACCCACACCCTAACTTTAACACTAACCCTCACACTAACCCTCACCCTAACCGTAACACTCACCCTAACTCTCACACTCACCCTAACCCAAATCCTAACCGTCACCTTCACCCTAGCCCTCACCCTAACCCTAACTCTCATCCTCACATTAAACCTCACACTAACCCTAAAACTAATCCTCAAACTAAACCACACCCTCACCCTAACCCTAACCCTAACCCTCACCCTAACCCTAACCCTCACATTTACAGTAATCCTCACTTTCAGTCTAACCCTCAACTTTACCCTTACTGTCTCCCTCACTCTAACCCTCACACTAAATCTCACCCTCATGCTAACCCTCTCCCTGACCGTAAACCTAAGCATCACCCTAACCCTAACCCTCACCCACACCCTAACATTAATAATAACCCTCACACTAATCCTCACCCTAACCCTAAAACTAAACATAACCCTCACACTCACCCTCACCCTAAACCTAACCCTCATGCTCAAACTAACCCTAAGCCTAACCCTTACCCCAACCCACACACTCACCCTCAACCTAACCATAATTCTAATCCTAACCATAACCATAACCCTCACCCTAAACCTAACACTCACCCTATCCCTAAACCTAACACTAACCCTAACCCTATCCCTCACCCTAACCCTAACTCTAACACTAAACCTCACCCTCACCCTAACCCTAACCCACAACCGCACCCTAACCCTAACCGTAAACGTCACCCTCACCCTTGCCCTCACTCTAAACGTAATCATAACCCTAACCCTCATCCTAACCCTCACACTAACCCTAATCCTAACCCTCACCCTAACCCCTAACCTTACCCTCAACCTCACCCTCAGCCTAATGCTAAGCGTAACCCTAAAACTAACCCTAACCCACACACGGAACCTCACCTTAACCCTAATCATAACACTAACCGAACTCTAACCATAACCCTCACACTGACCCTTACCCTAACCGAAACCTAACACTAACCCTCACCCTAAGCCTAAATCTAACCCTAAACCTCACCCAAACCCTAACCCTAACTCTAACCCTAATCCTAAACCTATACCTCACCCTAACCCTAACCCTAACCCTCACCCTCACCCTCATACTTAACGTAAATCTAAACCTAAATCTAACAATAACCCTAACCCTAACCCTAACCCTCACCCTAACTATAACCCTCACCCTAACACTTACCCTCACCATAACACTAACCCTAACCCTAATACTAACCCTTACACTAACCCAAAACCTCACCCTAAGCTTAAACCTCACCCTAACCCTAACCCTAATCCTCACCCTCAACCTAGCCCTCACCCTAACCCTAATTCTAACCCTTACCCTCACCTAACCCTAACCCTCATCCTCACCCTAAACAACAACACTAACCCTAACCCTACTCCTCAATCTAACCCTCACCCTAATACCTAACCCTCAACCTTAACCTAACCCTCACCCTAACCGTAACCCTCACACTTATCCTAACCCTCACCCTCAGCGTAACCCTCAAATTTGCCCTTAACATCACCCTTACCCTAACCCTCACCCTATCCCTAAACCTCATCTTAACTTTCAAGCTAACCGTAACCCTAACCATCACCCTAACCCTAACCCTAACACTAACCCTAACCCTAAGCCTGACCCTAACACTCCCCCTAAACGTAACACTAAACATAAACCTAACACTAACACTCACACTAACCTTAACCCTCACCTTAATCCTAAATCTCACTCTAACCCTAACCCTCACTCTCACCCTAGACCTCACCCTAACCCTCACCCTAAACCTAACCCTAACCATCACACGAAAACGAATCCTGACCCACACCCTCACCTTCAGCATAAGCCTAAGCCTAACCCTAACACTCACCCTCACCCTCACCTTAACCCTAACCCTTAAACTAACTATAACCCTAATATTAACCCGAACCCTAAACCTGACCCTAACCCTCCCCCTAACCCTAACACTAAACCAAACCCTAACACTAACACACTAACCCTAAACCACACCCTAACCCTAAACCTCAATCTAACCCTAACCCTAACACTCACCCTCATCCTAATTCTAACCATAAGCCTAAGCCTAAACCTAATCCTAATCCTCACATTCACCCTCACCCTAACCCTAATCGTAAACCTAACCCTATCCCTAAACCTCAACCTAACCCTCAACCTCACCCTAAGACTAACACTAACCCTAAACCTAACCCTCACCCTAACCCTCCCACTAACCCTCACTCTAAACCTAAAACTCACCCTCAACCTAAATCTAACCCTAAATCTCTCCCTAACCCTAACCCTCACCCTCACGATCACTGTCACCGTAACTTTAACCCTAACACTAACACTAAAACTAACATTAACCCTAACCCTAAAGCAAACCCTAACCATAAACCTCACCCTCAGCCTCACCCTCACTGCAAACTTAACTTTAGACATAACACTAACAATAACTCTAACCCTAACCCTAACCCTACATCTAACCCTAACCCTATCCCTAATCCTCACCCCCACTCTCACCCTCAGCCTAACCCTAAGCCCAATCCTAACACTAACACTAACTCTAACCCTAAACATCATCCTCACCCTAACCTTATCTCCAACCCTAACTCTAAACCTCACCCAAACCCTAACCCTAACCCTCACCCACAACCTCAGCCTCATAGTAACTCTAACTCTAACCCTAACAATAACACTAACCCTAAACCTAACCATCACCCTAACCCTAATCCTCACCCCCACCCTCACCCTCAGCCTAACCCTAACAGGAACACTAACACTAACCCTAATCCTCACCCTACCCCTCACCCTAAACCAAACCCTAACCCTAAACCTAACCCTAACCCTAAGCCTAACCCTAACTCTAACCCTAAAACTCACACTGACCCTCAACCTAACCCTAATCCTAAACCTAACCCTATCCCTAACCCTAAGCCTCACACTAACCCTAACTCTCACCCTCAACCTCAACCTCAGCCTAACACGACGCAAAAATCTAAACCTAACCCTAACCCACACACTGACCCTCACACTAACCCTAATCCTAACCCTAACCCTCATCCTAACCCTCAAACTTACCCTAAACCTAACCCTCACCTAACCCTCACCCTCACATTCAACCTCAGCCTCAGCCTAACCCTAAGCCTAACTCTAAACCTAACCCTAACCCAAACACTCAACCTCACGCTAACCCTAATCCTAACCCTAACCCTCCCTCTAACCCTAACGCTCACACTAACCTCACCTTAACCCTAACCTAACACTAACCCTAACCCTAATCCTCACACTAACCCTCACCCTAAGCCTAACTCGAACCCAAAACCTCACCCTCACCATAACTCTACCCGTAATACTAAACCTAAACCTCACCCTAACTTTAACCCTAACACTCACCCTCACCCTCACCCTCAATGTAACCATAAACCTAACAATAACAATAACCCTAAACCTAACCCTAACCCTCACCCTAACACCTACCCTCACCCTAACACTAACCCTAACCATAACACTAACCCTCACACTAACCCTAACCCTCACCCTAACCCTAAAATTCACTCTAACCCCAACCTAACCCTAACCCTCACCCTCACCCTAGCCCTCATCCTAACCCTAATTCTAACCCTAACCCTCACCCTAACCTTAACCCTCATCATCACCCTAAACCTCACACTAACCCTAACCCTAATCCTCAATCTAACCCTCACCCTCACCCCAACCCCTAACCCTCAACCTTACCTTAACCCTCACCCTAACCCTAACCCTCACCCTTATCTTTACCCTGACCCTCAGCGTAATCCTCAACATTACCCTTACCATCACCCTCACCTTAACCCTCACCCTATCCCTAAAACTCATGCTAACCTTCAACCTAACCATAACCCCTAACCTCACCCTAACCCTAACCTCACCCTCAACCTCACCCTCAGCCTAACCATAAGCCTAAGCCTAACACTAACCCTTACCCTCACCCTCAACCTAGCCCTCACCCTAAACCTAACCCTCACCCTAACCCTCCCCATAACCCTAACTCTAACAGTAAACCTCACCTTAACCCTCACTGTAACCCTAACTCTAACCCTAAACCTCACACTCGCCCTACCCCTAACCCTAAATATAACCCTAAACCTTAGCCTAACCCTATCCTTAAACCTCACCCTCACCATAAACTTTACCCTAAAGCTAACCCTAAACCTCACCCTCAACGTAGCCCTCAACCTAACCCTAAACCTAACCGTAACCGTCACCCTAAACATAACCCTCACTGTAACCCAAACACTCACACTAAACCTAACCCTCAGCCTCAACCTCACCCTCAGCCTAACCCTAAGCGTAACACTAAACCTAACATTAACCCACACACTAACCCTAACCGTAACCCTAATCCTAATCCTAACCATAACCATAACCCTCACCCTAACCCTATCACTCACCCTAACCCTAAACCTAACACTAACCAGATCCCTAACCCTCACTCTAACCCTAACTCTAACACTCAACCTCACCCTCACCATAACCCTAACACTAAACCTCACCCTAACCCTAACCCTAAACCTCACCCTCACCCTAGCCATCACCTAACCCTCATCCTAACCCTCACCATAACCGAAATCCGTACACTCACCCTAACCTTAACCCTCACCCTCAACCTCACTCTCAGCCAAAAACTAAGCCTAACCCTAAACCTAATCCTAAACCACACACTCACCCTAACCCTAACCTAATATTAACCCTAAACCTAACCCTCACCGTCACCCTCAACATAACCCTAAACCTAAAATTAACACAAACCCTAACCCTAACCCTAACCCTCACCCTAAGTATAACCCTCACCCTAACCCTAACCCTCAACCTAACACTTACCCTCACCCTAACACTAACACTAACACTAACCCTAATACTAACCCTCACACTAACCCTAACACTCACCCTAAGCCTCACCCTCACCCTAACACTAACACTAACCCTAACCCTCACCCTGATCCTAGCCCTCACCGTAACCCTAATTCTAACCCTTACCCTCACCTAACCCTAACCCTCATCCTCACCCTAAAACAGACACTAACCCTAACCCTAATCCTCAATCTAACCCTCACCCTCACCATAACCCCTAACCCTCACCCTTATCTTAACCCTCACCCTCAGCCTAACCCTCAACTTCAACCTTACCATCACCCTCACCGTAACCCTCACCCTATCCCTAAACATCCTAACCTTCAAGCTAACCATAACCCCAACCATCACCCTAACCCTAATCCTAACACTAACCCTAAACTTAACCCTGACCCTAATCCTCCCCCTAACCCTAACACTAAACTTAACCCTACCACTAACACTCACAATAGCCCTAACCATCATCCTAAGCCTAAACCTCACCCTAACACTAAACCTAACCCTCACCCTCACCCTAGCCTTCACCTTAACCCTAATCCTAACCCTAACCCTCATCCTAACCCTCACCCTCATCCTATCCCTAACCATCACCCAAACGCTAAGCCTCACCCTCACCCTCACCCTCAGCCTAAGCCTAAACCTAACCCTAACACTAACAAATACCCTCAACCTAACCCTAATCCTAAACCTAACCCTAACCCTAACCCTAAACCTCAACTAAACCCTCACCCTAACCATAACTTTCACACTAACCCTAACCCTAACTCTGACCCTAACCCTCCCCCTAACCCTAACACTAAACCTAACCCTACACTAACACTCACACTAACCCTAACCCTCAACCTAACCCTAAACCTCACCCTAATCCTAAGCCTAACACTCACCCTCACCATAATCATAAACCTAAGCCTAAGCCTAACCCTAACACTAATGCTCACATTCACCCTCACCCTAACCCTAATCCTAACCCTAAACTTATCCCTAAACCTCAACCTAAACCTCACCCTCACCCTAAGACTAAAAATAACCCTAAACCTAACACTCACACTAACCCTAACCCTCAACCTAACCCTAAACCTCACCCTAACCCTCCCACTAACGCTCACTCTAAACCTAAACCTCACACCTTACCTAACCCTAACCCTCAACCTCACCCTCAACCTCACCCTAACCGTAACCCTCACCCTCACCCTCATCCTCACCATAACTCTAACCCTAACCCTAAAAATAACACTAACACTAACCCTAATCCTAAACCCAAACCTAACCATAAACCTCACCCTCAGCCTCACCCTCACTGCAAACTAAACCTAACCATAACACTAACAATAACCCTAACCCTAAGCCTAACCCGAACTCTAACACTAACCGTAACGCTAACCCTAATCCTCACCCCCACCCTCAACCTCAGCCTAACGGTAAGCGTAACCCTAACACTAACCCGAACTCTAACCCTAAACCTCACCCTCACCTTAACCCTATCTGTAACACTAACCCTAAACCTCACCTAACCCTAACCCTAAAACTCACCCGCACCCTCACCCTCACCCTCACCTTAACTCTAACCCTAACCCTAACAATAAGACTAATCCTAACCCTAACCATCACCCTAACCCAAATCCTCACCCCACCCTCACCCTTAGCCTAACCCTAACACTAACACTAACACTAACTCTAATTCTTACCCTCAACCTCACTCTAAATCAAACCCTAACCATAACCCTAACCCTAATCCTAACCCTAACACTAAGCCTAATCCTCACACTCACCCAAAACCTAACCCTAATCTTAAACCTAACCCTATCCCTAACCCTAAACCTCACACTAACCATCACCCCAGCGCTCAACCTAACACTAATCGTAACACTAACCCTCATCCTAACCCTCAATCTAACCCTAACTCTAACTCTCACCCTAACCATAACCCTCACCCTCAACCTCACCCTCAGCCTAACCCTAAGCCTAACATTAAACTTAAGCCTAATCCACACACTCAACCTCACCCTAACCCTAATACTACACCTAATTATCACTCTAAACCTAACCCTCACCCTAACACTAACCTAACACTTACCCTAACCCTAACCCTCACACTAACACTCAACCGAAGCCTAATTCTAACCCTAAACCTCACCCTCACACTAAACATAACTCTAACACTAATCCTAACCTTAAATCTCACCCTAATCCTAACCCTAAACCTAACCCTCACTGTCACCCTCACCCTCAATCTAACTCTAAACCTAACAATAACAATAACCCTAACCCTAACCCTCACCCTAACTATAACCCTCAACCTAACCCTAACCCTCACCATAACCCCTAACCCACACCCTTACCCTAAGCCTCACCCTAACCCTAACCTTCACCCTTATCTTAATTCTCACAGTCAGCCTAACCTTCAACTTTACCCTTACCATCACCCTCACTCTAACCCTCACCCTATCCCTAAACCTCATGCTAATCTTCAACTTAACCTTAACCCTAACCATTACCCTTAACTTAACCCTTACCCTCAACGTCACTATCAGCCTAACCCTAAACCTAACCCTAACCCTAACCCTCAACCTCACCCTAGCCCTCACCCTAACCCTAATCCTAACCCTAACACTCATCCTAACCCTCACCTTAATCCTCACCCTAATCATCACTCGAACACTAATCCTCACCCCCACCCTCATCCTCAGCCTAACCCTAAGCCTAAGCCTAAGCCTAACCCTAACACTCACACTCACCCTCAACCTAACCCTACTCCTAAACCTAACCCTAACCCAAACCCTAATACTCACCCTAACCCTCCCCCATACCCTCACTCTAACCCTAAACCTAACCCTCACCAAAACCCTAATCCTCACCCTAACCCTAAAGCTCACCCTAACCCTAACCCTAACCCTCACCCTCACCCTCACCATAACTCTAACCCTAACCTTAACAAAATCACTAATCCTAACCCTAAACCTAACCCTAACCCTAATCCTAAACCTAACCCTCACCCTCAGCCTCACCATCACTGCAAAGCTAACCTTAACCATAACACTAACAATAACCCTAACCATAATCCAAACACTCACCCTCACCCTAATCCTAATCCTAAACCTAAAACTCACCCTAACCCTAACCCTCACCCTCACCTTAATCCTAACCCAAATTCTAACCCTCTCCCTAACCCTAATCCTCACCCTCACCCTAACCATAACGCTCACACCTACCTTCACCCTTAACCTAACCCTGAGTCTAAGCCTAAACCTAACTCTCACACTTATCCTCAACCAAAACCTAATCCTAAACCTAAACCTATCCCTAAAACTCAACCTAACCCTCACCCTCACCTTAACCCTAACCCTCACATTTACCATAATCCTCACTCTCAGCCAAACCCTCAACTTTACCCTTACTGTCCCCCTCACCCTAACCCTCACACTAACTCTCACCCTCATGCTAACCCTCTCCCTGACCATAACCCTAAGCATAGCCCTAAACCTAACCTTCAACCACACCCTAACTTTAACACTAACCCTCACACTAACCTTCACCCTAACCCTAACACTAATCCTAACACTCACACTCGCCCTCACCCTAAACCTAACCCACACCCTCAACCTAACCCTAAGCCAAACCCTTACCTTAACCTCACACTCATCCTCACCCTAACCCTAATCCTAATCCTAAACATAACCATAACCCTCACCCTAACCCTAACACTCATCCTTACCCTAACACTAACCCTAACCCTAACCCTCAACCTAACGCCAACCCTGACCCTTATCTTAATTCTCACCCTCAGCCTAACACTCAACTTTACCCTAACCATCACCCTCACGCTAACCCTCACCCTATCCCTAAACCTCATGCTAACCTTCAACCTAACCGTATCCCTAAACATCACCCTAAACTTAACACTCACCCTCAACCTCACCCTCAGCCTAACCCTAAGCCTAAGCCTAACCCTAACCCTCCCCCTCCCCCTAGCTTTAACCCTAAACCTAATCCTAACATTAACCCTCATCCTAACAGTCACCCTAATCCTAAACATAACAATCAACCGAACCCTAATCCTCACCCCCACTCTCATCCTCAGCCTAACCCTAAAATTAAGAATAAGCCTAACCCTAACCCTCACAGTCACCCTCACCCTAACCCTATTCCTAAACTTAACCCTAACCCTAACCCTAACCCTCAACCCTAGCCCTCTGCCTAAACCTAACTCTAACCCTAAACCTCACCCTCACCCTAACCCTAATCCTCACCCTAACCCTAAACCACACCCTAACCCTAACCCTAACCCTCACCCTCACCCTAACACTAACCATGAGTCTAACCCTAACCTTAAAAAAAACACTAATCGTAACCCTAAACCTAACTCTATCCCTAATCCTAACCCTAACCCTCCCACTAACCCTCACTCTAACCATAAACCTCACCCTCAACCTAATCCTAACCCTAAACGTCACCCTAAACCTCAACCTAACCCTAAGACTCACTCTCACCATAACTCTAACCGTAACCTTAAACCTAACACTAACACTAACACTAACCCTAACCCAAAACCTAACCCTAACCATAAACCTCACCCTCAGCCTCACCCTCACTGCAAACTTAATCCTAAACATAACACTAACAATAACCCTAACCCTAACCATAAACCTAACTCTAACCCTAACCTTAACCGTATCCCTAATACTCACCCCCACTCTCACCCTCAGCCTAACCCTAAGCCCAACCCTAACACTAACCCGAACTCTAACCCTAAACATCACCCTCACCCTAATCCTATTTCCAACCCTAACTTTAAACCTCACCCTAACACTAACCCTAAACCTCACCCAGAACCTCACCCTCACCGTAACTCTAACCCTAACCCTAACAATAACACTAAACCTAACTCTAACCATCACCCTAACACTAATCCTCACCGCCACCCTCACCCTCAGCCTAACCCTAAACCTAACACTAACACTAACTCTAATTCTCAACCTCACCCTAATCCTAAACCTAACCCTAACCCTCACCCTAACCCTAACCCTCACCCTCACCTTAATCCTAACCCAAATCCTAACCGTCACTGTAACCCTAATCCTCACCCTCACCGTAACCATAACCCTCAAACCTACCTTCACACTCAACCTAAACCTAAGCCTAATCCTAAACCTAACCCTCACACTCAACCCCACCATAACCCTAATCCTAACCCTAAGCTTATCCCTAAACCTCAACCTAACCCTCAACCTCACCCTAAGACTAACACTAACCCTAACCCTACCTCTCACCCTAACCCTCCCCATAAACCTAATTCTAAATCTAAACCTCACCCTCAACGTAACACTAACCCTAAACCTCACCGTAAACCTCACCCTAACCCTAACCCTCACCCTCACCCTCACTGTAAATCTAACCCTAACCCTAAAAATAATACTAACCCTAACCCTAACCTAAATCTAACCCTCACCATAAACCTCACTCTCAGCCTCACCCTCACTGCAAACTTAACTATAACCATAGCACTAACAAAAACCCTAACCCAAACCCTCATCCTTACCCTAAACTTCACCCTAACACTAATCCTCAATCTTACACTCACCATCACCTTACCCCTACACCTAACCCTCACCCTAACCCTAACCCAAACCCTTATAGTAACTCTCACCCTCAGCCTAACCCTAAAGTTTACCTTTACTGTCACCCCCACCCTAAACCTCACCCTAACCCTAACCCTCAGGCTAACCCTCACCCTAAGCCCAACTCTAACCCTAGACCTCACCCTCACCCTAACCGTTACCCTAACACTAAAACTCATCATACCCCTAACCCTAACCCTCACCATAACACTAACCTAACCCTCACCCTAACCCTAACCCTCTCCCTCATCATCACCCTCAGCCTAAACCTAAGGCTAACCCTAAAACTAACCCTAACCCTCACACTCACCCTCACCCTAACCCTAACCCTCACGCTCACCCTCACCCTCAGGCTAACCCTAAGCCTAACCCTTACCCTCACCCTCACACTCACCCTAACCCTACCCTAATCCTAATCCTAACCATCACCATAACACTCACCCTAACCCTAACACTCACCCTAACCCTAACGCTAACACTAACCCTAATCCTAACCCTCAACCTAACCCGAACTCTAACACTAAACCTCACCCTCACACTAACCCTAACCCTAAACCTCACCCTAACCCTAACACTAAACCTCACGCTCACCCTAGCCCTCACTCTAACCCTAATCATAACCATAACCTTCATCCTAACCCTCACACTAACCCTAATCCTAACCCTCACACTAACCGTAACCATCACCCTCAATCTCACCCTCAGCCTAACACCAAGCCTACCCCTAAACCTACCCCTAAACCACACACTCAACCACACCATAACCCTAAACCTAACCCTAACATAACACTAATCCTAACCGTAACCATAACACTTACCCTAACCCTAAGATAAATCTAACCCTAAACCTCACCCTAAACCTAACCCTAAACCTCACACTCACCCTCACCCTCAACATAAACTTAAACCTAAAATTAACAATAACCCTAACCCTAACCCTTAGCCTCACCCTAACTATAACCCTCACCCTCACCCTAACCCTCTCCCTAACACTTACCCTCACCCTAACACTAACCCTAACCCTAACACTAACCCTCACACTAACCCTAATCCTCACCTTAAGCCTAAACCTCACCCTACCCCTAAACCTAACCCTCACCCTCACCCTAGTCCTCACCATAACCCTAATTCTAACACTTAACTTCACCTAAGCCTAACCCTCATCCTCACCCTAAACCACACACTAACCATAACCCTAATCCTCAATCTAACACTCAGCCACACCTTAATCCCCAACCCTCACCCTTACCCTAACCCTCACCCTAACCGTAACCCTCACACTTATCCTAACCCTCACCCAAAGCTTAACCCTCAAATTTACCCTTACCATCACACTTACCCTAACCCTCACCCTATCCCTAAACCTCATCCTAACCTTCAAGCTAACCGTAAGCCTAACCATCACCCTAACCATAACCCTAACACTAACCCTAACCCTAACCCTGACCCTAACCCTCCCCCTAACCCTAACTCTAAACCTAAATCTAACACTAACACTCACACTAACCCTAACCCTCACCTTAACCCTAAACCTCACCCTAACCCTAACCCTAAACCTCAGTCTCACCCTAGCCCTCACCCTAAGCCTAATCGCAACTCTAACCCTCATCCTAACCCTCACCCTAATCCTAAGCCTAACCATCACCCGAAAACTAATCCTCACCCCCACCCTCACTCTCAGCCTAAGCCTAACCCTAACTCTAACACTCACCCTCACCTTCACCCTAACCCTAACCCTAATCCCTAACCTAACCCTAACCCTAACTCTAACCCTAACCCTAAACCCAACCCTAATCCTCACCCCCACTCTCACCCTCAGCCTAACCCTAAGCCCAACCCTAACACTAACCAGAAATCTAACCCTAAACATCACCCTCAACCTAACCCTATCTCCAAACCTAACTCTAAACCTCACCCTAACCGTAACCCTAACCAGGACCCGCAACCTCACCCTCACCGTAAATCTAATCCTTAAACTAACAATAACACTAAACCTAACACTAACCCTCAACCTAACCCTAACCCTCATCCTCACCCCAAAGCTCACACTGAACCTAACCCTAATCCTCAATCTAACCCTCACTCTCACACTTACTCTAACCCTCACCCTAACCCTAACCCTCACCGTTATCTTAATTCTCACCCTCAGCCTAACCCTCAACTTTACCCTTACCATCATCCTCACTCTATCCCTCAAACTATCCCTAAACCTCATGCTAAACTTCAACCTAACTGTAACCCTAAACATCACCCTAACCTTAACCCTCACCCTCAACCTCACCCTCAGCCTAACCCTAAACTTAAGCCTAAACCTAACCCTAACCCTCACCCTCACCATAGCCCTCAGCCTAACCCTAATAATAACCCTAACCCTCATCCTAACCCTCACCCAAATCCTATCCGTAACCAACACCCAAACCATAATCCTCAACCCCACCCTCATCCTCAGCATATCCCTAAGGTTAAGCTTAAGCCTAACCCTAACCCTCACACTCACCCTCACCCTAACCCTAATCCTAAACCTAACCCTAACCCTAACCCTAACCCTCACCCTAACTCTCCCCCTAACCCTCACTCTAACCCTAAACCTCACCTTCACCCTAACCCTAATCCTCACCCTAACCCTAAACTCACCCTAACCCTAACCCTCACCCTCACTCTCACCCTCACCATAACTCTAACCCTACCTATAACAAAAACACTAAAACTAAGCCAAAACCTAACCCTCACTCTAATCCTAAACCTAACCCTCATCCTCAGCCTCACCATCATTTCAAAGGTAACCTTAGCCATAACACTAACAATAACCCTAACCCTAATCCTAACCCTCACCCTCACCCTCACACTAATCCTAATCCTATCCCAAACACTCACCCTAATCCTAACCCTCACCCTCACCTTAATCCTAACCCAAATCCTAACCCTCACCCTAACCCTAATCCTCACCCTCACCGTAACCATAACCCTCCCACCTACCTTCAACCTCAACCTAATCCTAAGCCTAAGCCTAAACCTAACCCTCACACTAACCCTCACCCTAAAACTAACACTAACCCTAACCCTCACACTCACCCACACTCTAAACCTAACCCTCACCCTCAACCTAACCCTAAGCCTAAAGCTTACCCTAACCCTCACACTCACCCTCACCCTAACCCTAATCCTAATCCTAACCATAACCATAACCTTCAACCTAACCCTAACACTAACACTAACCCTAACCCTAAACCTCACCCTAACCCTAACTCTAACACTAAACCTCATGCTCACCCTAACCCTAACCCTACACCTCACCCTAACCCTAACAGTAAAGGGCACCCTCATCCTAGCCCTCACTCTAATCCTAATACTAACCCTAACCCTCATCCTAACCCTAACACTAACCCTAATCCTAACCCTCAGCCTAACCCAAACCCTCACACTCAACCTCACGCTCAGCCTAACGCTAAGCCTAACCCTAAACATAACCCTAACCCACACACTAAACCTCACCCTAACCCAAATCCTAACCCTAACCCTAAATCTAACCATAACCCTCAACCTAACCCTCACCCTAACCCAAACCTAACACTAATCCTAACCCTAACCCTATCAGTAACCCTCACCCTAAGCCTAAATCTAACCGTAAACCTCACCCTCACCCTAACCCTATCTCTAACCCTAACAATAAACCTGACCTAACCCTAACCCTAAACCTCACCCGCACCCTCACCCTCACCTTCACCTTAACTCTAACCCTAACCCTAACAATAACACTAACCCTAAACCTAACCATCAACCTAACCCTAATCCTCACCCCCAACCTCACCCTTAGCCTAACCCTAACCCTAACCCTAACCCTAACCCTAATAATCACCCTCACACTCACCCTAAACCAAACCCTAACCCGAACCTAACCCTAAGCCTAACCCTAACCCTGCCCATAACCCTCACACTCACCCTCAACCTAACCCTATCGTAACCCTAACACTCACACTATCCGTCACAGCAGCGCTCAAACTAACCCTATTCCTAACCCTAACCCTCTGCCTAACATTCAATCTAACCCTAACTCTAACCCTCACCATAACCCTAACCCTCACCCTCAAACTCACCCTCACCCAAACCCTAAGCCTAACACTAAACCTAACCCTAACCCTCACACTCACCCTCACCCTAACCCTAACGTAACACTAACCCTAAACCTAACCCTCACACTAACACTCACCCTAACCCTAACTATAACCCGAATCCTAACCCTAAATCTCACCCTAACCCTAACCCTAAACCTAACCCTTACCCTCACTCTCACCGTCAACGTAACCCTAAACCTAACAATGACAATAACCCTAACCCTAACCCTCACCCTAACTATAACCCTCACCCTAACCTTAACCCTCACCCTAACACTTACCGTCACCCTAACACTAACCCTAAACCTAACACTAACTCTCACACTAACCCTAACCCTCATCCTAACCCTAAAACTCACCCTAACACTAACAGTAAACCTCACCCTCACCCTAGCCCTCACCCGAAACCTAATTCTAACCCTAACCCTCACCCTAATGCTAACCCTCATCCTCACCCTAAACCTCACACGAAACCTAACCCTAATCCTCAATCTAACCCTCAAACTCACCATAAACCCTAACCATCACCCTTACACTAACCCTCACCCTAACCCTAACTCTCACCCGTATCTTAATTCTCACCTTCAGCCTAACCCATAGCTTTACCCTTACCATCATTCTCACTCTAACCCTCACCCTATCCCTAAACCTCATGCTAACCTTCAACCTAAGGATAACCCTAACATCACCCTTACCTTAACACTCACCCTCAACCTCAACCTCAGCCTAACTCTAAGCCTAAGCCTAAGCCTAACACTAACTTTCACCCTCACCCTAGTCTTCAGCCTAACCCTAATTCTAACCCTAACCCTCACACTAACCATCACCCTAATCCTAACCCTAACCATCACCCGAACCCTCATCCTCAACCCCACCGTCATCCTCAGCCTAACCCTAAGCCTTAGCCTAAACCTAACCCTCACACTCACCCTCACACTAACCCTAATCCTAAAGCTAAACAAAACCCTAACCTTAACCCTAACCATCAACCTAACCATCGCCCTAAACCTAACTCTAACCCTAAACCACACCCTCACCCTAACCCTAATCCTCACCCTAACCCTAAACCTCACCCTAACCCTAACCCTAACCCTCACCCTCACCCTCACCCTCACCATAACTCTAACCCTAACCTTAACAAAATCACTAATCCTAACCCTAAACCTAACCCTAACCCTAATACTAACCCTAACCCGCACCCTCAGCCTCACCATCACTGCAAAGGAAACCTTAACCATAACACTAACAATAACCCTAAACCTAATCCTAACCCTCACCCTCACCTTAATCCTAATCCTAACCCTAACCCTCACCCTAACCCTAACCCTCACCCTCACCTTAATCCTAACCCAAATTCTAACCCTCACCCAACCCTAATCCTCACCCTCACTGTAACCATAACCCTCACAGCTACCTTCACCCTCAACCTAACCGTAAGCCTAAGCCTAAACTTAACCCTCACAATCAACCTCACCCTAACCCTAATCCTAACCCTAAGACTATCCCTAAACCTCAACCTAACCCTCACCCTCACCCTAAGACTAACACTATCCCTAACCCTACCTGTCACCCTAACCCTCCCCATCAACCTAATTCTAACTCTAAACCTCACCCTCAACGTAAACCTAACCCTAAACCTCACCGTAAACCTCACCCTCACCTTAACCCTCACCCTCACCCTCATTGTAAATCTAAACCTATCCCTCTAAATAATACTAACCCTATCTCTAACGCTGAATCTAAACCTAAAAATAAACCTCACCCTCAGCCTCACCCTCACCGCAAACATAACTGTAACCATAACACTAACGATAACCCTAACCCTCACCCTCATCCTCACCCTAAACCTCACCCTAACACTAATCCTCAATCTTACCCTCACCCTCACCCTACCCCTAACCCTAACCCTCTCCCTAACCCTAACCCTAACCCTCACATTTACGGTAATCCTCACTCTCAGCCTAACCCTCAACTGTACCATTACTGTCACCCTCATCCTAACCCTCACACTAACTCTCAACGTCATGCTAACCCTCTCCCTGACAGTAACACTAAGCCTCACCCTAACCCTAACCCTCACCCACACCATAATTTTAAGACTAACCCTCACACTAACCCTCACCCTAACCCTAACACTAACTCTAACCCTCACACTCACCCTCACCCGAAACCTAACCCTCACCCTCAACCTAAACCTAAGCCTAACACTTAACCCTCACACTCACCCTCACCCTAACCCTAATCCTAATCCTAACCAAAACCATAACCCTCACCCTAAAACTAACACTCACCCTATCTCTAACCTTAAGACTATCCCTAACCCTAACCCTCACCCTAACCCTAACTCTAACACTAAACCTTACCTTCACCCTCACCCTAACACTAAACCTTACCCTTACCCTAACAGTAAACGTCACCCTCACCCTAGCCCTCACTCCAATCCTAATCATAACCCAACCCTCATCCTAACCCTCACCCTAACCCTAATCCTAACCCTAACCCTAACCCCAACCCTAACACTCAACCTCACCCTCAGCCTAACGCTAAGCCTAACCCTAACCCTAACCATAACCCTCACACTAACCCTCATCCTAACCCACACCTAACACTAACTCTAACACTAACCGTCACCCTAAGCCTAAATCTAAACCTAAACCTCACTCTCACCCTAACCCTAACTCTCACCCTAATCCTAATCCTAAACCTTACCCTAACCCTAAACCTAACCCTCATCCTCACCCTCACCCTCAAGGTAACACTAAACCTAAAACTAATACCCCTAACCCTCACCCTAACTATAACCCTCACCCTAACCCTAACCCTCACCCTAATACTTAGCCTCACCCTAACAGTAACCCGAACACTAACACTAACCCTTACACTAACCCTAACCCTCACCCTAAGCCTAAACCTCACCCTAAACCTAGCCCTAACCCTCACCATCACCCTTACCCAAATTCTAACACTTACCCTCACCTAACCCTAACCCTCATACTCACCCTAAACAACATACTAACCCTAACCCTAATCCTCAATCTAACCATCACCCTCACCCTAATCCCTAAACCTCACCCTTACCCTAACCCTCATCCCAACTGTAACCCTCACTCTAACCTTAGCCCTCACCCTCAGCCGAACCCTCAAATTTATCCCTACCATCACCCTTACCCTAACCCTCACCCTATCCCGAAACTTCATCCTAATTTTCAAGCTAACAGTAACCCTAACCATCACCCTAACCCTAACCCTATCACTAACCCTAACCCTAACCCTGACCCTAACCCTTTCCCTAAACGTAACACTAAACCAAAACCTAACACTAACACTCACACTAACCCTAACCCTCACCTTAACCCTAAATCTCACCCTTACCCTAACCAAAACCCTCACCCTCACCCTAGTCCTCACCCTAACCCTAATCCTAACCCTAACCCTCATCCTAACCCTCACCCTAATACTAAGTCTAACCATCACCGGAAAACTAATGGTCACCCTCACCCTCACCCTCAACCTAAGCCTAACCCTAACCCTAACACTCACCCTCACCCTCACCATAACCCTAATCCTTAACATAACCCTAACCCGAAACCTCAAACTAACCCTAACCCTCCCCCTAACCCTAACACTAAACCTTACTCTAAACCTGACCCTAACCCTCCCCCTAACCCTAACACTAAACCTAACCCTAACACTAACATTCACACTAACCCTAATACTCACCCTAACCATAAAACTCAATCTCACCCTAACCCTAAATCTCACCCTCATCCTAATCCTAACCCTAAGCCTAAGCCTAAACCTAACCCTAACCCTCACATTCACCAACATTGTAAGCCTAATCCTAACCCTAACCCTATCCCTAAACTTCAACCTAACCCTCACCCTCACCCTAAGACTAACATTAAACCTAAACCTAACCCTCACCATAACCCTCCCACTAACACTCACTCTAAACCTAAACCTCACCCTCAACCTAACCCTAAACGTCACCCCAAACCTCACCCTAACCCTAACCCTCACACTCACGCGCACCTCACCGTAACTCTAACCCTAACAATAACACTAACACTAACCCTAACACTAACCCTAACCCTAACCATATAACTCACCCTGAGCCTCACCCTCACTGCAGACTTAACCCTAAATATAACACTAACAATAACCCTAACCCTAACCCAAACCCTAACTCTAACCTTAACCCTAACCCTAATCCTCACCCCCACTCTCACACTCAGCCTAACCCAAAGCCCAACCCTAACACTAACCCTAACTCTAATTATAAACATCACCCTCACCCTAACCCTATCTCCAACCCTAACTCTAAACCTCACCCTAACCCTAACTCACCCTCAACCTCAGCCTCAGCCTAACCTTAAGCCTAACTCTAAACATAACCCTCACCCACACACTCGCCCTCACCCTAACCCTAATCCTAAACCTAACCCTCAACCTAACCCTCATCCTAACCCTAAACCTTACCCTCACCTTCAACCTCAGCCTCAGCCTAACCCTAACCCTCCCTCTAACCCTAACCCTTACACTAACCCACACCGTAACTCTAACTTAACACTAACCCTAACCCTAATCCTAACACTAACCCTCACCCTAAGCCTAACTCTAACCCTAAAACTCACCCTCACCCTAACCCTAACTCTACTCCTAATCCTAAACCTAAACTTCACCCTAACTCTACCCCTAACCCTCACACTCACCCGCAATGTAATCCTAATCCTAACAATTACAATAACCCTAACACTAACCCTCAAACTAACTATAACCCTCACCCTAACCCTAACCCTCACCCTAACCCTTACCCTCACCCTAACACTAAACCTAACCCTAACACTAACCCTGACACTAACCCTAACCCTCACCCTAACCCTAAAACTCACCCTAACCCTAACCCAACCCTGACCTTCACCCTCAACGTAGCCCTCATCCTAACCCTAATTCTAACCCTAACCCTCACCCTAACGCTAACCCACATCCTCACCCTAAACCTCACACTAACCCTAACCCTAATCCTCAATCTAACCCTCACCCTCACCCTTATCCCTAACCCTCACACTTACCCTAACCCTCACCCTAACACTAACCCTCACACTTATCTGTACCCTGACCCTCAGCCTAACCCTCAACTTTACCCTTACCATCACCCTCACCCTAACCCTCACCCTATCCCTAAACCTCATGCTAAACTTTAACCTAACCGTAACATTAACCATCACCTTAAACCTAAACCTCAACCTCAACCTCACCCTCAGCCTAACCATAAGCCTAAGCCTAAGCCTAAATCTAACCCTCACCCTCAACCTAGCCTTCACCGTAAACCTAACACTCACACTAACCCTCCACCTAACAATAACTCTAACCCTAAACCTCACCCTAACCCTCATCCTAACTCTAACTCTAACCCTAAACCTCACACTCGCCCTAACCCTAACCCTAACTATAATCCTAAACCTCAGCCTAACCCTAACCCTAAACCTCACCCTCACCCTAAACCTCACCCAAAAACCTAACCCTAAACCTCACCCTCAATGTAGCCCTGAACCTAACCCTAAACCTAACCGTAACCGTCACCCTAAACATAACCCTCACTGTAACCCAAACACTCACGGTAAACCTAAACCTCAGCCTCAACCTCAACCTAAACATAACCCTAAGCCTAACACTAAACCTAACATTAACCCACACACTCACCCTCACCATAACGCTAATCCTAATCCTGACCATAAGTATAACCCTCACCCTAAACCTATCACTCACCCTAACCCTAACCCTAACACTAACCCAAACCCTAACCCTAAACGTAACCCTAACTCTAACACTCAACCTCACCCTCACCCTAACCCTAACACTAAACCTCACCCTAACCCTAACCCTAAAACTCACCCTCACCCTAGCCATCACCCTAAACTTAATCCTGACCCTAACCCTCATCCTAAGCCTCACCCTAACCCTAATCTAACACTAACCCTAACCCTAACCTCACACTTACCCTCACCCTAATCCTAATCCTAACCCTAAACCTCACCCTAACCCTAACCCTCACACTCACCTTTATCCGAACCCAACCTAACCCTCACTGTAACCTTAATCCTCACGCTCACCGTAACTATAACCCTCAACCCTCACCTAACTTCACCCTCAACCTAACCCTAAGCCTAAGCCTAAACCTAACCCTCACACACACACTCACCCTAACCCTAATCCTAACCCTAAGCCTATCCCTAAACATCAACCTAACCCTCACCCTCACCCTAAGACTAACACTAACCCTAACCCTTCCTCTTACCATAACCCTCCCCATAAACCTAATTCTAACTCTAAACCTCACCCTCAACATAACCCTAACCCTAAACCTCACCGTAAAACTCACCCTAACCCTAACCCTCACCAAACCCTCACTGTAAATTTAACCCTAACCCTAAAAATAATACTAACCCTAAACCTAACCCTAAACCTAACCTTCACCATAAACCTCACCCTCAGCCTCACCCTCACCGCAAACTTAAATGTAATCATAACACTAACAATAACCCTAACCCTAACCCAACCCTCATCCTCACCCTAAACCTCACCCTTACACTAATCCTCAATCTTACCCTCACCCTCACCCTACCCCTAACCCTAACCCTCACCCTAACCCTAACACTAACCCTTACAGTAAATCTCACCCTCAGCCTAACCGTAAAGTTTACCCTTACCGTCACCCCCACCCTAACCCTCACCCTAACCCTAACCCTCACCCTAAGCCCAACTCTACCCCTAGACCTCACCCTCACCCTAACCCTAACACTAACACTAAACCTCATCATTCCCCTAACCCTAACCCTCAACCTAACCCTAAACCTCACCCTCACCCACACCCTCAGCCTAAACCTAGGGCTAACCCTATCACTCACCCTAATCCTCACACTCACCCTAACCGTAATTCTAAACCTCACCCTCACCCTAGCCCTCACCCTAACCCTAACCCTCATCCTCACCCTAATCCTCACACGAACCCTAAAATTAATACTCAATCTAAACCACACCCACACCCACACCCTAACCCTAAACCTCACCCTATCCCTAAACCTTACATTTAACGTAATCCTCACTCTCAGCCTAACCCTCAACTTTATCCTTACTGTCACCCTCACTCTAATATTCACACTAAACCTAACCCACATCCTAACCCTCACCCTGACCGTAACCCTAAGCATCACCCTAACCCTAAACCTCACCCACACCCTAATTTTAACACTAACCCTAACACTCACCCTCACCCTAACCCTTACTGTAACCCTAACTCTAAAACTAAACCTCACCCTAACCCTAACCCTAACACTCACCCTAACCCTAACCCTCGCCCTCACCCTCACCCTCAGCCTAAACCTAAGGCTAACCCTCAAACAAACCCTAACCCTCACACACACCCTCAACCTAACTCTAACCTTCACCCTCACCCTCACTCTCAGGCTAACCTAAGCCTAACCCTTACCCTAACCCTCACACTCACCCTAACCCTACCCTAATCCTAATCCAAACCATCACCATAACCCTCACCCTAAGCCTAACACTCACCCTAACCCTAACCCTAACACTAATCCTAATCCTAACTTTCAACCTAAACCTAACTCTAACAATAAACCTCACCCTCACCCTCACCCTAACCCTAATCCTAACCCTAACCCTAACCCTATCACTAAACCTCACCCTCACTCTAGCCCTCACTCGAACCCTAATCCGAACCCTAACCTTCGTCCTATCCCTCACAGTAACCCTAATCCTAACCCTCACCTTAACCCTAACCCTCACCCTCAACCTCACCCTCAGCCTAATCCCAAGCCTAACCCTAAACCTAAACCTAACCCAGACACTCAACCTCACCGTAACCCTAATCCCAACCATAACATTAACTCTAACCCTAACCCACACACTAAACCTCACCCTAACACTAACCTAACACTAACCCTAACCCTAACACTCACACTAACCCTCACCCTAAGCCTAGCTCTAAACCTAAACCTCACGCTCACCCTACACTAAACCTAACCCTAAACCTCACCCTAACCCTAACCCTAAACCTCACCCTCACCCTCACCTCAACATAAGCCAAAACCTAAAATTAACAATAAACGTAAACCTAAACCTAACCCTATCCCTAACTATAACCCTCACCCTCACCCTCACCCTCACACTAAAACTGACCCTCACCCTAACTCTAACACTAACACTAACCCTCACACTAACCCTCACCCTCACCCTAAGCCTAAACCTCACCCTACCGCTAACCTTAACCCTCAACCTCACCCTAGCCCTCACCCTAAACCTAAATCTAACCCTACACCTCATCCTAACACTCACCCTAAACCTAACCCTAACCCTCACCCTAACCCTAACCCTAACCCTCACCCTCACTCTCGGCCTAAGCCTAAGCCTAACCCTAAGCTTAAACCTAACCCTAACCCTTACACTAACCCTCACCCTAACCCTAACACTAACACTAACGCTAAATCTAACCCAAAACCTCATCCTCACCCTAAACCTAACTCTAAACTTAACCATTAACATAAACCTCACCATAAACATAACCCTAACCCTCACACTCACAGTAACTGTAAACCTAACCCTAAACTAAACAACAACCCTAAACCTAACCCTAACCCTCATTGTAACCATAAACGTCACCCTAACCCTAACCCTCACCCTAATATTTAACCTCACCCTAACACTAACCCTAACCCTAACACTAATCCTCACACTAACCCTACACATCACCCTAACACTAAACCTTACCCTAACCCTAAACCTCACCCTCACCCAGCCCTCACCCTAACCGTAACCCTCATCCTTAGCCTAAACCTAAAACTAACCCTAAAACTAATCCTCAATCTTAACCTCACCCTAACCCTACCCCTAACTCTAACCCTCAACCTAACCCTAACCCTCACCCTTAACTTTATCCTCACTCTCAGCCTAAACTTCAACTTTTCCCTTACCGTTTTCCTCACATTAACCCACACCCTAACCCTAAAACTCATCCTAACCCTCACCCTGACTGTAACACTAGGCATCACCCTAACCCTAAACCTCACCCTCACCCTCAGCCTCAGCCTAGCCCTAAGCCTAAGCCTAACCCTAACCCTAAACCTAACCCTCACCCTAGCCCTCACCCTAACCCTAATCCTAAACCTAACCCTAACCCTAACCCTAAACCTCACACTCACCCTCAACCTAACCCAAATCATAAACTTAATCCTATCCCTAACACTAACCCTCAACCTAACCATCACCCCAGCGCTCACTCTAAGAGTAATCCTAACCCTAACCCTCATCCTAACCCTCAACTTAAACCTAACCCTAACCCACACCCTAACCCTAACACTAACCCTCACCCTCAGCCTCAGCCTAACCCTAAGCCTAACCCTAAACCTAACCCTAACCCACACACTCACACTCACCCTAACCCTAATCCTAGCCCTAACCCTCACTCTAACCCTAACCCTCACACTAACCCTAACCCTAACCCTAACCTAAAACTAACCCTAACCCTAACACTCACACTAACCCTCACCCTAATCCTAGCTCTAAACCTAAACCTCACCCTCACCCTAACTCTAATTCTAACCCTAATCCTAACCCTAAACCTCACCCTAACTCTAACCCTAACAATAACCCTCACCTTCATCGAAACGGTAACCTTAACCCTAACCCTAAAAATAACCCTAAACCTAAGACTAACCCTCATTCTAACCATAACCCTCACCCTAACCCTAACCCTCATCCTAACACGTACCCTCACCCTAACACTAATCCTAACCCTAACACTAATCCTCACACTAACCCTATCCATCATCCTAACCTTAAACCTCAACCTAACCCTAATCCTCACACTCACCCTAGCCCTCACCATAACCCTAATCCTAACCCTAACCCTAATCCTAACCCTAAACCTAACCCTAACCCTAACCATCACACTAAACCTAATCCTCATCCCCACCCTCACCCTCAGCCTAACCCTAAGCCTAAGCCTAATCCCAACCCTAAACCTCACAATCACCCTCACCATAACCATAATCCTAAATCTAACCCTAACTCTAACCCTAAACCTCAACCTAACCCTCACCCTAACCCTAACCCTAACGCTAACCCTAACCCTAGCCCTCACCCTAACCCTCCACCTAAACCTAACTCTAACCCTAAACCTCAGGCTCACCCTAAATCTAAACCTAACCCTAAACCTCACCCTCATCCTCACACTCTAACCCTAAACCTAACCCTAACAATAACACTAACCCTAAACCTAACCCTAACCCTCACCCTCACCGTAACCCTAAACCTAACCCAAGCCCTCACCCTAACCGTAATCCTAACCCTAACCCGTACCCTCAGCCTCATCCTCACTGTAAACTTAACCTTAACCATAACACTAACAATAACCCTAATCCTATCCCTAACCCTAAACCTCACCCGAACACTAACCCTAACCCTAACTCTCACCCGAACACTAACCCTCAACTTCAAAGTAACCCTAACCCTAAACCTGACCCTCATCCTCACCCTCAGCCTAAACCTAATCCGAAGCTTAACCCTAACCCTAAACCTCACACACACCCTCACCCTAACCGTAATCCTAACACTAACCCTAACCCTAACACTCACCCTAACCCTCCCCCTAACTCTAACTCTAAACCTTAAACCGCACCCTCACCCAAACACTAACTCTAACCCTAACCCTAAACCTAAACCTCACCCTAACCCTAACCCTAAACCTCACCTTCACCCTCACCGTAACAGTAACCATAACCCTAACCATAACAATAACCCTAACCCTAACATTAACCATAACACTCACCCTAACCCTAACCCTCAACTTTACCCTTGCTGTCACCTTCACCCTAACCCTCACCCTAAACCTAACCCTCATCCTAACCCTCATCCTAACCGTAACCCAAACCATCACCCTAACACTAACCCTCAACCTGACACTCACCCTCAGACTAACACTAAGACAAACTCTAACCCTCATCCTAACCGTAACCCAACCATGACCCTAACACTAACCCTCAACTTGACCCTCACCCTCAGAATAACACTAAGCCTAACCCTAACCCTAACCATCACCCTCACCCTAGCCCTCACCCTAAACCTAAACCAAACCCTAACCCTCATCCTAACCCTAACACAAACAATAACCCTAACCCTAACCCTAACCCTCGCCCTAACACTTACTGTCACCCTAACACTAACCCTAACCGTAACACTAACCCTCACACTAACCCTAACCATCACGCTAACCCTAACACTCACCCTAACCCTAACCCTAACCCTCACCCTCACACTAGCCCTCACCCTAACCTTAACCCTCATCCTCACGCTAAACCTCACACTAACCCTAAAACTAATCTTCCACCTAAACCACACCCTCACCCTAACCCTAACACTCACCTTTACCCTAACCCAATCCTAACATTTACCCTAATCCTCACTCTCAGCCTAACCCTCAACTTTACGCTTACTGTCACCCTCACCCTAAACCTCACACTAACCCTAACCCTCATCCTAACCCTCACCCTGACCGTAAACCTAAGCATCAGCCTAACCATAAACCTCACCCACACCCTAAACCTAACACTAAACCTCACACTACTGCTCACACTAACACTAAGTCTAACCCTAAACCTCACCCTCAACCTAACCCTAACCCTCACCCTCACTCTCAGCCTAACCTAACCCTAACCCTAATCCTCACACTCACCCTCACCCTAACCCTAATCCTAATCCTAACCATAAACATAACCCTCAAACTAAACCTAACACTCACAATAACCCTAAGCCTAACACAAACCCTAACCCTAACACTCACCCTAACCCTAAATCCACCAGTAAACCTCACCCTCACCATAACCCAAACCCTAAACCTCACCCTAACCCTAACCCTAAACCTCACCCTCACACTAGCTCTAACCCTAATCCTAACCCTAACCCTCATCCTAACTCTCACCCTAACCCTAATCCTAACCATCAACCTAAACCTAAGCCTTACCCTCAACCTCACCCGCAGCCTAAACATAAGCCTAACCCTAAACCTAATCCTAACCCACACACTCACCCTCAACCTAACCCTAATCCTAACCCTAACCCTAACTCTAACCCTAACCCTCACACTAACCCTCACCCTAAACCTAACCCTCACACTAACCCTCACCCTAAGTCTAAATCTAACACTAAACCTCACCCTCACATTAACCCTAACTCTAACCCTAATCCTAACCCTAAACCTCACACTCACCCTAAACCTAAACCTAACCCTCACCCTCACCCTAACCCTAACCCTCACCCTCACCCTCAACCTCAGCCTAACCCTAAGCCTAAGCCTAACGCTAACCCTAATCCTCACACTCACCCTCACCCTAACCCTAATCCTAACACTAACCCTAACCCTAACCCTAACCCACACCCTAACCCTCCCACTAACCCTAACTCTAAACCTAAACCTCACCCTCAACCTAACCCTAACTCTAACCATAATCCTAAACCTAAACCTCAGGCTAAGCATAACCCTGATGCTCACCCTCAACCTCACTGTACCCATAATATTTACCCTAACCCTAAAAATAACACTAATCCTAACCTTAACCAACCTAACCCTATCCCTAACCCTGAACCTAACCCTAGCCCTCAACCTAACGCTACCCTTCATCCTCACCCTAAACCTCACACTAACCCTAACACTAATACTCAATCTAACCCTCACACTCACCCTAACCCTAACCTTAATCCTCACCCTAACCTTCACCCTAACTCTAATCCTCACCTTTAGCCTTACTGTCACCCTCACCCTAACCCTCATCCTAACCCTGACCCTCATCCTAACCCTCAGCCTAACTGTAACTTTAACCATCACGCTGACCATAAACCTCACCCTCACCCTCACCTTCAGCCTAAACCTAAGCCTAAGCCTAACCCTAAAACTCACTCTCAACCTAGCCTTCACCCTAACCCTAATCCTAACCCTAAACCTCATCCTAACACTAACCCTAACCCTAACCCTAACACTAACACTAATCCTCACACTCAACCTAACCCTAACCCTCACCCTCATGCTCGGCCTAAGCCTAAGCCTAAACCTAAGCTTAAGCCTAACCCTACCCCTCACACTAACTGTCACCCTAACCCTAACACTAACACTAACGCTAACTCAAACCCTAAACCTCACCCTCACCCTAACCCTAACTCTAACCCTAACCCTAAACATAAACCTCACCCTATACCTAACCCTAAACCTCTCCTTCACTGTAACCGTAACCCTAACCCTAACAATAACCCTAAACAAAACCCTAACCCTCATTCTAACTATAACCCTCACCCTAAACCTAAACCTCAACCTGACACTAACCCTCACCCTAACACTAAACCTAACACTAACACTAATCCTCACCATAACCCTAACCGTCACCCTAACCATAAACCTCACCCTAACCCTAACCCTCACCCTAGCCCTCACCCTAACCCTAACCCTCATCCTCACCCTAAACCTCAGACTAAACCTAAAACTAATCCTCAATCTTAACCTCACCCTCACCCTAACCCTAAACCTTACCCTAAACCTAACCCTATCCCTCAGACTTACCATAATCCTCACTCTCAGCCTAAGCTTCACTTTTACCCTTACCATCACCCTGATTCTAACACTCACCCTAACCCTAACCCTCATCCTAACCCTCACCCTGACTGTAACTCTAAGCATCACCGTAACCCTAAACCTCACCCTCACCCACAGCCTCAGCCTAAACCTAACCCTAAGCCTAAACCTAACCTTAACACTCACCCTCACCCTAGCCTTCACCCAAACCCTAATCCTAACCCTAACCCTAATCCTAACCGTAACTCTAACCATAACCCTAACCGTCACCCTAAACCTAATCGTCATCCCAACCCTCACTCTCAGCCTAACCCTAAGCCTAAGCCTAACCCTAACCCTAACCCTCACACTCACCCTCACCATAACCCTAATCCTCAACCTAACCTTAACCTAACCCTAAAACTCAACCTAACCCTCACCCTAACCCTAACCATAACATTTACCCGAAACCTTACTCTAACCCTAAATCTCACCCTCACCCTAAACCTAACCCTAACCCTAAACCTGACCCTCACCCTCACCCTCACCATAACTCTAACCATAACTCTAACAATAACACTAACCTTAACCCTAACCCTAACCTTAAACCTCACCCTAACCCTAACCCTAAACCTCAACCTCAGCCTCACCCTCACTGTGAACTTAAACTTAACCATAACAATAACAATAACCCTAACCCTAATCCTAACCCTCACCCTCAAACTAACCCTAACTCTCACCCTAACCCTAAACCTCACCATCACAGTAACCCTAACCCTAACACTCACCCTAACCCTAAACCTAACCCTAATCTTAAACCTCGCCATAATGCTAACTCTAAACCTCACCCTCACCCTTGCCCTCATCCTAACCCTAAACCTCACTCTAAACCTCATCCTAACCCTCACCCTAACCCTAACCCTAACCTCAACCTAACCGTAACCCTCACCTTCAACCTTACCCTCAGCGTAACCGTATGCCTAAGCCTAACCCTAACCCTAACACTCACACTCACCCTCACCCTAATCCTAACACTAACCCTAACCCTAACCCTCACCCTAACCCTCCCCCTAATCCTAAATCTAAACCTAAACCTCACCCTCAACCTAACCCTAACTCTAATCATAACCCAAAACCTAAACCTCACCCTAACCCTAACCCTAACCCTCCCCCTCCCACTCACCGTAACCATAAACCTATCCCTAACCCTAAAATAACCCTAACACTAATACTAATCCTAACCCTAACCATAACTCACACCCTAACCCTAACCCTCACCCTAACATTTACCCTCACCCTAAAACTAACCCTAATCCGAACACTAACCCTCACCCTAACCCTAACCATCACCTTTACCCTAAACCTCAACCTAACCCTATCCCTAACCCTCACCCTCACCCTAGCCCTCACCCTAAACCTACACCTAATCCTCACCCTAAACCTCACACTAACCCTAACACTGATACTCAATCTAACCCTCACCCTCACCGTAACCCTAACCCTAATCCTCACCCTAACCCACAACTTAACTCTAGCCCTCACCTTTACCCTTACTGTCACCCTTACCCTAAACCTAACCCTAACCCTAACCCTCAGCCTAACAGTAACCCTAACCATCACCCTAAACCTAGCCCTCACCCTCACCTTCAGCTTCAGCCTAACCCTCAGCCTAAGCCTAAACCAATCACTAAACCTGACACTCACCATAGCCCTCACCCTAACATTAATCCTAACCCTAACCCTCATCCTAACCCTAAACCTAACCATAAACTAAACCAGCACTCTAAACCTAATCCTCATCCCCACACTCACCCTCAGCCTAAACCTAAGCCTAAGCCTAACCCTAACCCTAAGGCTCAAACTCACCCTCACCCAAACCCTAATCCTAACACTAACCCTAAATCTAAACCTAAACCTCAACCTAACCCTCACCCTAAACCTAACACTAACCCTAACCCTCACCCTCACCTTAGTCCTCACCCTAACCCTCACACCAAACCTAACCTTCACCCTCACCCAAACCCGAACCTTAACCCTCACCCTAAACCTACACCTAAAGTTAACTCTAAACCTCACCCTAACCCTGACACTAAAACTCACAATCACCCTAGCCCTCAACCTAACTCTAATTGTAAGTCTATACCTCATCCTAACCCTCACCCCAACCCTCATCCTAACCCTAAACCTAATTTTAAACCTCAAACTAAACCTAACCCTGACCCTCACCATAACCATAACACTAATCCTCAACCTAACCCTAAACCTAACCGGAGCCCTAAACCTCACCCTAAACCTAACCCTAAACCTCACCCTCACGATAGCCCTCACACTAAACCTAATCCTAAACCTAACCCTCATCCTAACCCTCAACCTCACACTCAGCCTAACCCTAAGCCTAACCCTAACACTAACCCGAACCCTAACCCTCATACTCACCTTCACCCAAACCCTAATCCTAAAACTAACCCTATCCCTAACCCTAAACCTCACCCTAAAACTCACCCTATCCCTAAACCTAATATTAAGCCTAACACTAACCCTCACACTAACCCTCACCTTAACACAAACTCTAACTCTAAACCTCACCCTCACCCTAACCCTAACCCTCATCCTCACCCTCTCCCTCAGCCTATCCCTAAGCTTAAACCTAACCCAAACCCTAACAGTCACACTCACCCTAACCCTAACACTCAGCCTTACCCTAAGACTAAGCCTAAGCCTAAACCTAACACTAACCCTCATCCTAACCATAACCCTCACCCTAACCCTAACACTCACACTAACCCTAACCCTAACCCTAACCCCGACCTTCGCCCACACCCTCACCCTAACCCTAACCCTCACCCTCACCCTAAATCAAACCCTAACCCTAAGCGTCACCCAAACCCTAACCCTCACACTCACCCTCAACCTAAACCTAATCCTAAAACTAATCCTATCCCTAACCCTAGCCCTCACACTAACCCTCAACTTAGTGCTCACCCTAAACCTTATCCTAACCCTAAACCTCAACCTAACCCTCACCCTAAGCCTAACGCTCACCCTAAACCTAATTCTAAGACTCACCCTCATGCTAGGCCTAAGCCTAAGCCTAAGCCTAACCGTAACCCTCACCTAACCTTAACCTGAACACTAACCCTAACTCTAACACTAAACCTCACCCTAACCCTAATCCTAACTCTAAACCTCATCTTAACCCTAACCCTCACCCTCACACCAGCCCTCACCCTAATGCTAACATTAATCCTCATCATAACCCTCACCCTAACCCTAACCCTAACCCTCACCTTAACCCTATCCCTAACCCTCAACCTAATCCTAACCTTCACTCTCACCGTAACCCTATCCCTAACCATCACCCTAATCCTGAACTTAACCCAAACCCTAACCCTCACCCTAACCCTAACCCCCACTCTTAACCTCACCCTCAGCCTAACCCTAAGCCTAACCCGAAACCTAACCCTAACACACACACTCACCCTTACCCTAACCCTAAATCTAAACCTAAACCTACCCCAAAACCTCAACCTAACCCTCACAATCACCATAACATTAACACTAACCGAAAGCCTAACCATAACCCTCATCCTAACCCTAACCCTAATCCTAACCCTCACAGTCACGCTAACCCTTACCCTAATCCTAATCCTAACCCTAAGCCTAACCCTCACAATCACCCTAACCCTCACCCTAACCCTAAATCTAACAATAACCCTAACCCAAACCCTCAAAATCAGCCTCACCCTAACCCTAACTCTAACCCTAAAAATGATTCTCACCCTAACCCTAACCCTAACCCTAACCCTTAACCTCACCCTAACCCTAACCCTAACCCTAATCCTCATCCTCAACCTAGCCCTCACCCTCACCCTAATCCTAACCCTAACCCTCATCCTAACCCTCACCCTAACCCTAAACCTCACCGTCACCAAAACCCTTAACCTACCCCTCACCCTAACCCTAAATTTAACCCAAACCCTAACTCTCACCCTAATCCTAACACTAACCCTCACCCTAAGCGTAACACTCACACTCAGCCTCAGCCTCAGCCTCAGCCTAAGCCTAAGCCTAAGCCTAACCCTAACACTAACCCTTACACTCTCCCTAACCCTAACCCTAATCCTAATCCTAACCCTAACTCTCACCCTCACCTTATCCCTCACCTTAACCCTAACCCTAACACTAACCCAAAACCTAACCCTCACCCTGAGCCTCACCCTAGACCTAAATCTAACCCTAAATCTCACCCTCACCTTAACCCTAACGCTAAACCTCACCCTAACCATAACCATAAACCTCACCCTCAACCTAGCTCTCCCCCTAACCTTAACCCTCATCCTAATACTCCCCCTAACCCTAACCTTAACCCTCTCCCTAACCCTAACTCTCACCCTCAGCCTCACCCTCAGCCTAAGCCTAAGCCTAACCCTAACCCTAACCATCACACTCACCCTAAACCTAACACTAATCCTAAAGCTGACACTAACCCTAACCCTCACCCTCACTCAAACCCTCACCTTAACCCTAACCTAACATTAACCCTAACCCTAACCCACACCCACAGCCTCACCCTAACCCTAACTCTAACCAGTAACGTCACCCTGACCCTAACCCTAACCTAACCCTAAACCCAACCCTAACCCTAAACCTAACCATCACCGTCACCCTAGCCCTCCCCCTAGCTGTAATCCTAACCGTAAAACTCATCCTAACCCTCCCCTATACCTAAGCATAACGCTCACCTTAACCCTAACGTTCTCACCCTCAACCTCACCCTCAGCCTAACCCTAAGCCTAACACTAAACCTACCCCTAACACACACACTCACCCTCAGCATAAATCTAAGCCTAATTCTAAATATAACCCTAACCCACACACTCACCCTCACCCTAAACCTAATACTAACCCTAACCCTAACCCTAACCTTCCCCCTAACTCTCACCCTAACACTAAACCTAACATTAACCCTAAACCTAACCCTCAACCTAACCCTCACCCTAACCCTGAGTCTAACCCTAAACCTCACCCTCACCCTAACCCTAACTCAAACCCTAACCCAAACCCTTAAACAAAGCCTAACCCTAACCCTAACCCTCACCCTCACCGTAACCGTAAATATAAACCTTACCCTAAGAATAAACCTAACCCTAACCCAAACAATAACCCTAACTCTAACCCTCATCCTAACCATATCCTTCACCGTAACCCTCACCCTCACCCTAACACTTACCCTCAACCTAACCCTAACCCTAACCCTCACACTCACCCTAAACTTTACCCTAATCCTAATGCTAACCCTAAGCCTAACCCTCACACTCACCCTCACCCTAACCCTAACCTTAACCCTAACCCTCAACCTAACCCTAAACTTCACCCTCACCATAACCCTTATCCTAACCCTCAACCTAATTCTAAACTAAACCTGAATCCTAACTCTCAACCTAACCCTAACCCTAACACTCACCCTAAACCTAACCCTCACCACACCCTCAACCTAACCCTAACACTAACCCTCAACCTAACTCTCACCCTAACCCTAACTCTAACCCTAAACCTCACCTTTACCCTAAACCTAACGCTACCCCTAACCCAAACCCTAAACCTCACCCTAACGTTAACCCTAATCCTCACCCTCAACCTCACAGTAACTGTAACCCTAAACCTAAACCTAACAATAACCCTAACCCTAATCCTAACCCTCACCCTAACCATAACCCTCACCCTAACCCAAACCCTCACCCTAACACTTACCCTCACCCAAACACAAACCCTAACCCTAAAGCTAACCCTCACACTAACCCTAACCCTAACGCTAAACCTAAACCTCAACCTAGCCCTCACCCTCACCCTAAGCCTAACACTAACCCTAAGCCTAAACCTCACCCTCCCTCTTCCCATAACCCTATATCTAACCGTAAACCTCTCCCTCACCCTAACCCTAACCTTAACCCTAAACACCACCCTAACCCTAACCCTAATCCACACCAGTACTCTCAACTTCACAATATCTATAACCCTAACCCTAACAGTAACCCTAACCCTAACCCTAACCATCACCTTAAACATAATCCTCACCTCCACCCTCACCCTCAGCCTAACCCTAAGCCTAAGCCTAACCCTCACCCTAACCATCACACTAAACCTCACCCTAAACCTAAAACTAACCTTAACCATATCCCTAAAGCTCAACCTAACCCTCACCCTAAACCTAACCCTAACCCTAACCCTAAATCTCAACCTAACCCTCCCCCTAACCCTAACTCTAACCCTAAACATCAACCTCACCCTAACCCTAACCCTCACCCTAACCCTAACGCTAAACCTCACCCTAACATCCCCCTAACCCTAACTCTAACCCTAAATCTCACCCTCACCCTAACACTAACCCTAACTTTAAAACTCACCCTAATCCTAACCCTCAACCTTACCCACCACCTCAAAGTAACTCTAACCATAACCCTAATAATAACACTAACCATAACCCTTACACTATCCCTAACCCTAACCATAACCCTCACCCTCAGTCTCACCATCACCGCAATCTTAACCCTAACCATAACACTAACAATAACCATAACCCTAAGCCTAACCTTAATTGTCACCCCCACCCTCATCCTCAGCCTAACCCTAAGCCTAACTATAACCCTAACCCTAACCCTCAGAGTAAGCCTAACCCTAACCCTAACCCTAAACCTAAATCTAAACGTAAACCTAAATTTAACACTAATCCTAAGCTTTACCCTCACCCTAATCCAAACCCTAACCGGAACCCGAACGTTAACTCTAAGCCTAAGCCTAAGCCTAACCCTAACCTTCACACTGACTCTACCCTAACCCTAATCCTAAACCTAACCATATCTCTAAACATCACCCTAACCGTAACCCTCACCATAGCCCTCACCCTAACCCTAATCCTTACCCTAAACCTCATCCTAACACTCACCCTAACCCTAAACCTAACCCTCACCCTCATGCTCGGCCTAAGCCTAAGCCCAAACCTAAGCCTAACCGTACAGCTGACCCTCACCCTAACCCTATCCCTAACACTAACCCGAACTCTAAACCTAAAACTCACTCTCACCCTAAGCCTGTCTCTAACCCTAAACCTCATCCTACCCTAACTGTAACATTCACACTCACCCTAACCGTAACCCTCACCCTAAACCTAACCCTCAACCTAACACTTACCTTCACCCTAACCCAAAACTTAAAACTAACACTGACCCTCACACTAAGCTAAACATTACCCTAACCCTAACACTAACCCTAATTCAAACCTAAACCGTACACTAACCCTCACCCTCACCATAATCCTAAGGCTAACCCTAACCCTAAAACTAACCCTCACACTCACAATAACCCTAACCCTAATCCTAATCCTAACCCTAACCCTAACCCTCACCCTCACCCTAAAGCTCACCCTAACCCTAAACCTAAAACTAACCCTAACCCTAACCCTCACCCTCAGTCTCACACTAACCCTAATTATCACCCTAAACCTCACCCTCACCCTAACCCTAATGCTAAACCTAACCCTAAACCTAACCCAAACCCTAACACTCCCCCTAACTCTCACCCTAACCCTAACACTAACACTAACCTTAACTCTAACCCTAACCCTAAAACTAAACCTCACCCTAACCCTAACCCTAACTCTCACCCTAACCCTAACCCTCACCCTCACCCTCACCCTCAGCCTAACCCGAAGCCTAACCCTAACCCTAACCCTAAACCTCACACTAACCCTAACCCTAAACCTAAACCTAAACCTAACCCTAACCCTATCCCTCACCCTCACCCTAAACCTCACCGTAACCCTAACCCTAATATTAACCCTAACCCTAACCCTCACCTTCAACCTCACTCTCAGCCTAACCCTAAGCCTAACCCTAAACCTAACCCTAACACACACACTCACCCTTACCCTAACCCTAATCCTAACCCTATCACTGAGCATCCCCCTAATTCTCACCCTCACCCTAACCCTAAGACTAAGCCTAACCCTAACCCTAAACCATCCCTCACTCTAACCCTAACTCTAACCCTAAATCTCACCCTCACCCTAACCCTAACTCTAACCCTAAACCAAACCCTAAACCTCACCCTAACCCTAACCATAACTGTAACCCTAACATTTACCCTAACCCTAACTCTAACCCTTATCCCCACAATCACCCTCAGCCTAACCCTAAGCCAAAGACTAACCCTAAACCTAACCCTCACACTCACCATCACCCTAAACCTAATCCTAATCCTAACCCTAACCCTAACCCTAACCCTGCTCCTAACTCTCACCCTCACCCTAAACCTAAGACGAAGCCTAACCCTAACCCTCAACCTAACCCTCACCCTAACCCTAACTCTAACCCTAAATCTCACCATCACCCTAACCCTAACTCTAACCCTAAACCAAACCCTAAACCTCACCCTAACCCTAACCCTAACCCTAACATTCACCCTAACCCTAACTATAACCTTAACCTCACCCTCACCCTATCCCTAACCCTAACCCAATGCTAAACATCACCCTAAATCTAAACATTACCCTAACACTTACCCTCACCCTAACACTAACACTAACACTAACACTAACCCTCACACTAACGCTAACCATACCGCAAAACCTAAACCTCACCCTAACCCTAACCCTAACCCTCAACTTCACCCTGGCCCTCACCCTAACCCTAAGCCTCACCCTCACACTAAACCTCACACTAACCCTAACACTAATCCTCAATCTAACCCTCACCCTCACCCTAAAACTAAACCGAACCCTCACCCTTACCATATCCCTCACCCTCGGCCTAACCCTCACCTTTTCTCTTACTGTCACTCTCATCCTAACCCTCACCTTAAACCAAACCCTCATCCTAAACCTCAACCTAACCATAACCCTAACCATCACACTAACTCTAACCCTCACCCTCACTATCCCTAAACCTCACACTCACACTAGCCCTCACCCTAACCCTAATCCTAACCGTAACCTTCATCCTAACCCTCAACCTAACGATAACCTGAAGCATCACTCTAAACCTCATCCTTATCCCCACCCTCACCCTCAGCCTAACCCTAAGCCAAAGACTAACCCTAAACCTATCCCTCACAGTCACCCTCACCCTAACCCTAATCCTAACCCTAACCCTAACCGTAACCCTAACCCTCCCCCTACCTCTCACCCTCACCCTAACCCTAACACTAAGCCTAACCCTAACCCTCAACCTAACCCTCACCCTAACCCTAATTCTAACCCTAAATCTCACCCTCACCCTAACCCTAACTCTAACCCTAAACCAAACCCTAAACCTCACCCTAACCTTAACCCTAACATTAACGCTAACATTCATCCTAACCCTAACTCTAACCCTAAACCTCACCCTCACCCTAACCCTAACACTAAGCCTAATGCTAAACGTCACCCTAAACCTAAACCTTACCCTGAAACTTACCCTCACCCTAACACTAACACTAACACTAACCCTCACACTAACGCTAACCATCACCTTAAACCTAAATCTCACCCTAACACTAACCCTAACCCTCAACTTCACCCTGGCCCTCACACTGACCCTAACACTCACTCTCACACTAAACCTCACACTAACCCTAAAACTAATCCTCAATCTAACCCGCACCCTCACCCTCAGCCTAACCCTCAACTTTACTCTTACTGTCACCCTCATCCTAACCCTCACCTTAATCCAAACCCTCATCCTAAACGTGACCCTAACCATAACCCTATCCATCAAAATAACCCTAAACCTCACCCTCAAGTTCAGCCTCAGCCTAACCTAAGCCTAGGCCTAAACCTATCCCTTAACCTCACACTCAGCCTAGCCCTCACCCTAACCCTAATCCTAACCCTAACCCTCATCCTAACCCTCAAACTAACGATAACCTGAACCATCACTCTAAACCTCATCCTTATCACCACCCTCACGCTCAGCCTAACCCTAACCCAAACCCTCACCCTAGCACATACCCTAACCCTAATCCTAACCCTAACACCCACACTAACCCTCACTCTAACCATAAACCTAAACCTCACCCTTAATCTAAACCTCACCCTCACCCTCAGCCTCAGCCTAACCCTAAGGCTAACACTAACCCTAACCCTCACACTCACCTTCACCTTAACCCTAATCCTAACCCTAACCCCAACCCTAAACCTAACACTAACCCTAACCCTAACCCTCAACATAACACTAACCCTAACACTAACACTCACCCTAGCACATACCCTAATACTAATCCTAACACTAACACTCACCCTAACCCTCACTCTAAACCTAAACCTAACCCTAACCCTCACTCAAATGCTAACCTTCAACCTAACCCTACCCCTGACCCTCACACTAACCCTAAACCTCACCCTAACCCTCACACTAACCCTAACTCTAACCCTAAACCTCACACTTGCCCTAACCCTAACACTAACCGTAACCCTAAAATTCACCCGAACCCTAACCCTAAACCTCAACCTCACCCTAAACCTCACCCTCACCCTAACACTAAACCTCACCCTCACACTAACCCTCACCCTAACCCTAACCCTAACCCTAACCCTCAACCTAACCATAACCCTCACCGTAACCCTAACACTCACACTAACCCTAACCCTAAACCTCACCCTAACCCTCACCCTCACCCTAAGTCTAACCATCCCCCTTACCCTAAACCAAACCCTAACCTTAACTCTCACCCTAACCCTAAGCCTAACCCTAACCCTAACCCTAATCCTCACACTCACCCTCAACCTAAACCTAATCCTAAACCTAAACCTAACCCTCACAGTAACCCTCACCCTAGTGCTCACCCTAACACTAATCCTAACCCTACACCACATCCTAACCCTAACCCTCACTGTCACCCTCACTCTCAGCTTAACACTAACATGAATCCTAATCCTAACTCTAAGCCTAACACTCACCCTTACCCTAAACCTCACCCAAAACTTAAATCTGAAAATAACCCTAACCCAAACCCTCACAATCAGCCTCACCCTAAACCTAACTCTAACCCTAAACCTCAATCTCACCCTAAACCTAAACTTAACCATAAACCTCACCATAACCCTAACCCTAAACCTCATCCTCACCCTAGCCCTCACCCTAACGCAAATACTAACCCTAATCCTCACCCTAACACTAAACCTAACCCTATCCATCACCCTCACAAAACCCTTACCGTACCCCTCACCCTAAGCCTAAACTTAACACTAACCCTAACTCTCACCCTAACCCTATCCCTAACACTCACCCTAAGCCTAACCCTCACTCTCAGCCTCAGCCTAAGCCTAAGCCTAACCCTAACACTAAACCTCACACTCACCCTAACTCTAACCCTAATCCTAATACTAACCCAAAGCCTAAACCTCACTCTCACTCTATCACTCATCTTAACCCTAACCCTAACACTAACCCTAAACCTAACCCTCACCCTCAGCCACACCCTAACCCTAACTCTAACCCTAAATCTCACCCTCAATCTAACCCTAACCCTAAAACTCACCCTAATCATCACCATAAACCTCACCCTCACCCTAGCCCTCCCCCTAACACTAATCCTAACCCTAACACTCATCCTAACCTCTAATCCGAACCTTAACCCTCACCCTAACCCTAACCCTCACCCTCACCCTAACCCTAAACTTCACACTCACCCTCACCCTCAGCCTAAGCCTAAGCCTAACCCTAACCCTACCTCTCACACTCACCCTAACCCTAACCCTAATCCTAATGCTGAACCTAACCCTAACCCTCACCCTCACCCTAACCCTCACCTTAACCTTAACCCTAACATTAAACCTAAACCTAACCCACACCCTCAGCCTCACACTAACCCTAACTCTAAACCTAAAGGTCACCCTGACCCTAACCTTAAACCTAACCCTAAACCTCACCCTAACCCTAAACCTAAACCTCAAAATCACCCTAGCCCTCACCTTAACCCTAATCCTAACCATAAATCTCATCCTAACTCTCCCTCTAAACCTAAGCATAACCCTCACTTTAACCCTAGCGTTCTCACCCTCAACCTCACCCTCAGCCTGAGCCTAAACCTAACCCTAACACACACACTCACCCTCAGCCTAACCCGAAGCCTAAGCCTAACACTAACCCTAAACCTCCCCCTAAATCTCACCCTAACCCTAAACCTAACACTAACCATAACCCTAACCCTCAACCTAACCCTCAACCTAATTTTGACTCTAACCCTAAACCTCACCCTAAACCTAACCATAACTCTAACCCTAACCCAAACCCTAAACCTCACCTTAACCATAAACCAAACCCTCACCCTCACCTTAACCATAAATATAAAACTTACCCTAACAATAACACTAACCCTAACCCTAACAATAACCCTAACCCTAACGCTAACGCTCATCCATCACACTGACCCTAACCCTCACCCTAACACTTACCCTCCTCCTAACCCTAAGCCTAACCCTCACCCTCATCGTAACACTCACCCTAACCCTAATTCCAACAATAACCCTAACCCTAACCCTCACCCTCACCCTCACCCTAACCCTAGCTATAAACCTAAACCTCACCCTCACCCTAACCCTAACCCTAACAATAACCCTAAGCCTAACCCTAACCCTCACCCTAACACTAACCCTAACCCTCACACTCACCCTCACCCTAACCCTAACCCTAACCATAACCCTAACCCTCAACCTAACCCTAACCCTAACCCTAACTCTACCCCTAAAACTCACCCTCACCCTAAACCTAACTCTAAACCTAACCCAAAGCCTAAAGCTCACCTTAACCCTAAACCTAACCCTCACCCTCACCCTCAGCGTAACTGTAACCCTAAACCTAACCCTAACAATAACTCTAACCCTAATCCTAACCCTCACCCTAACCATAACACTCACCCTAACCCAAACACTCAACCTAACACTTACAATCATCCTAACACTAACCCTAACCATAAAGCTAACCCTCACACTAACCCTAACCCTAACCCTAACCCTAACCCTAACCCTAACCCTCACATTAACCCTAACCCTAACCCTAACCCTAAAACTCAAACTAACCCTGACCCTCACCCTAACCCTAACACTAACCCTAGCCCTAAACCTCACTCTCCCTCTCCCCCTAACCCAATATCTAACCATAAACCTCACCCTCACCCTAACCCTAACCTTAACCCTAAACACCACCCTAACCCTAAAACTAATCCTCACCGACACCATCTACTTCAACATAATTGTAACCCTAACCCTAACAATAACACTAACCCTAAACCTAACCATCACCCTAAACCTAATCCTCACCTCTACCCTCACCATCAGCCTAACACTAAGCCTAAGACTAACCCTCACCCTAACCCTCACAGTCACCCTCAACCTAACCCTAATCCTAACCATAAACTTATCTCTAAACCTCAAACTAACCCTCACCATCACCCTAACCCTAACACTAACCCTAACCCTAAACCTCACCCTAAACCTCCCCCTAACCCTAATTCTAACCCTAAACCTCACCCTCACCCTAACCCTGACCCTAACCTTAAACCTCACCCTAAACCTCACCCTAACCCTAACTCTCACCCTTACCCACCACTTCACCGTAACTCTAACCCTAAACCTAATAATAACACTAACTCTAACATTAACACTAACACTAACCCTCACCCTAAACCTAACCCTAACCCTCAACCTAACCCTAACCCTCACCCTCAACATAACACTAACCCTAACCCTCACCCAAACCCTAAACCCAACCCTAATCCAAAACCTCACCGTAATGCTAACCCTAAACCTCACCCTCACCCTTGCCCTCATCCTAACCCTAATCCAAACCCTAAACCTCATCCTAACCCTCACCCTAACAATAACCCTAACCCTCAACCTAACCCTAACCCTAACCCTCAAGCTAACCCTAACCCTCACCCTCACCCTCACCCTCAGCCTAACATTAATCCTAAGCCTACCCTAACCCTCACAATCACCCTCACCTTAACCCTAATCCTAACACTAACACTCACCCTAACCCTCACCCTAACCTTCCCACTAACCCTAACCCTAAACCTAAACCTCACCCTCTCCCTAACTCTAACTCTAAACCTGACCATAAACCTAAACCTCACCCTAACCCTAACCCTAACCGTCACCCTCACCGTAACAGTAACCCTAACCCTAACAATAACCCTAACCCTAACCCTAACAGTAACCCTAAACATAACCCTCACCCTAATGCTAAACCTCAGCCTAAAACTCACCCTAATACTAACACGAACCTTCACACTAACCCTAACCATCACCTTAACCCTAAACCTCAACCTAACCCTATACCTAAACCTCAACCTCACCCTAGCCCTCACACTAACCCTAACCCTCATCCTCACCCTAAACATCACACTAACCCTAACACTAATACTCAATCTAACCCTCACGCACAGCCTAACCCTAACCCTAATCCTCATCCTAACCCTCAACCTAAGCCTAACCCTCACCTTTACCCATAATGTCACCCTCACCCTAACCCTCACCCTAACCCTAACCCACATTCTAACCCTCACCCTAACCGTAAACCTAACCATCACACTAACCCTAACCCTCATCCTCACCCTAGCCCTCACCCTAACCCTAATCCTAACCCTAACCCTCACCCTAACCTTAATCCTAACCCTAAACCTCATCCGAACACTCACCCAAACCCTAACCCTAATCTCACCCTTATGCTCGGCCTAAGCCTACGCCTAAGCCTAACCGTACACCTGACCCTCACCCTAACCCGAATCCTAACACTAACCCTAACTCTAAACATAATCCTCACTCTCACCCTAATCCTAACTCTAACCCTAAACCTAAACTTAAACCTCATCCTAATCCTAATCCTAACCTTTAACCTCACCCTCAATGTAACCCTCACACTAACCCTAACCCTCACCCTAACACTTACCCTCACCTTAACCCAAACCCTAACACTAACACTGACCTTCACACTAACCTTAACCATCACCCTAACCCTAAAGCTAAACCTAACCTTAACCCTACCGCTCACCCTAGCCCTCACCCTAACCCTAACCCTCATCCTCCCCCTAAAACTCACCCTAACCCTAACACTAATCCTCAATCTAACCCTCACCCTCACTCTACACCTAACCATAAACCTCACCCTAACGCTAACCCTCACCCTTACAGTAACCCTCACGCTCAGCCTAACCCTAACATGTACCCTTACCGTCACCCCCACCCTAACCCTCACCCTAACCCTAACTCTAATCCTCAATCTAACCCTCACCCTCACTCTACCAATACCCTTAAGCTCACCCTAATGCTAACCCTCACCCTTACAGTCACCCTCACGCTCAGCCTAACCCTCACGTTTACCCTTACCGTCACCCCCACCCTAACCCTCACCCTAACCCTAAACCTCATCCTCATGCTCGGCCTAAGCCTAAGCCTAACTGTAAACCTGACCCTCGCCCTAACCCTAACCGTAACACTAACACTAACTCTAAACCTCAACCTCACCCTCACCCTCACCCTCAGCCTAAACCTAAGGCTCAACCTAACCTTAACACTAACTCTCACAATCACCCTAACGCTCATCCTAACCCTAACCCTAACACTAACCCTAACCCTAATCCACACCCTCAGCCTCACCCTAACCCTAATTCTAACCCAAAACCTCAACCTCACCCTAACCCTAATGCTAAACCTAACCCTAACCCGAAACCTATACCTCACCCTAACCCTAACCCTCACAATCACACTCAACGTAACCGTAGCCCTAACCTTAACACTATCCATAACACTCACCCAAAACCTAACCCTCAACCTAACAATTAACCTCACCCTAACACAAACCCTAACATTAACCCTCACACTAACCCTAACTCTCACCCTAACCCTAAGCCTCACCCTAACCCTAAACCTAACAATAAACCTCACCCCCACCCTCATCCTAACCTTCACGTGCACCCTAACCCTAACCCTAAACCTCATTCTAACCCTAACCCTCACCCTCACCCTCACCTTAACCCTAACTCTAAACTTAACAAACACCCTAAACCTAACCTTAACCCTCACCCTAACATAACCCTCACCCTAACCCTAAGCCTCACCCTAACACTTACCCTCACCCTAACATTAACTCTAACTCTAACACTAACCCTCACAGTAACCCTAACTCTCACCCTAACCCTAAACCTCACCTTAACCCTAACCCTAACCCTCAGCCTCACCCTAGCCCTCACCCTAACCCTAATTCTAACCCTAACCCTCAACCTAAACCTAACCCTCATCCTCACCCTAAACCTCACACAAACCCCAACACTGATCCTCAATCTAACCCTCACCCTCACCCTAAACCTCACCCTAACCCTTACCCTAACCCTCACCCTAATCCTAACTCTCACCCTTAAGGGAACACGCACCCTCAGCCTAACCCTCACCTTTACACTTACTTTCACCCTCACCCTAAACCTCACCCTAAATCTAACGCTCATCCTAACCCTCAACCTAACCCTAACCCTAACCATCACCCTAACCCTAATCCTCACCCCCATCCTCACCCTCAGCATAAGCCTAACCCAAACCCTAACCCTCACACTCACCCTCACCCTAACCTTAATCCTAAATCTAAACCTAAACCTAACACTAACCCTAACTCTAAACATAAACCTCACACTCACCATAACCCTAACTCTAACCCTAAACATAAACTTAAACCTCATCCTAATCCTAATCCTAACCTTCACCCTCACCCTCACCGTAACCTCACCCTAACCCTAACCCTCACCCTAACACAAACCCTAACACTAACACTGAACCTCACACTAACCCTAACCATCACCCTAACCCTAAAGCTAACCCTAAACTTAAACCTAGCCCTCACCCTAGCCCTCAACCTAACCCTAACCCTCATCCTCCCCCTAAACCTCACCCTAACCCTAACACTAATCTTCAATGTAACCTTCACCCTCAGTCTACCCCTAACCCTAAACCTCACCCTAATGCTAACCCTCACCCTTACAGTAACCCTCACCGTCAGCCTAACCCTCACTTTTACCCTTACCGTCACCCACACCCTAACCCTCACCCTAACCCTAAACCTCACCCTCATGCTCGGCCTAAGCCTAAGCCAAATCCTAAGCCTAAATGTAAACCTGACCCTCATGCTAACCCTAACCCTAACACTAACACTAATTCTAAACCTCAACCTCACCCTCAGCCTAAACCTAAGGCTAAACCTAACCTTAACACTAACCCTCACACTCACCCTAACACTCACCCTAACCCTAACCCTAACACTAACCCTAACCCTAATCCTCCTGCTCTGCCTCACCCTAACCCTAATTCTAACCCAAAACCTCAACCTCACCAAAACGCTAACGCTAAACTAACCCTAACCCGAACCCTAAACCTAACCCTAACCCTAACCCTCACCTTCAACGTCACCCTCAGCCTAACCCTAAGCCTAACCCTAAACCTAACCTTAACACGCACACTCAACCTTACCCTAACCCTAATCCTAAACCTAACACTATTCCTAACCCTAACCCTCCCCCTAACTCTCACCCTCACCTTAACCTAACTCTAAGCCTAACCCTAACCCTCAACCTAACCCTCACCCTAACCCTAACTCTAACCCTAAACCTCACCCTCACCCTAACCCTAACTCTAACCCTTAACCAAACCCTAAACCTCACCCTAACCCTAACCCTAATACTAACCCTAACATTCACCCTAACCCTAACTCTAACCCTAAACCTCACCCACACCCAAACCCTAACCCTAAGCCTAATGCTAAACCTTACCCTAAACCTAAAATTTACCCTAACACTTACCCTCACCCTAACACTAACACTAACACTAACCCTCACACTAACGCTACCCATCACCCTAAACCTAAACTGCACGCTAACCCTAACCCTAACCCTCAACTTCACCCTGGCCCTAACCCTAACACTCAACCTAGCACATACCCTAACCCTAATCCTAACCCTAACACTCACCCTAACGCTAACCCTCACCCTACCCCTACCCCTAACCCTCACACTAACCCTTAACCTCACCCTAACCCTCACCCTAACCCTATATCTAAGCCTAAACCTCACACTCGCCCTAACCCTAACCCTAAACATAACCGTAAACCTCACCGTAACACTAACACAAATCCTCACCCTCACCCTAAACCTCATCCTCACCCTAACCCTAAACCTCACCCTCACACTATCCCTCACCCTCACCCTAAACCTAACCCTAACCCTCACCCTAACCATAACCCTCACTGTAACCCTAACACTCACACTAACCCTAACCCAAACCTCACCCTCATCCTCACCCTAACCCTAACCCTAACCCTCACCCTCACCCTAAACCAAACCCTAATCCTAACCCTCACTCTAACCCTAAGCCTAACCCTAACCCTAACCCTAACCCTCACAATGACCCTCAATCTACACCTAATCCTAAACCTAACAATAACCCTCACAGTAACCCTCACCCTAGCGCTCACCCTAACCGTAATCCTAACCCTAAACCTCATCCTAGTGCTCACCCTAACCCTAACCCTCACCCTAACCCTAACCCTAACCCTCACCCTCATGCTCGGCCTAAGCCTAACCCTAAGCCTAAGCTTAAGCCTAACCCTAACACTCACACTAACGCTCACCCTAACCCTAACCCTAACACAAAAGCTAACACTAACCCTAAACCTCACCCTCACCCTAACAGTAACTCTAACTCTAACCCTAAACATAAACCTAACCCTCACCCTAACCCTAACCCTCACCCTCACCGTAACCGTAACCCTAATCTTAACCCTAACAATAACCCTAACCCTAACCATCATTCTAACCATAACACTCAACCTAACCCTAACTCTCCCCCTCACATTTAAAGACACCATAACACTAAACCTAACCCTAACACTAGCACTCACACTAACCCTAACTCTCACCTTCACCCTAGCCCTCACCCTAACCCTAACCCTCATCCTCACCCTAAACCTCACACTAACCCTAAAACTAATCCTCAATATAAACCTCACCCTCAACTTAACCCTAACCCTAACCCTCACCCTAACTCTAACGCTCACCCTTACCTTAATCCTCACTCTCAGCCTAACTCTCACTTTCACCATTAATGTCACCCTCACCCTAACCCTCACCCTAAGCCTAACCCTCATCCTAACCCTCACCCTGACTGTAACCCTAAGCCTAACCCTAACCCTAACCCTCACCCTCAACCTAGATATCAGCCTAACCCTAATCCTAACCCTAACCCTAACCCTAACCATCACCCTTAACCTAATCCTCAACCCCACCCTCACCCTCAGCCTAACCCTAAGCCTAAGCCTAATCCTAACCCTGACCCACACACTCAGCCTCACCATAACCTTAATCCTAAACCCAACCCTAACACTAACACTAAACCTCAACCTAACCCTCACCGTAACATTAACCCTAACATAAACCCTAACCATAACCCTCCCCATAACCCTCCCTGTAACACTAACTCTAACCCTAAACCTCACCCTCACACTAACTCTAACTCTAACACTAAACCTAAACCTAAACCTCATCCTAACCTTAACCCTAACAATAACCCTAACCCTAATCCTAACCTAACCCTAACCCTAACCCTAACACTAAACCTAACCCTAATCCTCACCCTAACCCTAACCCTAACCCTCAACCTAACCCTAACCCTCACCCTCACCGTAACTCTCACCCTAACACTCACCCTAACCCTAAAACTAACCCTAACCCTAAACCTCAACCTAAGGCTAACCCTAACCCTCACCCTCACCCTAGCCCTCACCATAGCCCTAATCCTAAACCTAAACCTCACCCTAACCCTAAAACCCTAACAATCACCCTAACCCTAACCCTTACCCTCATCCTAACGCTCGGCCTAAGCCTAAGACTACGGCTAACCCTAACCCTAAACTTCACACTCACCTTCACCCTCATCCTCACAGTAACTCTAACCCTAACCCTAACAATAACACAAACCCTAAACCTAACCCTAACCCTCACCCTCACAATAACCCTCACCCTAACCCAACCCCTCACATTAACACTAACCCTAACCCTAACCCTAAACCTCAAACTAACCCTAACCCTAAACTTAACCCTAATCCTAAACCTCTACATAATGCTAACCCTAAACCTCACCCTCGCCCTTGCCCTCATCCTAACACTAATCCTAACCCTAAACCTCATCCTAACCCTCACCCTAACAATAAACCTAATCCTCACCGTAACCCTAACCCTCACCTTTACCCTTACTGTCACCCTCACCCTAAACCTCACCCTAACCCTAACCCACATTCTAACCCTCACCCTAACCGTAACCCTAACCATCACACTAACCCTAAACCTCAACCTCAACCTCAGCCTCAGTCTAACCCTAAGCCTAAGCCTAACCCTAACCCTCACCCTCACCCTCACCATAGCCCTCACCCTAACCCTGACCCTCACCCTAACACTTAGCTTAACCAAACACTAACCCGAACCCAAACACTAACCCTCACACTAACACTAACCCTAACCCTAAAACTCACCCTAACCCTAACCCTAACCCTCACCCCCACCCTCACCCTAATTCTAACCCTAACTTTAACAATAACACTAATAGTAACCCTAAACCTAACCTTAACAATAAACCTAACCCTCACCCTCAGCCTCACCTTCACCACAAACTTAACCGTAATCATAACACTAAAAATAACCCTCACCCTAACCCTAAACCCTAACCCTAACTCTCACCCTAACGATAAACCTAAGCCTCACCGTAACCCTAACACTCATCCTCACACTCACCCTCTCACTAATCCTAATCCTAATCCTAACTCTAACTCTAACACACACACTCACCCTCACCCTAACCCTAACCCTAACCCTAACACTAACCCTAACCCTAACCCTCACCCTAACCCTCACCCTTCCCCTATCTCTAACCCTAAACCTCAAACTCACACCGACCTTAACCTTAAACCTAACCTTAAACCTCACCCTAAACCTAACACTAAACCTCAACCTCATCCTAGCCCTCAACATAACCCTAATCCTAAACCAAACCCTCATCTTAACCCTAATCCTAACCCTAAACCTAACCCTAACCCTAACACTAATCCTAACTCTAACCCTAACCCTAACACTAACCCTAACTCTAAACATAAACCTCACTCTCACCCTAACCCTAACTCTAACCCTAAACCTAAACCTAAAACTCATCCTAATCCTAATCCTAACCTTCACCCTCACCCTCACCTTAACCCTCACCCTAACACTCACCGTCACCCTAACACTTACCCTCACCCTCACACAAAACCTAACACTAACACTGACCTTCACACTAACCCTAACCATCACCCTAACCCTAAATCTAACCCTATCCTTAAACCTAGCCCTCACCCTAGCCCTCAGCATAACCCTAACCCTCATCCTCCCCCTAAACCTCACCCTAACCCTAATACTAATCTTCAATGTAACCCTCACCCTCACTCTACCCCTAACCCTAAACCTCACCCTAATGCTAACCTCACCCTTACAGTAACCCTCACCGTCAGCCTAACCCTCACGTTTACCCTTACCGACAACCCAACCCTAACCCTCACCCTAACCCTAAACCTCACCCTCATGCTTGGCCTAAGCCTCAGCCTAATCCTAACCCTAACAGTAAACCTGACACTCACCCTAACCGTAACGCTAACCCTAACACTAACTCTAAAACTCAACCTCACCCTCTGCCTAAACCTAAGGCTAAACCTAAACTTAACACTAACGCTTTACACTCACCGTAACACTCACCTAACCCTAACCCTAAAACTAACCCTAACCCTAAACCTCACCCTCATGCTCGGCCTAAGCCTAAGCCTAATCCTAAGCCTAAATGTAAACCTGACCCTCACCCTCAGCCTCAACCTAACCCTAATTCTAACCCAAAACCTCAACCTCACCCTAACCCTAACGCTAAACCTAACCCTAACCCGAACCCTAAACCTTACCCTAACCCTCACCTTAAAACTAAACCTAAATCTAACACTAACCCTAACCCTAATCCTCACCTTCAACCACACCCTCAGCCTAACCCTAAGCCTAACCTTAACCCTAACCCTAATCATAACCCTCACCCTCAGCCTCACCATCACTGCAAACTTAACCCTAACCATAACACTAACAATAACCCTAACCCTAACCCTCCCCCTCAGCTTAACCCTAAGCCTAACCCTAACCCTAACCTTAACCCTCACTGTAACCATAACCCTAACCCTAAACCTAACCTCACCCTAATCCTAACCCTAACCCTCACACTCACCCTCACCCTAACCCTAATCCTAAATGTCAACCTATACCTTACCCTAACCCTCACCCTAAGCCTCACCCTAGCCCTCACCCTAACCCTAATCCTAACCCTAAACATCATCCTTAACTTCACCCTAACCCTAACCCTAAACCTAACCCTCACCCTGACCCTAACCCTCACCCTCAAGCTCGGCCTAAGCCTAAGCCTAAGCCTAGTCCTAACCCTAACCTTCACCCTAACCCTAACCCTAACACTAAGCCTAACTCTAACCCTAAACCTCACTCTCACCCTAACCCTAACTCTAACACTAAACCTAAATCTAACAGTATCTCTAACCCTAACCCTTATCCTTACCATAAGCCTCAACCTAACATTTACCCTCAACCTAACACTCACCACTCTAACCCTAACACTAACCCTAACCATCACCCTAACCCTAACTCTAACCCTCATCCTAACAGTAACCCTCACCCTCAACATCACCCTCAGCCTAATCCTAAACCTAAACCTAACAAAAACCATAACCCTAATCCTAACCCGCACACAAACCATAACCCTCACCCTAACCCATACCCTCACTCTAACACTTACCCTCACCCTAACACTAACCATAACCCTAACACTAACCCTCCAACTAACCCTAACCCTAACCCAAAACCTCAACCTAATCCTGACTCTCACCCTAACCCTAACACTAACCCTAACACTAACCCCCCTTAAGCAATATCTCACCCTAAATCTCACCCTCTCCCAAACCCTTACCCTAATCCTTACCGTAAACCCCACACTAACCCTAACCCTAACACTCACCCGGACCCTCCCCATCACCAGAACTCTAATCCTAACCCTAACAATACCACTAAGCCTAACCCAAACCATCAGCCTAACCCTAATCTTCACCCCCACACTCAACCTCATCCTTACCCTAAGCCTAAGCCTATCCCTCATCCTAACCCACATACTCATCCTCACCCTAACCCTAATCCTAAACTTAACCCTATCCCTAAACCTCAACCTAAACCTCACCCTCACCCTAACCCTAACACTAACTCTAACCCTAAATCTCACCCTAACCCTCCCCCTAACCCTAAACCTCCCCTCCCCCTCAACCTCATCGGAACGCTAACCCTAACCCTAACAATATCATTAACCCTAACCCTCACCCTAAACATAAACCTCACCCTCAGCTTCAACTTCACAGCAAACTTAACCCTAACCATAGCACTAACAATAAACCTAACCCTAACCCTAACCCTATTCTGCACCACCACCATCACCCTCACCCTCAGCCTAAGCCTAACCCTAACTATAACCATCACCATAATCCTAACCCTAACCCTCAACCTAACCCTAATCCTTAGCCTCACCCTCACCATCAATGAAATCCCTAAGCTTAACCCTAACACTAAACTTCACACTCACCCTCACCCTAACCCTAATCCTAAACCTAACACTATCCATAAGCCTAACCCTCACCCTAAACCTCACCCTAACCCTCACCCTAACTCTTACCTTCACCCTAACACTAACCCTAACCCTACACTAACCATAAACTTCACCCTCACCTTATCCCTCACCCTAACCCTAAATCTACCCCTAAACCTCACCCTCACCTAACCCTAACTCTAACCCTAACCCTAACACTAAACCTCACCCTAACCCTAAACCTAACCATCACCCTCACTCTCACCGTAACCTTAAACCTAACCCTAACTCTAACAATTACATTAACCCTAACCCTAACCCTCACCCTAACCATAACCCTCACCCTAACGGTAATCCTCACCCTAGAACTTACACTCACCCTAACACTAACCCTAACCCTAACACTAAGCCTCAAACTAACCCTAACATTGACCCTACTCCTAAACCTCACCCTAACCCTAACCCTCACCCTCACCCTAGCCCTCAGCCTAAACCTAATTCTAACCCTCACCCTCAACCTAAACCAGACCCTCATGCTCACCCTAAACCTCACACTAACCCTAACCCTAATACTCAATCTAACCCTCACCCTAACCCTAACCCTAACCCTTACCCTAACCCTAAACCTAACCCTTACCCTCAGCCTTATCTTAACCCTAACCCTCAGCTTAAACTTCACTTTTACCCTTACAATCATCCTCACCCTTACGCTCACCCTAACACTAAAACTCATCCTAACCCTCACCCTAAACTTAAACCTAAACATCACCCTAACCCTAAGCCTCACCCTCAATCGCACACTCAGCCTAAACCTAAGCCTAATCCTAAGCCTTACCCTAAACCTCACCATCACACTAGCCCTTATCCTAACCCTAATCCTAACCAACACACTAACCCTAATCCTCACCCCACCCTCACCCTCAGCCTAACCCTAAGCCTAAGCCCCACCCTAACCCTAACCCTCATGTCACCGTAAACCTAACCCTCATCCTAACCCTCACGCTATCCCTAACCCTAACTCTAAACCTCACCCTAACCCTAACCCTAACCCTCACCCTCACCTTAACTCTAATCCTAACGCTAATCCTCATCTTAACCATCACCCTAACCCTAACCCTAACCCTCACCATAATCCTATGCCTAACCCTCAACCTAACCCTAACACTCATTCTAACCCTAACCCTAAACCTCACCCTAACCCTAACTCTCACCCTCACCCTCACCCTCAGCCTAACCCAAAGCCTAACCCTAAACCTAACCCAAACCCTCAAACTTACCTGAAACCTTACCCTTATCCTAATCCTAACCCTAAGCCTTACCCTAAGCCTAACCCTAACCCTCATCCTAACCCTAAATCTAAAACTAACCTAACCCTAATCCTCAAACTCAGCCTCACCCTAACACTAACTCTAACCCTAAACCTCACCCTCACCCTAACCCTAACCCTTACCGTAACCCTAAACCTCACCCTAACCCTTACCCTAAACTTCACACACACAATAGCCCTCACTCTAACTCTAATCCTAAAACTAACCCTCATCCTAACTCTCACGTTAACCCTAACGCTAACCCTCACCCTCACCCTCACGCTAACCATAACCTTCAACCTAACCCTAACCCTCACCCTCACCATAACCTTTACCCTAACCCTAAACTTAACCCGAAGCCTAACCGTCACCCTAACCCTAACCCTCATCCTCAACCTCACCCTGAGCCTAAAACTAAGCCTAAACCTAAACCTAACCCTAACACACACACTCACCCTCACCCTAACCCTAATCGAACCCTAACCCTAACCCTAAACCTCCCCCTGACTCTCACCATAACCCTAACCCTAACATTAACCCTAACCCTAACCCTCAACCTACCACTCACCCTAAACCTAACTCTAACCCAAAACCTAAACCTCACCCTAACCCTAAACATAACCTCACACTAACCCAAACCCTCACCCTAACACTTACCCTGACCCTAATACTAATCCTAACCCTAACACTAACCATCAAACTAACCCTAAACCTAACTCTAAACCTCAATCTAACCATCACCCTCAACCTAACCCTAACACTAACCCTAACACTAACCCTATACCAAACCCTCTCCTGAACCATATATCTAAACCTAAACCTCACCCTCAAACTAACACTAACCCTAACCCTAACCCTAAACCCCACCCAAACCCTAACCCTAACCCTCACCCGCACCCTCACCCTCACAGGAACTCTAACCCTAACCCTAACAATAACACTAACACTAACCCGAACCATCACCCTTACCCTAATCCTCACCCCCACCCTCACCCTCATCCTAACCCTAAACCTAAGCCTAACCTTCAACCTAACCCTTACACTCACCCTAACCCTAACCCTAACACTCACCCTAAACATCATTCTAAACCTCACCCTTACCCTAACCCTCACCCTCACCTCAACCTCACCGTAACTCTAACCCTAAACCTAACATTACCACTAAACCTAACACTAAACCTAACCCAAACATAACCCTCACCCTCAGCCTCACCCTCACCGCAAATTAACCCTAACAATAACACTAACAATAACCCTAAACCTAACCCTAACCGAAACCTAATCCTCACCCCCACCCTCACCCTCAGCCTAACCCTAAGCTTAACCCTACCCCTAAGCCGAAACCTCACTGCAACCCTAACCGTAACGCTCACCCTCACCCTAAACCTAACCCTCACACTCACCTTCACCTTAACCCTAATCCTAAACATAACCCTATACCTTACCCTTACCCTCACCCTAAGCCTCATCCTAGCCCTCACTCTAACCCTAATCCTAACCATAAACCTCATCCTAACCCTCACCCTAACCCTAAGATTAACACTGACACTAACCCTAACCATCACCCAAACCCTAAACCTTACCCTAAACCTAACCCTAAACCTCACCCTCACCCTAGCCCTCACCCTAACCCTAACAATCATCCTCACCCTAAACCTCACACTAACATTAACACTAATCCTCAATCTAACCCTCATCCTCACCCTACCTCTAACCCTAACTCTCACCCTAACCCTAACCCTCACCCTTTTGATAACCCCCACCCTCAGCCTAAGCCTCACGTTTACCTGTACCGTCACCCACACGCTAAACCTCACCCTAACACTAACCCTCACCCTAACCATGACTCTACCCCTAAACTTCACCCTCACCTTAACCCTAACTCTAAACCTAACCCTAACACTAAATCTCACCATAATCCTAACGCTAAACCTCACCCGCACCCTCACTGTAACTGTAACCCTAACCCTAACTCTAACAATAACCTTAACCCTAAGCCTAACCCTCACTGTAACCCTAAGCCTAACACTAACACTAACACTAACCCTAAACCTAAACCTAACCCTAATCCTCAGCCCACCCTCACCCTAACCAAACACTAACCCTAACCTTCACCCTAACCCTAAGCCTAACCCTAACCCTAATTATAACCCTCATATTCACTCTCACCCTAAACCTAATCCTAAACCTAACACTATCCCTAATCCTAACCCTCACACTAACCCTCAGCCTAACCCTGATCCTAACCCTAAACCTCATCATAATCCTCACTCTAACCCTAACCTTAACCCTCACCCTAACCCTAACCCTATCCCTCATCCACATGCTGGGCCTAACTAAACCAAAGCCAAAGCCTAAGCCTAACGCTAAACCTAACTCTCACCCTAACCCTAACCCTAAGACTAACCCTAACTCTAACCCTAAACCTCACCCTCACACTAACCCTAACTCTAAACCTAAACCTAAACCTAAACCTCATCCTAACCTTAAGCCTAACAATAACCATAAGCCTAACCTTAACCTAACCCTAACCCTAACACTAACACTAAAACTAACCCTAACCCTAACCCTGACCCTAACCATAACCCTCATACTAACCCTAAACTCACCCTAACACTAAACCTAATCCTCACCCTCACCCTAGCCCTCACCCTAACCCTAACGGTCATCCTCACCCTAAACCTCACACTAACACTAACACTAATCCTCAATCTAACGCTCACCCTGACCCTCACCCTAACCCTAACCCCCACCCATAACCTAACCCTCACCCTACAGTAACCCTCACCCTAGGCCTAACCCTCAACTTTACCCTTACCAACAACCCCAGCTTAACCCTCACCCTAACCCTAACCCTAACCCTAAACCTCACCCTAACCCTAATACTAACCCTAGCCCTAAACCTCACCCTAAACCTCCCCCTAACCCTAAATCTAACCCTTAACCTCACCCTCACCCTAACCCTAACCCCAACCCTAAACCTCACCCTAAAACTCACTGTAACCCTATCCTTCACTCTCACCCTCAACCTTACTGTAACTCTAACTCTATACCTAACAATAACCCTAACTCTAACCCAAACCCTAACCCTAACCATAAGCGTCACCCTCAGCCTCAACCTCACCGCAAACTTAACCCTAACCATAACACTAACAATAACCCTAACACTAACCCTAACCCTAATCCTCACCCCCATCATCAGCCTGAGCCTAACCCTAAGCCTCACCCTAACCCTAACCTTAACCTTAAACCTAACCATAAACCTCACCATCAGCCACATCCTCACAGCAAACTTAACCCTAACCATAACACTAACAATAACCCTAACCCTAAACCTAACCCGAATCCTCACCCCCACTGTCAACCTCAGCCTAACCTTAAGCCTAATCCTAACCCTAACCCTAACCCTAAACCTCACCTTAACCCTAACCATAACCCTAAACCTAACCCTAACCCTAAACCTAACCATAATCCTCAGCCTCACCCTCACCCTAACCAAAACCCTAAACCTAACCCTCACCCTAACCCTAATCCTAAACCTAACCTTATCCCTAACCCTAACGCCCACCCTAACCCTCACCCTAGCCCTCACCCTAACCCTAATCCTAACCATAAACATAATTGAAACCCTCACCCTAACCCTAACCCTCACCCTCAAGCTCGGCCTAAGCCTAAGCCGAACCCTAACCCTAACCATCACCCTAACGCTAACCCTAACACTAACCCAAAATCTAACCCTAAACCTTATTCTCACCCTAACCCTAACTCTAAACCTAAACCTCATCCTAATCCTTACCCTAATCCTACACTTCACCCGCACCTGAACCATAACCATAACCTGAACCCTAATCCTAACAATAACCCTAACCCTAACCCTAACCCGAAATCTCACCCTCAACTTAACCTTAACCCTCAACCAAACCCTCACACTAAACCTAACCCTAACCCGAAAGCTCACCCTAACACAAAACCTAACCCTCAACCTCACCCTAGCCCTCACTCTAACCATAATGGTAACCCTAATTCTCCTCTTAACCCTCACCCTAAACCTAACACTAACCCACCCCCTAACCCTAACACTAACCCTCACCCTCAACCTAACCCTAACCCTCATGCTCACCGTAACCCTAACCCTAACCCTCACCCTAATCTTAAACTTAACCAGAAATCTAACTCTCACCCTAACCCTAACCCTAAACCTCACCCTAACCCTAACCCTCAACCTCAACCTCACCCTCAAACTAACCCTAACCCTAACCCTAATCCTAACCTTCACACTCACCCTAACCTTTACCCTAACAATAATCATAAGGTAAGTGTAACCCTCACCCTCACCCTAGCACTCAACCTATCCCTAAATCTTACACTAACCCAAACCCTAAACCTCACAATCAGCCTCACCCTAACCTTAACTCTAACCTTAACCCTAACACTAAACCTCACCCCAACCCTAACCCTAAACCTCACCCTCACTCTAGCCCTCACCCTAACCCTACTCCTAACTCTAAACCTCACCCTAACACTAAATCTACCCCTAACCCTCACCCTCATCTTCACCCTCTGCCTAATATTAAACCTAACCCTAACCCCAACCCTAATGCTAACACTAAGACTAACCCTCACCCTAACCCTCACCCTAACCCTAACCCTCACCCTCACCATAGCCCATAACCAAACCCTAAGCCTAAGCCTAAACTTCACGCTAACCCTCACTCTAACGCTAACCCCAACACTCACCTTAAACATAAACCTCACCCTCACCCTTACTCTAATCCTAACCCTAACCCTAACCCTAACCCTCCCCTGAACTCTCACCCTAACCCTAACCTTAACACGAACACTAACCCTAACCCTCAACCTAACCCTCACCATAACCCTAACTCTAACCTAAACCTCACCCTCACCCTAAACTTAACTCTAACACTAACCCAAACCCTAAACCTCACCCCAACCCTAACCCTAACCCTCATCTTCACCCTCACCGTAACCGTAACCCTAAACCTAACCCTAAAAATAACCTTAACCCTATTCCTAACCCTCTCCCTAACACTTACCCTCACCCTAACACTAACCCTAACCAACACAATAACCCTCCCCTTAACCCTATGTCTAACCCTCAACCTCACACTCACCCTAACCCTAACCCTAAACCGCACACTACCCCTGACCTTAACCCTCACTCTCATGCTCAGCCTAAGACTAAGCCTAAGCCTAAGTCTAACACTAACCCTAAAACTCACCTTAACCCCAACAATAACACTAAACCTAACTCCAACCCTAAACCTCACCCTCACCCTAACCCTTACACTAACCCTAACCCTAAACCTAAACCTCATCCTAAAACTAACCCTCACTCTCACCCTCACCGTAACCGTAACCCTAACCCTAACCCTAAAAATAACGGGAACCCGAACCCTAACCCTCATCCTAACCATAACCTTCACCCTAAACCTAACCCTCACCCTAACACTTACCCTCATCCTAACACTAACCCTCCCCCTAGCACTAACCCTCACACTAACCCTAAGCATAACCCTAACCCTAAACCTCACCCTAATCCTAACCCTCACCCTCAACATAGCCCACAACCTAACCCTAGCACTCATCCTCACCCTAAAGCTCACACTAACCCTAACACTAATCCTCAATCTAACCCTCACCCTCACCCTAACCCTCACACTCACCCTCACTGTAAACCTAATCCTAAACATAAACCAAAACCTAACATTAAACTTCAATCTAACACTCACCCTAACCCTAACCTTAATACTAACCCTAACTCTAACGCTCACCCTAACCCTCCCCCTAACCCTAACTCTAACCCTAAACCTCACCCTAACCCTTAACAATAACCGTAACCCTAACTCTAACCCTTACCCTAACCATAATACTCACCCTAACCATTACCCTCAACCTAACACACTCACCCTTATCTTAACCCTCAGCCTCAGCCTAAACCTCACCTTTAGGCTTACCATCACACTCACACGAACCCTCACCCTAACCCTCACCCTAACCCTTCCCGTAAACCCCACCCTAACCCTAACCCTAACTGTGACCCGCACCCACACGCTCACGGTAACTCTAACCCTAAACCTATCAATAACACTAACCCTAACACAAACCATCACATAACCCTAACCCTAACCCTCACCCTCAGGCTCGGACTAAGCATAAGCCTAACCCTAACCCTCACCCTAGCCCTAACCCTAACACTAACCCTAACTCTATCCCTAAACCTCACTCTCACCCTAACACTAATTCTAACCCTAACTCTAACCCTAAAACTCATCCTTACACTAACCCTAACACTCACCCTCACCCTCAGCCTAAACTTAAGCCGAACATTAACCCTAACCCTAACCCTCACACTCACCCTCACCCTAAACCTAACTCTAACCCTAAACCTCACCCTGAACCTAATCCTAAACCTAACACTAAACCTCACCCTAAACCTAACCCTAACCCTCACCCTCACCCTCACCCTCAGCCTAACCCTAAGCATAATTCTAACCCTAACCCTAACCCTCACACTCACCCCCACCCTAACCCTAATCCTAAACCTACCCCTACCCCTATCCCTTAACCTCAACCTAATCCTCACCCTAACCTTAACCCTAACACTAACCCTAACCTTAATCTAAGAACTAACCCTCCCCCTAACCCTAAATCGAACCATAAACCTCAACCTCACCCTAACCCTAATCCTACCCCTAAACCTAAACCTCAACCTCAACCTAAACCTAACCCTGACCATCACCCTCAACTTAACTCTAATTCTAACCCTAACAATAACACTAATCCTAACCATAAACCTAACCCTAACCACAACCCTAATCCTGATCTTAGCACACACTCTCACCCTAACCTAATCCTAAACCTAACCCTCATCATCACCCTAACCCTAACACTAACCCTAACGTTCAACCAAACCCTAACTCTAAACCTCACAGTAACCCTTACCCTAACCCTCACACTAACCCTAAACTTAACCTGAACCCTAACTCACACCCTAACCCTAACCCTAACCCTCACCCTAACCCTAACCCTCACCCTCACCCTCACCCTCAGCCTAAGCTTAAGCCTAAGCCTAACCCTAAACCTAATCCTCACACTCACCCTAAGCCTAATCCTAATCCTAATCCTAAACCTAACCCGAAACAGGACACTCACCCTAACCCTCACCTTAACCCTAATTCTAACACTAACCCTAAACCTCACGCTCACCCTCACCCTAACCCCAACTCTAACCCTAAACCTCCCCCTCCCCTTAACCCTCACCTAACCCTAACCCTCACCCTCAACCTCAACCTCAGCCTAAACTTAAGCCTAAACCTAAACCTAAACCAAACATACACACTCACCCTCACTGTAACCCTAATCCTAACCCTATCCCTAACCCTAACCCTCCCCCTAAATCTCACCCTAAACATAACCCTAAAAATAACCCTAACCCTAACCCTCAACCTAACACTCACCCTAACCGTAACTCTAACCATAAACCTCAACCTCACCCTAAACCTAACTCTAACACTAACCCAAACCCTAACCCAAACCCTAACCATCAACTTAACCCTAATATTCAGCTCCACCCTCACCCTCAGCCTCACCCTAAGCCTAAGCCTAACCCTAACACTAAACCTCACACTCACCCTCACCCTAACCAATACTAATCCTAAACCTTTACCTCAACCTAACCTTTACCTTAACACTAACACTTACACTAACCCACGAACTAACCCTCCCCCTAACTCTAAATCTAACCCTAAACCTCACCCTCACGCTAACCCTAACCCTAAACCTCACCCTAACTCTAAACCTCACCCTGACCCTGACCCTCACCCTCACCGTAACTCTAACCATAAACTTAACAATAACACTAATGGTAACCCTAAACCTAAGCCTAAACCTAACCGTAACCCTAATCCTAAAACTCACCCTCAACCTAACCCTAATCCTAGCCCTAACCTTCACCCTCACCCTAAACCTGACCCTCATCGTTACCCTAACCCTCATCCAAAACCTCACCCTAACCCTAACTCTAAACCTAAACCTCACACTAACACTAACACTAAACCTCATCCTCACCCTAGCCCTCACCCTAACCCTAATCCTAACCCAAATCCTCATCCTAACCTCACCCTAACCCTCATCTTAACCCTAACCCTCAACCTAACCCTAACCCTCACGCTGACCGTAACTGTAACCCTAACTCTCATCCTAACCCTAAACTGACCCTTAACCCAAACTCTAACCCTAACCCTAACCCTAACCCTAACCCTCACCCTTACCCTAACCCTCATCCTCACCCTCAAACTCAGCCTAACCCTAAGCCTAAAACTAACCCTAACCAAAACCCTCACACTCACCCAATTACCCTAATCCTAATCCTAACCCTAACCCTAAACCTCACCCTCAGCCTAACCATCACCTTAACCCTAACCCTAACACAAACCCTAACCATAACACTCACCCTAAGCCTCAACATAAAACAAAATCTAAACCTAAATCTCACCCTCACCCTAACCCTAACCCTAAACCTCATCCTAACCCTAACCCTAAACCTCACCCTCACCCTCACCATAGCCCTCAACCTAACCCTAATCCTAATCCTAACCCTCATCCTAACCCTCCCCCTAACCCTAAACCTAACCCTCATCTTAACCCTAACCCTCACCCTCACCCTCAGCCTAACCCTAAGCCTAACCCTAAAATTAACCCTAACATACACACTCACCCTCACCCTAACACTAATCCTAACCCTATCCCTAATCCTTAACCTACACGTAACTCTCACCCTAACCCTAACCCTAACACTCATCCTAACCCTCACCCTAACCCTAAATCTAACCCTAAACCTAAACCTCAACCTCACCTTAACCCTAATCCTAACCCTCACGCTCACCGTAACCATAACCCTAGCCCTAAACCTTACAATAACAATAACCCTAACCCTAACCCTCATCCTAACCATATCCTTCACCCTAAACCTAACCCTCACCCTAACACTTACCCTCACCCTAACCCGAACCCTAAACCTCACACTCACCCTAAACGTTACCCTAATCCTAATCGTAACCCTAAGCCTAACCCTCACCCTCACCCTAACCCTCACCCTAACCATAACTCTTACACTAACCCTAACCCTAACGCTAGCTCTCAGACTCAACCTAACCCCAACTCTAACCCTAATCCAAACACTAAATCTCACCCTAACCTTAGCCCTAACCCTCACACTCACCCTCACAATAACCGTAACCTTAACCTAAACCTAACAATAACCCTAAAGCTAATGCTAACCCTCACCCTAACCATAACCCTCACCCTAACCCAAACCCTCACCCTAACACTTACCCTCACCCTAACACTAACCCTCACACTAACCCTAACCATAAACCTCAACCTAACCGTCACCCTCACCCAATCCCTAACACTAACCCTATTCCTAACCCTTACCCTAACCCTCCCCTAACCCTATATCTAACCCTAAACTTCACCCTAACCCTAAACCTAACCCTCAATCTAACCCTAAACCTAATTCTAACCCTCAACCTAACACTAACCCAGACACCAACGTAACCCTAACCCTAACACTCACCCTAAACCTAACACACATCCTAACCCTAACCCTCATCGTCACCCTAACCCTAACATTAATCCTAACCCTAAACCTAACCCTATCCCTCAACCTAACCATAACTCTAACCCTAATCCTGACCCTCACCTTAACCGTAACCCTAACCCTAAACATCACCGTCACCCTAGCCTTCAACCTAATCCTAATCCTAACTTAACCCTCATCCTAACCCTCACCCTAAACCTAAACCTAACCCTCACCCTAACCCTAACCCTCACCCTTAACCTCAGACTTAGTCTAACCCTACGACTAATCCTAAACCTAACCCTAACCAACACACTCACCCTCAATCTAACCCTAAACCTAACCCTCACCCTAACCCTAAACCTCACCATCAACCTCACCCTTAGCCTAACCCTAAGCCTAACCCTAAACCTAACCCGAACCCACACACTCACCCTCACCCTAACCCTAATCCTAACCCAAACCCTAACCCTAACCCTAACCCTCACCCTCACCCTAGCCTTCACCCTAACCCTAATCCTAACCCTAAACCAAACTCTAACCATAACCCTAACCCTAAACCTCACCCTAAACCTAACCCTATCCCTCACCCTCATTGTAAGGGTAAACCTAACCCTAACCCTAACAATAACCATAACCCTAAATCTAACCCTCACCCTAACCATAACACTCACCCTAACCCTAACCCTCACCCTAACACTTACACTCACCATTATCTTAACCCTCAGCCTCAGCCTAATCCTCACCTTTAGGCTTACCATCACACTCACCCGAACCCTCACCCTAACCCTCACCCTAACCCTAACCCTACCCGTAAACTTAACAGTACCCCTAAACCTAACCCTCACCGTAACCCTCACCCTAACCCTAATCCTAACCCTAAACCTCACCCTAACCCTAAACCTACTCCTAAACCTCAACCTCACCCTAACCCTAACTCTAACCCTAACACTAAAACTAAACCTCACCCTAAGCTAACCCTAACCATCACCCTAACCCTAACCCTCAACCTCACCCCCACCCTCAGCCTAACCCTAAGCCTAACCCTAAACCTATCCTTAACACACACTTACCCTCACCCTAAACCTAAACCTCACACTAACCCTAACCCTTAACCTCACCCTCATCCAAACCCTCACACTTACACTAACCCTAACCCTCACCCTAACCCTAACCCTCCCCCTAACTCTCACCCTAACCCTAACCCTCAACCTAACCATAACCCTAACCCTTACTCTAACCCTAAGCCAAACCCTAAACCTCACCCTTACCCTAACCTTAACCCTCATCCTCACCCTCACCTTAACCCTAACCCTAAACCTAACCCTAACAGTAACCCTAACCCTATTCCAAACCCTCAACCTAACCATAACCCTCACCCTAACCCAAACCATCACCCTATCACTTACCCTCACCCTAACTGTAACCCTAAACCTAACACTAACCCTCACATTAATCGAAGACCTAACCCTAACCCTAACCCTAACAATAACCCTAAACATAACCCTCACCCTAACCCTCCCCCTCAACCTATACCTAACCCTCAAACTCAACCTCACCCTCACCCTAACCCTAACCCTAACCCCACCCTAACCCTGACACTAACCCTCACCCTCATGCTCAGCCTAAGCCTAAGCCTAATCTTAACACTAACCCTAACCCTCACCATAACCCGAACACTAACACAAACCCTAACTCTAAACCTCACCCTCACCCTAAACATAACTCTAACACTAACCCTAAACCTAAGCCTCTATCTAACCCTAACCCTCACCGTCAACCACACCCTCACCGTAACCGTAACCGTCACCCTAAACCTAACAATAACCCTAACCCTAACCCTAACCCTCATCCTAACCATAAATTTAACCCTAAACCTAACCCTCACCCTGACACTTACCCTCATCTTAACACAAACCCTGACCCTAACTCTAACTCTCACACTAACCCTAAACCTCACCCTAAACCTTAACCTCACCCTAACCCTAAACCTCACGCTCAAACTAGCCCTCAACCTAACGCTAACCCTTATCCTCACCCTAAACCTCACACTAACCCTAACACTAATCCTCAATCTAACCCTCACCCTCACCCTAACCCTAACCCTCACCCTTACCCTAACCCTCACCCTCAGCCTAACCCTCATCCTTTACCCTTACCTTCAGCCTCAACCTAACCCTCAGCCTAACCCTAATCCTCATCCTAACCCTCACCCTAACGGTAACCCCAACCATCACCCTAATCCTAACCCTCACCCTCAACCTCAGGCTCAACCTAACCCTAAGCCTAATCCTAACCCTAACACAAACACTCACACTCACCCTAACCCTAATCCTAACCCTAACCCTCTTCCGAACCCTTAATCTAACCATAACCCTAACCATCTTTCTAAACCTAATCCTCATCCCCACCCATACCCTCAGCCTAAACCTAAGCCTAAACCGAACCCTAACCCTAACCCTCACACTCACCCTCACCGTAAACCTAATCCTAAACGTAACACTAATCCTAGCATTATAACTCAACCTGAACCTCACACTAACCCTAACCCTAACACTAACCCTAAACCTAACCCTCACCCTAACCCACCCCCTAACCATAAATCTAACCCTAAACAACACCCTCACCCTAACAATAACCCTAACCCTTAACCTCACCCTAACCCTGATCCTAAACTTCACCCTCATCTTCACCCTCACTGTAACTCTAACCCTTTCCCTAATCCTAACCCTCACCCTCACCCTAACCCTAACCCTAACCCTAACTCTCACCCTCACCATAACCTTAACCCTAACCCTAAACCTCACCCTAACGCTAACTTAACCGTCACATTCAATCTAACCCTCACCCTAACCCGAATGCTAACCCTAAACCTGACCTCACCCTCATGCTCTGCCTAAGCCTAAGCCTAAGCCTAAGACTAACACTGACCCTCACACTCACCCTCACCCTAACCCTAACTGTAACACTTACCCTAACCCTAAACCTCACACTAACCCTCACCCTAACGCTAACTCTAACCCTAAACCTCACCCTCACCCTAACCCTAATCTCACAGTCACCTCACCCTCTACCTAATATTAAACTTAAACCTAACCCCAATCCCCACACTAACACTAAGACAAACCCTCAACCTAACCCTCACCCTAAACCTAACCGTAACCCTCACCCTCAACCTAGCCCATAACCAAACCCTAAGCCTAAGCCTAACCCTCACCCTAACCCTCACTCTAACCCTAATCCCAATACTCACCTTAAACATAACCCTCACCCTCACCCTAACTCTATTCCTAATCCTAACCCTAGCTCTAACCCTCCCCTTAACTCTCACACTAACCCTAACCTAAAAAGGAACACTAACCCTAACCCTCACCCTAACCCTTACCCTAACCCTAACTCTAACCTAAACCACACCCTCACCCTATACCTAACTCTAACACTGACCCAAACCCTAAACCTCACCCTAACCCTAACCCTAACCCTCATCCTCACCCTCAAGGTAACCGTAACCCTAAACCTAACCCTAAAAATAACCTTAACCCTATTCCTAACCCTCACCCTAACACTTACCCTCACTCTAACACTAACCCTAACCCTCCCCCTAACCCTCCCCCTAACCCCATATCTAACACTCAACCTCACCCTCACCCTAACCCTAACCCTAAACCCCACCCTAACCCTAACCCTAACACTCACCCTTATGCTCAGCCTAAGCCTAAACCTAAGCCTAATCCTAACACTAACCCTAAACATCACCCTAACCCCAACAATGACACTAAACCTAACTCAAACCCTAACCATCACCATAACCCTAACTCTAACCCTAACCCTAAACCTGAACCTCATCCTAAACCTAAACCTCAAACTCACCCTCACCCTCAACTTAACCGGAACCCTAACCCTAACCTAACAATAACCCTAACCCTAACCCTAATCCTCATCCTAAGGATAACTTTCACCCTAACACTAACCCTCACCCTAACACTTACCCTCAACCTAACACTAACACTCACCTTAACACTAACCCTCACACTAACCCTAACCATCATGCTAACCCTAACCCTCAACCTCACCCTAACCCTAACCCACACACTTATCATAACCCTCACCCTCAGCCTAATGATAAATTTTAACCTTACCGTCACCCTCACACTAACCCTCACCCTAACCCTAATCCTCATCCTAACCCTCACCCTAACGGGAATCCCAACCATCACCCTAACTCTACCCACACCCTCACCCTCAGCCTCAGGCTAAACCTAAGCCTAAGCCTAAAACTAAACCTAACACTCACCCTCACCCAAGCCCTCACCCTAACCCTCATCCTAACCTTTAACCTAACCATAAACCTAACCATCTTTCTAAACCTAATCCTCATCCCCAACCATATCCTCAGCCTAACCCTAAGCCTAAGCCGAACCCTAACCCTAACCCTCACACTCACCCTCACCGTAAACCTAATCCTAAATGTAACCCTAACCCTAATATTAAACCTCAATCGAACTCTCAGCCTAACACTAACCCTAACCCTAACCCTCCCCCAAACCCTCCCCCTAACCCTAACTCTAACCCTAACCCTCACCCTCACCCTAACCATAACCCTAAACCTAAACCTCACCCTAACCCTGATCCTTACACTCACCCTCACCCTCACACTCACTGTAACTCTAAACCTAACCCGAATACTAACCATCACCTTCACCCTGAACTTAACCCTAACTCTCACCCATACCCTAACCCTCACCCTCACTGTAACCCTAACCATAACCCTCAACCTCACCCTAACCCTCACACTCACCCATACCTTAAACCCAATCCTAAACATAACCCAAACCCTAACATTAAACCTCAATCTAACACTAACGATAACCCTAACCCTAACCCTAACCCTAACTCTAACGCTCACCCTAACCCTCCACCTAACCCTAACTCTAAACCTAAACCTCACCCTCACCCTAACCATAACCCTAATCCTAAACCTCACACTAACCCTGATCCTTACACTCACCCTCACTGTAACTCTAACCCTAACCCTAACCCTCACCATCACTGCAAACCTAACCCTAAACCTAACCCTAAACCTCACCCTAACCCTTACAATAACCCTCACCCTCACCCTAGGACTCACCCTAAAACTAATTGTAACCTTAAACCCCATCCAAACTCTCACCCTAATCCTAACCCTAACACTCAACCTAACCCTAAACCTAATTCTAACCCTCAAACTAACCCTAACCCAGACCCCACCGTAACCCTAACCCTAACCCTTACCCTAAACCTAACCCTCATCCTAAAACTAGCCCTCACCCTCACCCTAACCCTAACACTAATCCTAACCCTAAACCTCACTCTATCCCTCACCCTAACCCTAACTCTAATCCTAAACCTGACACTCATGGTAACCCTAACCCTGACCCTCAACCTCACCCTCACCCTAGTCTTCACCCTAACCCTAATCCTAACCTTAATCCTCATCCTACCCCTCACCCTAACCCTAAACCTAACCCTCACCCTAGCCCTAACAGTCACCCCTAACCTCACCCTTAGTCTAACCCTAAGCCTAACCCTAACCCAAACCCTAACCCACACACTCACCCTCACCCTAAAGCTAATTCTAACCCTAAATCTAACCCTAACCCTAACCCTCATCCTCACCCTAGCCTTCACCCTAACCCTAACTTTAAACCTAACCCAAATTCTAACCATAACCCTAACCATAACCTCACCCTAAACCTAACCCTTACACTCACCCTCACTGTAAGGGTAACCCTAATCCTAACCCTAACAATAACTGTAACCCTAACTCTAACCCTCACCCTAACCATAAAACTCACCCTAACCCTAACCCTCACCCTAACACTTACCCTCACCCTTATCTTAACCCTAGCCTCAGCCTAATCTTCACCTTTACGCTTACCATCACCCTCACTCTAAACCTCACCCTAACACTAACCCTCATCCTTACCCTCACCCTAACCGTAACCTTAACCATTACCCTAACCCTATCCCTCACCCTCAACCTCACCCTCAGATTAACCCTAAGCCTAAGCCTAAACCTAACCCTAACCCTCAATCTCACCCTAGCCCTCACCCTAACCATAATCCTAACCATAACCCTCACCCTAACCGTAACCCTAACACTACCCGTAAACCCCAACCTAACACTAACCCTAAACCTCACCCGCACCCTCACCCTCACCCTCACCATAACTCTAACCCTAACACTATCAATAACACTAACCCTAAACGGAACCATCACCCTAACCCTAACCCTAACCTTCACCCTCATGTTCGGACTATGCCTAAGCCTAAGCCTAACCCTAACACTCACCCTAACCCTAACCCTAACACTGACCGTAACTCTAACCCTACAATTAATCTCACCATAACACTAATTCTAACCTTAACCCTAAACCTAAACCTCATCCTAAACTTAACCCTAAAAGTCACCCTCACCCTCAGCCTAAACCTAAGCCTAACATTAACCCTAACCCTAATACTCACACTCAACCTCACCCTAATCCTAACTCTACCCCTAAACCTCACCATCATCCTAACCCTAAACCTAACACTAAACCTTACCCTAACCCTAACTCTAACCCTCACCCTAAACCTAACCCTCACCCTCACCCTCAGCCTAAACATAAGGCTAAGCCAAACCCTAACCCTAAACATCACACTCACTCTAACCCTAAACCTAATCCTAATCTTAACCCTAGACCTAACCCTCGCCCTCACCCTAACCCTCACCCTAACCCTAAAACTAACCCTAAAGCTAACCCTCACACTCAGCCTCACCCTAACCCTAATTCTAACACTAAACGTCACCCACACCGTAACCCTAACGCTAACGCTAACAATAACCCCCCAACTGTCACCCTAACCCTACCAATAACAATAACCCTAACATTAAACCTCAATCTAACTCTCACCCTAACCCTAACTCTATCCCTAAACCTCACCCTCACCCTAACCCTAACACTAACCCTAAACCTCACCCTAACCCTAACCCTCACCCTCACCCTCAAACTCACCATAACTCTAAACCTTACCCTAACAATAACACTAAGCCTAAATTTAACCCTTACCCTAAACATAACCCTCACCATCAGCCTCACCCTCACTGCAAACTTAACCCTAACCATAACACTAAAAATAACCCTAACCCTAAATCTAATCCTCACCCCCACCATTACCCTCAGCCTAAGCCTAAGCCTAACCGTAATCCTAACCCTAACCTTAAACCTAAACATAACCCTCACCCTCAGCATCACCCTCACCACAAACTTAACCATAACCATAACACTAACAATAACCTTATCCCTACCCCTAACCATAACCTTAAACCTAATCCTCACCCCCACTGTCACCCTCAGCCTAAACCTAAGCCTAATCCTAAACATAAACCTAACCCTAACCCTCACCTTAACACTAACACTAACCCTAACCCAAAACCTAACACTAACCCTAAACCTAAACCTCACACTCAAACTCACCCTAACCCTAATCCTAAACCTAACCCTATCCCTAACCCTAACCCTCACCCTAACCCTCACCCTAATCTTTATCCTAAACCAAATCCTAACCCTAAGCCTATCCCTCACCCTCACCCTAAACCTCACCCTATCCCTAACTCTAACACTAGCCCTAACCCTAACCCTCACGCTCAGCCTCACCCTAACCCTAACTCTAACCCTAAACCCAACCCTCACCCTAACCCTAACCCTAACCCTAATCCTCACCCTAACCCTAACCCTAAACCTCAACCTAACCCTCAACTTAACCTTAACCCTAACATTAACCCTAACCCTAACACTCATCCTAACCCTTCCCCTAACCCTAAGTCTAACCATAAACCTAACCTTACCCTAGCCCTAATCCTAAGCCTAACCCAAAACCTCACCCTAAACATTACCCTAACGCTCACCCTCACAGTAACTCTAATCCTAACCCTAACAATAACACTAATACTAACCCTAAACCAAACCCTAACCCTAAACCTAACCCTAAACCTAACCCTAATCCTAAAACCTACCCTCAACCTAACCCTAATCCTAACCCTAACCCTCACACTAACCCTAAACCTCACCCTCATTGTAACCCTAACCCTCATCCAAACCCTCAACCTAACCCTCACATTAACCCTTAGCCTCACCCTGAACCGCACACTCAGTCTAATCCTATGCCTAACCTTAAATCTAACCATAACACATACACTCACCCTCACCCTAACACTAATCCTAACCCTAACCCTAACCCTAACCCTCAGCCTCCCCCTAACTCTCAGCCTATATCTAAAACTAACACTAACCCTAAACCCAACCCTCAACGTAACCCTCACCATAACCCTACCACTATAACTAACCCTAAACCTCATCCTCACTTTCACCGTAACCGTAACCGTAACCCTAACCCTAACAAAAACCCTAACCCAAACCCTAACCCTAACCCTAACCATAACCCTCACCGTAACCCTAACCCTCACTCTAACACATTCACTCACGCTAACACTAACACTAAGCATAACACTAACCCTCACCCTCACCCTAGCCCTCACCTAAACCCTAGTTCTAACCCTCACCCTCACCCTAACCCTAACCCTAATTCTCACCCGAAACCTTACACTAACCCTAACCCTAATTCTCAATCTAAACCTCACCCTAACCCTAAACCTCACCCTTACCCTAACCCTAAACCTAAACCTAACACTCAACTTTATCTTAACCCTCACCCTCACGTTTACCCTTACCATCCTCCTCACCCTAACCCTCACCCTAAACCGAAACTTCATCCTAACCAACACCCTAATCGTAAACCTAACCATCACCCTAACCCTAACCCTGAACCTCAACCTCAAACTCAGCCTAAGCCTAAGCCTAAGCCTAAGCCTTAACCTAACCCTCAACCTCACCCTAGCACTCACCCTAACCCTAATCCTAACTCTAACCCTCAAACTAACCTCCACCATCACCCTAACGCTAACCATTAGCCTAAAACTAATCCTCACCCCCAGCCTCACCTTCAGCCTAACCCTAACCCTAACCCTCACACTCATGCTCACCCTAACCCTAATCCTAACCCTAACCCTAAATCTAAACATCAAGCTAACCCTCACCCTAACCTTAACCCTAACACTAACCCTAACCCTAACCCTCGATCTAACCCTCCCCCTAACCCTAAATCTAACCCTAAACCTCACCCTCACTGTAACCCTAATCTTAACCCTAACCCTAAACCTCACCGTAACCCACACCCTCACCCTCTCCCTCACCCACACCTTAACTCTAACCCTAACAATAAAAATAACAATAATCCTAACCCTAAATATAACCCTAAACCTAACCTTAATACAAACACTCACCCTAACCCTTACCCTAATCCTAACCCTAAACCTAATGCTAACCCTCACCCTCACTGTAACCCTAACCCTCATCCTAACACTCACCCTAACCCTAAACCTAAACCTCATGCTAACACTAACCCTAACCCTCACCCTCATCATAGCCCTCACCCTAAACCTATTCCTAAACCTAATCCTATTCCTAGCCCTCACCCTCACGCTAACCCTAACCCTAACCCTCACCCTAACACTAACCCTAACCCTAACCCTCAACCTAACCCTAAACTTAACCTGAACCCTAACTCTCACCATAACCCTAACCCTAACACTCACCCTAACCCTAACCCTCACCCTCACCCTGATCCTACCCTAAACCTAACCCTAACCCTAACCCTAAACCTCACATTCACCCTAACCTTACCCTAAACCTAATCCTAACCCTAAGCCTAACCCTCACTCACATCCTAACCCTCAACCTATCCCTAACTCTAACACTAACCCTAACCCTAACCCTCACAATCAGCCTCACCCTAACCCTAACTCTAATCCTAAACCTCATCCTCACCCTAACGCTAACCCTAACACTCACACTAACCCTCAATCTAACCCTCAACCTAAACCTCACCCTCACCCGAACCATAACATTCACCCTCACCCTAGCCCTCACCCAAACCCTAATCCTAACCCTAAACCTCATTCTAAACCTCCATCTAAACTTATGACTAACCCTCACCGTAACCCTAACTTTCTAACCCTCAACCTCACCCTCAGCCTACCCCTAAGGCTAACCCTAACCCAAACCCTAAACCTCACCCTAACCCTAACCCTAACACTAACCCTAACCCTAACCAAAATCATAACCCTCACCTTCAGCCTCACCAACACCGCAAACTTAACCCACACCATAACAGTAACAATAACCCTAACCCTCACCCTAACCCTTACCCTAACCCTAAACCTAAACCTAACCCTCAACCTTACCCTCAACTTAACTCTAACCCTAACCCTAACAAGAAACCCAAACCCTAAACCTAACCCTAACCCTTACCCTCAATTAAACTCTAAACCTAACCCTAACAATAGCCCTAACCCTAAACCTAACCCTAACCCTCACACTCACAGTAACTCTAACCCTAACCCTAAACTAAAGCAGACCCTATCGCTAACCATAAGCCTCACCCTCACTCTGGCCCTTACCCTAACCCTAATACTAACCCTTATCATAACCCTAAACTTCATCCTAACCCTCACCCTAACCCTAAAACCCTTACCCTCACACTAGCCCTCCATCTAACACTAAATCTAACCCTAAACCTCCCCCTCACCTAACCCTAACCCTCACCCTCACCCTCATCCTCTGCCTAACACTAAGCCTAACCCTAACTCCAACCCTAACCCTAACCCGAACACTAACTCTAACCCTCATCCTAACCCTCAACCTCACCCTAGCCCACACCCTAAACCTAAGCCTAAGCATAACCCTCACCCTCTCACTCTAACCCTAACCCCAACCCTCACCCTAATCCTAACCCTCACCCTGACCCTAACTCTAATCCTAACCCTAACTCTAACCCTAACCCTCACACTCACCCTCACCTTAACCCTAGACCTAATCCTAAACTTATCGCTAACCCTCACCCTCACCTTAACCTCACCCTAACCCTAACACTAACAGAAACCCTAACCCTAACTCTAAGCATAACCCTCACCCTCAGCCTAACCCTCACCGCAAAATTAACCCAAACCATAACCCTAACAATAACCCTAACCCTAAACTTAACCCTCACTCTAACCATATCCCTCAACATAACCCTAATCCTCAATCTAACCCTCACCCTCACCTTAACCCCTAACCTTCACCCTTACCGTAACCTTCACCTTAACCCTAACCCTCACCCTTATCTTAACCCTCACCCTCAGCCTAACCCTCAACTTTACCCTTATATCACGCTCACCCTAACCCTAACCCTATCTCTAAACCGCATGCTAACCTTAAAGCTAACCGTAACCCTAACCCTAACCCTAACCCTAACCTTAACCCTCACCCTAGCCCTCACCCTAACCCTAATTCTAACCCTGACCCTCATCCAAACCCTCACCCTAACCCTAAACCTAACCCTCACCCTCACCCTCACCCTCACCATAGCTCTAACCCTAAACTTAACAATAACACTAATCCTAACTCTAAACCTAACCCTAACCCTAACGCTAATCCTAAACCTAAACCTCACCCTCAGGGTTACCCTCACAGCAAAGGTAACCTTAACCATAACACTAACAATAACCCTAACCCAAAAACTAATCCTAAACCTCACACTCACCCTAACCCTAATCCTAACCCTAACCCTCACCCTAAACCTAACCCTCACCTTCACCTTAAGCCTAATCCAAATTCTAAATTCACCCTAACACTAATCCTCACCCTAACCATATCCCTAACCCTCACACCTACCTTCACCCTCAGCCTAACCCTAAGCCTAAGCCTAACCCTAAACCTAAACCTCACACTCATGCTTACCCTAATCCTAATCCTAACCCTAAGCCTATCCCTAAACCTCAACCTAAACCTGACCCTCACCTAACCCTCTCCCTAAACCTAACTCTAAACCTAAAACTCACCCTCAACCTAACCCTAAACCTCACCATAAATCTCACCCTAAACCTAACCCTCACCCTCACCCTCAACTTAACTCTAACCCTAACCCTAACAATAACACTAACACTAACCCTAAACCTAAACCACCCTAACGATAAACCTCACCCTCATCAGAAACTAAACCCTAACCATAACACTAACAATAACCCTAACCCTAACCCTAACTTTAACCCTAACCCTAAACCTAACCGTAATTCTCAACCCCACCCTCAACCTCAGCCTAACCCTAAATCTAACCCTAACACTAACCCTAACCCTAAACCTAAATCTCACCCTAAACCTAACCCTAACTCTAACCCTAAACCTAAACCTCACCCTAACCCTAACCCTAACCCTCACCCGCAACGTCACCCTCAACGAAAATCTAACCTTACCCTAACAATAACAGTAACCTTAAACCTAATCATGACCCTAACCCTAATCCTCACCCCCACCCTCACCCTCAGCCTAACCCTAAGTCTAAGCCTAACCCTAACCCTAACCCTCACACTCACACTCACCCTAAACCTCACCCTAACACTTACCCTCACCCTAACCCTCACCCTAACCCTAAGCCTAACCCTAAACCTCACTCTCACGCTAACAATCACCCTAACCCTTACCCTCACACGAACACTACTCTCAGCCTAACCCTCATCCTAAACCTAGCCCTAACCCTACCCTTCACTCTAACCTTAACGCTAACAATAAAGGTAACCCTCATATTAACCCTAACCCTCAAACTCACACTCAACCTCACCCTCAGTCTAACCCTAACCCTAACCCTAATCCAAACCGTAACCCTCACCCTCAACCTCACCCTAACTCTAAACCTAACGAAAACCCTCACCCTAAACCTAACCCTATCCCTAACCCTCATGCTAACCCTAAACCTAATCCTAAAACTAATCCTCACCCTAAACCTAACCCTCACCCTAACCTTAACCCTAACCCTAACCCTCACCCAAAACCTCACTTTCACCCTCAACCTCAGCCTCACCCTCACCCTTACCATCACCCTCACCCTAACACTCACCCTCACCATAATCCTAACCATAACCCTAACCCTCACCCTAAACCTAACTCTGACACTCACCCTCACACTCACCCTAAGCGTAAACCTGCACGTAAGCCTAATCCTACACCTAAACCTCACCCTCACCCTCACCCTAAACCTAAACCTTACCCTAACCCTAACCCTAGCCCTCAGCCTAACACTAACCCTAATCCTTCCCCTCACCTTAACCCTAACCCTAATGCTAACTCTAACACTCACCGTCACTGTAAACCTAATCCTAACCCTCACCCTAAACCTAACCTTAACCCTAATACTATCCGTAACCCTCACCGTCACCCTAAACCTCACTCTAACCCTTACCCTAACCATAACCCTCACCCTAACCCTAACCCTAACACTAACACTAAACCTCACCCTAACCCTCACCCTATTCCTAAATCTAAACCTAACCCTCACCCTCACCCTAAAACTTACCCTCACCCTATCCCTAACACTAATCCTCACCATATCCCTAACCCTGAAACTCACCCTAACACTCACCGTCACCTTAATCCTCACCCTAACCCTAACCGTCACTCTCACCCTAAAACTCACCCTCTCCCTAACCCGAACCCTCACCCTAACCCTACCCTAAACCTCACCCGAATCCTAATCCTCACCCTAACCCTAACTCTAAACCTAATCCTCATACTAACCCAAACCCTCACCTTAAACCTCACCCTAACCCTCATGCTAACCATAAAGCTAACCCTAACTCACTCTCACCCTAACCCTCATCCTAACCCTTATCCTCACACTAACCCTAACCCTAATCCTCACATTAACCCTAACACTCACACTAACCCTAATGCTACCCCTGACCCTACCCCTCACATTAACCCTAACCCTAACCCTCACCCTAGCCCTATCCGTAACCCTCACATTCCCACTAACCCTCAATGTCACTGTCACCCTAACCCTCACCCTAACCCTAATAATCACCTACACCCTCACCCTCACCGTCACCCTCACCCTAACCCTCACCCTCACGCTAAACATCACCCTAATCCTAACCCTCACCCTAAACCTAACTGTAATCCTCACCCTAACCCTAAATCTCACCTTAAACCTCACCCTCATCCTAATACTCACCCTCAGACTAACCCTAATCCTAAGGCTTTCCTAACGGAAACCCTCACCCTCACCCTAACACTAACCCTAATCCTCACTCTCACCCTAACCCTCACCCTAACCCTAACTTTTACCCCAAGCCTAACCCTAACCCTTACCCTCACCCCAAGCCTAACCCTAACCGTAACCCTCCCCCTAACACAAACCCTCCCCCTAACCCTCACCCTAACCCTAACACTAACCCTAACCCTCACCCTCACCCTAAACCTCACCCTAACCCTTTCCCTCACATAACCCTAACCCTAACCCTAACTCTAATCCTCACCCTCACCCTAATCCTAACACAAATCCTCAAGCTAAACCTAATCCTCCCCTTAAACCTCACCCTCAACCTAATCCTCACCTTAACCGTAACTCTAAGCCTTTCCTAACTGAAACCCTTACCCTCACCCTAACGCTCAGCCTAACCCTCACCCTCACCCTAACCCTAACCCTAACCCTACCCCAGATCCTAAACCTCACCCTCACCCTAACCCTAACCCTAATCATCACCTATCCCTAACACAAACCCTAACCCTCACGCGAAACCTCATGCTCACCCTAAGCCTAATGCTAACATTAAACTTCAACCTCACCCTAAACCTCGCCTTAACCCTAACCCTCACCCTAAACCTCGCCCTAACCCTTACCCTCACCCTAACCCTCACCCTATCACTAAGATAACCCTAACACTCACCCTCAGCCTAACCCTCACCCTATCCCTATCCCAAACCCTCACCCTAAATTTCGGCCTCCACTCAACCGAACCCTAAACGTAACACTAATCCTAACCCTAACCCTCATCCCCAACCTCACCCGAACCATAACACTAACCCTAACGCTAAACCTCACTCTCACACTCACCCTAACCTTAACTCTTAACCTAAAAATAAATCTAACCCTAACCCTTACCCTCTCCCTCAACCTAACCCTAACCCTGAAACTCACCCTAACCCTAATCCTTACCCTAAACCTCACACTCACCCTCAACCTAACCCTCACCCTTACCCTCACCCTCACTATCACACTAACCCTAACACTAACACTAACCCTCACCCTAACCATCACAGTCACCCTAACCCTCACTCTAACCCTAACCCTCAACCCCACCCTAATCCTCCCCCTCAACCGAACCCTCACCCTCACCCTAACACTCACCCTCACCCTAAACCTCACCCTCACAATCAACATCATGCTAACGCTAGCCCTTACCCTAACTATAACCCTGAACCTAACCCTAACCCTCACTGTTATCCTCACCCTAACCCTAACCCTAATGCTAAACCTAACCCTAGACCTCATCCTAACACTTACCATATCCCTAAACCTCACCCTCACCCTCACCCTCACACTAACCCGAACCCTCACACTAACACGAATCCTAACCCTCACCCTCACCCTCAACTTCACCCTAAACCTAACCCTAACCGAAACCCTCATCCTAACTCTAATGATAACCCAAACCCTTAACTTCACCCTAAATCTCACCCTAACCCTTAAACTCACCATAACCTTAACCCTAACACTAACCCTAATACTCACCCTAACCCTAACCCTCGCACACACCCTAATCCTGACCTTCACCGGAACCCTTATCCTCACCCTAACACTCACCGTAACGCTAACCCTAACCCTAATCCTAAACCTAACCCTCACCCTCAACTTCACCGTCACCCTAACCCTAACCCTAAACCTAACACTCACCCTCACCTTAACACTCACCCTGACCAAAAACATCACCATAACCCTAACCCTCACCCTAAACCTAACCCTAAACCTCACCCTAAACTTAATCCTCACCCTTATGCCCTCCCTATCCCTAACACTAACCCAACACCTCACCATCACCCAAACCCTCACACTAACCCTTATCCTCACACTTACCCTAATCCTAATCCTCACCCTAACCCTCACACTAACCTTAATCCTCACCCTATCCCTAACCCTAACCCAAACCCTCACCCTAACCCTCACCGTAATTCTTACCCGCACCGTAACCCTAACCATCACCCTCACCCTAAATCTCACCCTAACCCTTACCCTCACCCTAATCCACAAACTAACCCTAACCCTAAACCGACGGCACACCCTAACCCTCACACTCACCAAAACCCTAACCCTCACCCTAACCCTTACACTCACAATAACCCTATCCCTCACCCTAAACCTAACCCTTATTCTCAAAAGAACACTCACCCTCACGCTAAACCTCGCCCTCACACTAAACATCACCCTAACCCTAACACTCACCCAAACCCTAACCCTAACCCTCAACCTCACCCTAACCCTCACCATGACCCTAAACCTTACCCTAACCCCAACTCACACCCTCACCCTAAACCTCACCTTAACCCTAACCCTAAACCTTACCTAACTGAAAACCTCACCCTCACACTCACCCTCACCCTAATCCTCACCCTCACCCTAGCCCTCACCCTAAAACGAACACTCATCCTAACCCTAAACCTAAGCCTCACCCACACCCTAACCCTAACCCTAAACCTAACCCTAACACACACCCTAACCCTAACTCTAAACCTAATGCTAACCCTAAACCTCACACTCACCCTAACCCGAACCCTATCCCTTACAGTCACCCTAACGCTAACCCTAACCCTCACACTAGCCCTAAACCTTCCCCTCAGCCTAACACTCACCCTATACCTAACCCTAAACCTAAAACTCACCCTCACACTAACTCTCACCCTAACACTTGCCCACACCCTCACCTTCACCCTAACACTAACCCTAAACCTATACTTCACCCTAACGCTCACCCTAACCGTAACCCTCACTCTCACCCTAACCCTCACCCTAACCATTACCCTCACCCTAACCCTTACCCTAACCCTACACCTAACCCTCACACTAACCTAAGCCTAACCCTCAGCCTAAAACTTATGCTAACCCTAAATCTAACCCTAACCTTCACCATACCCCTAAACCTAGCCCTAACCCTAACCCTCACACTAAACCTAAACCTAACCCTCAGCCTAACCCTCATCCTAACCCTAAACCTAACCCTAATCCTAACTTCACCCTCACCCTCACCCTAACTCTAAACCTAAACCTAAACCTAACACTCACCCTCATCTTCACCTTAACCTAAAACTATCCCTAAACCTCACCCTATATCTCACCCTCACCCTAACCCTAACCCTAACACTCACCCTAACCCTAACGCTAACCCTAACCCTCACCCTCACACTAAATGAAAGCATAACCCTTACCCTGACCATAACCTTAACCTTCAGTCTAAACCTAATCCTCACCATAACCCTAACCCTCACTCACACACTAACCCACACCCTCACCCTCACCCTCACCCTCAACAAAACACTTACCCTCACCCTCACCTTAACCTAACACTATTCCTAACCCTCATCCTAACCCTAACCCTCACCCTGTATGTCACGCTCATCCTAACCCTAACCCTAACCCTCACTCTAACCCTCACCCTAAACTTAACACTAATCCTAACCCTCATCCTCACACTAAACCTCACCTTAACCCTTTCTCTCACCATAAACTTAACCCTAAGCCTAAAACTAATCCTCACCCTAACCCTAACCCTCACCCACACACTAAACCTCACCCTCACCCGAACCCTCACACTCACCTAAACCTCACCCTAACCCTAACATTACCCCTCTACCTAACCATCACCCTAACCATAACACTAACCCTAACCCTCAACCTAACCCTAACCCTAACGCTAACACTCAAACTCACCTAAACCTAAGGTTAATCCTAACATTAACCCTCTACCTAACCATCACCCTAACCATAACCCTAACCCTAACCCTCACACTCACCTAAACCTCACCCTAAACCTTATATTACCCCTCTCCCTAACCATCACCCTAATCCCACACTAACACTAACCCTCACCCTAACCCTATTCCTAAACCTAGCCCTCACCTCAAACTAGCCCTAACCCTAACTCTAACATTAACCCACACCCTAACCCTAACCCTAAACCTTAACCCTCAACCTAACCCTAAACCTAACCCTAACCGGCACACATACCTAAACCTGACCCTAACACTAACATTACCACTATCCCTAACCATAACCCTAACGCTAACCCTAACCCTAAGCCTTAACCTAACCCTAATCATACCCCTCACCCTCACCCTCAAACTAACCATAAACCTAATGTTAACCGTCACCCTAACCCTAACCCTCAACCTAAACATAAACTCAGCTTAACACTCACTCTCACCCGAATCCTCACCCTAACCCTAACACTTACCTAACCGAAACCCTCACCCTCAACCTCACCCTCAGCCTAACCCTCAGCCAAACCCTAACCCTAACCCTAACCCTCACCCTCAACCTCCCCTTCAACCTCAGCATTACCCTAACCCTAACCCTAATCCTAACCCTAACCTTCAATCCCACGCTCACCCTAACCCTAAACCTATCCCTAACGCTAAACCTCACCCTCAACCTAACCATAAACCTAACTCTAACAATAACCTTAACCCTAACCCTAACCCAATCGCTAACCCTAAAAATCACCCTAACCCTCACCCTAACCCTCACCCAAACACTTACCCTCACCCTAACCCTAAGCCTAACCCTAACTTCACACTAAACCTAAGCCTCACCCTAAATCTAACCCTAAACCTAACCCTAATCCTAAACCTAACCCTCACACTCACCCTCACCCTAACCCTCACACTCACCCTCATCCTAACCCTCACCCTAAACATCACCCTAACTGTAACCCTCACCCTAACCCTAAACCTAACCCTCAAACTAACCCTCACCCTAAAACTAACGATAAACCTAATCCTCACCCTCAATCTCACCCTCAACCTAACCCTTATCCTCACACTAACCCTAAACCTAACCCTAACCCTAACCCTCACACTAACCCTAAACCTAACCTTAACCCTAACCATACACATCACACTACCCCTCACCCTAACCCTAAACCTAACCCTCACCCTCACTTTCACCCTCACCCACAGCCTAACCCTAAAACTAAGACTAACCCTAACACTAACCCTCACACTAATCCTCCACCTAACCTTGACAAAAACACTCACCCTCACGCTAACTCTAACCCTAACCCTAACTCTCACCCTAACCCTCACCCTGACCCTCACCCTAAACCTAACCCTAACCATCAGCCTAACACTTACACTCTACCTAAACCTAACCCTCACCCTCACCCTAACCCTTATCCTACCCCTAACCTCGACCTCACCCTCACACTTACCATAACCCTCATCCTAACCATAACCCCAAGCCTAAACCGCACTCTCACCCTAACCCTCAACCTAACACTTACCCTAACCCTAACCATAACCTTAATCCTCACACTAAACCTAACCCTCACCCTAACCCTAATCCTACCCCTCAGCCTAACCCTCATCTTAAACCTAACCCTAAACCTAACCCTCACCCTATCACTAAGCTTAACCCTAACCCTCACCCTCACCCTAACCGTGATGCTAACCCTAACCTTCACCCTCACTCTAACGCTAACCCTAACCCTTACCCTCACCCTAAATGTAACCCTCACCCACACCCTAACACTCACCCTAACACTTACCCACACCCTAACCCTCACCCGAAACCTAAACCTAAACCTAACCTTCACCCTAACCCTAAACCTAACCATAACCCTAACCCTCCACCTCTCCCTAACCCTCACCCTCAACCTAACCCAAACACTAACCCTAAACCTAACACTCGCACTAACCCTAACCCTTACCCTCAGCCTAACATTTATACTAACCATAAACCTAATCCTAATACTCAACCTAACCCTAACACTAAACCTAAACCTCACCCTCAACCTCCCCTTGCCCCTCAGCCTTACCATAAACCTAACCCTAATCCTAACCCTATCCCTCAACCCCACCCTCACCCTATACCTAATCCTAACCCTAACGCTAACCCTCACCCTCACCCTAACCCTAATCCTAACAATAACCCTCACCCTAACACTAAACCTAACCCTAAAACTCACCCTAACCCTAATCCTAACCCTAACCCTCATCCTCACCATCACCTTCATTCTAACACTCACCCTCATCCTGACCCTCACCATCACACTAACCCCCACACTAACCCTAACCCTCACCCTAACCCTAACCCTAACCCTCACCCTCACATTCACCCTCACCCTCAGCCTAACCATAACCCAAAACCTAATCCTAACCCTAACCCTCACCCTCATCATAACCCAAAAGATAACCCTCACCCTCAACCTCTCCCTCACACTCACCCCCACCCTCAACCTAACCCTCACCCTCACCCTGACCCTCACACTAACCTCAATCTCACCCTAAACATCACCCTAAACCTAACTCTCACCCTAACCCTAACGCTAACCATAACCCTCACGCTCAACCTAACCCTCACCCAAACCCTTATCCTCACACTAACCCTAAACCTAACCCTATCCCAACACCTCACCCTAACTCTCATACTAACCCTAACCCTCAAACACACTCTAACCCTCACACGAAACCTCACCCTCACTGGAACACTCAGCCTCAGCATAACACTCACCCTCACAATAAACTTCAAACTAACCCTAACTCTCACACTAACACTAACCTTAAACCTCACCCTAACCCTAACTCTCAACTTAACCTTAACCCTCACCCTCACCCTAACTCTAATCCTCATCCTATACCTAACCCTCACCCTAAAACTAACCCTCACACTCTCCCTAACCCTAACCCTCATCCTAACCCTAACCCTCACCCTCAACCTCACCCTAACCGTAACCCTAATCCTCATCCTAAATCTAACCCTAAACCTAATGCTAACCCTAACCCTCACACTAAACCTAACCCTCACCCTAACCATAACCCTAAAGCTCAGCTTAACCCGCCCCCTAAACTTAACCCTAACCCTAATCCTCACCCTATACCTAACCTTAACCATAAACCTCACCCTAACCCTCACCCTCACCCTAAACCTAATGCTAACCCTATCCCTTACCCTCACCATAACACTCACCCTAACCCTAAACCTCACCCTAACCCTAACCCTCATCCTCATTCTAACACTCACCCTAACACTTACCGACACACTAAGCCTCACGCTAACCCTAAAACTAAACCTAAACTTCACCCTAACCCTCACCCTAAACCTAACCATAACCCTAAACCTAACCCTCACCCTAACCCTCACCCTAACCCTAACTCTCACCCTCTCCCTAAACCGCAACCTAAGCTTTACCCTCAACCTAACCCAAAACCTAACCCTTAACCTAACACTCACACTAACCCTAACCCTTACCCTCAGCCTAACCCTTATAATAAACCTAAACCTAACCCTAACCCTCACCCTAAACCTAACCCTAAACCTAACCCTCCCCTTCAACCTCCCCTTCCCCCTCAGCCTTACTGTAACCCTAACCCAAATCCTAACCCTAACCCTCAACCCCACTCTCACCCTAACCCTAACCCTAACCCTAACGCTAAACCTCAGCATCACACTCAACCTCTCCCTAACCCTAACCATAACAATAACCATAACCCTAACACTAACCCTAACCCTAAAACTCAACCTAATCCTAATCCTTACCCTAACCCTCACCTAAACCTCATTCTAACAATCACCCTCACCCTGAACCTCAACATTACACTAACCCTCACACTAACCTGAACCCTCATCCTAACCCTAACCCTCAGCCCCACCATAACCCTAACTACAACCCTCACTCTCACCCTCACCCTCACTGGCACCCTCACCCTCACTCTCACCCTAACCCTTACCCGCACACAAACCCTAACCTATCCCTATCCCAACACCTCAACCTAACTCTCACCGTAACCCTAACCCTCAACCACACCCTAACTCTCACCCTCAACAGAACCCTCATCCTGAACCGAACACTCACCCTCACCCTCACAATAAACATCACCCTAACCCTAACTCTCACATAACCCTAACCCTAAACCTCACCCTAATCCTCAACCTAACCCTAACCCTCATACTCAACCTAACCATAACACTCATCCTAATCCTAACCCTCACCCTAAAACTAACTCTCAACCTCACCCTAACCCTCACCCTCACCCTCACACTAACCGTAACCCTGAACCTAACTTTAACCCTAACCCTAACCTTCACCCTCACACTGACCTTCACCTCAGCCTAACCCTAACACTAACTCTATTACTAATCCTAACTCTCACCCTCACCATCACCCTAACAATCAACCTAACCCTAAACCTTACCCTAACCCTAACCCTAACCATCACACTAAACCTAACATCAGCTTAAAACTTAGTCTCACCCTAATCCTCACCCTAACCCTAACACTTACATAACCGAAACACCCTCACCCTCATCCAAACCCTCACACTCACCCTCGCGCTCACCCTAACCCTAAACCTAACCCTAATGCTGAACCTCACCCTAACCCTCACCCTAACCCAAACTCTAACCCTAACAATAACCCTAAAACTAACCCAAACCCTAAAATTAAACCTAACCCTAATCCTAACCCTAAACCTCACCCTCACCCTCACCCTCATTCTAACCCTCAACTTCTCCCTGACTCGCACCATAACACTAACACTCACACTAATCGTAACCCTCACCATAACCCTAACCCTAAACCTAAACCTCACCATCACCCTCAACCTAACCCTAACCCTAACCCTTAACCTCACCCTAATCCTAAACCTCACCTCACCCTAAACCTCACCCTAATCTTTACCCTCACCCTAAGCTGCAAACTAACCCTAACCCTAAACCTATGGCTCACCCTAACCCTCACCCTGACCATAACCCTAACCCTAACCCTCACCCTAACCTTAACCCTCATCCTCACACTAACCCTCAACCTTACCCTTATCCTAACACTAACCCTAATCCTAACCCTCTCCCTATCCTTCACACTAACACTAATCCTCACCCTATCCCTAACACTAACCCTAACCCTCACCCTAACCCTTACCCTCACCCTAATCCTATAACTCACCCTCACCCTTAACCTCACCCTAAACCTAACCCTAACCCGAACCCTAACCCACACTGCAAACGTAACCATAACCATAACACTAACAATAATCCTAACCCTAACCGTAACCCTAACACTCACCCTCACCCTAACCCTTATCCTAACCCTAACCCTCACCCTAACCCTAACCCTAACACTCAACCTCACCCTAACCCTTATCCTAACCCTAACCCTCACCCTAACCCTAACCCTAACACTCACCATAACCCTAACCCTCATCCTAAAACTCACCCTAACCCTAACCCTAACCCTAAAACTCACCCTAACACTAACCCTAAACCTCACCCTCACCCTAGCTCTCACCTTAACCCTAACCCAAACCCTCACCCTAACCCTTACCCTCACCCTAACCCTAAAGCTCACCCTCACCCTTAACCTCACCCTAACCCTTACCCTCAACCTAACCTGCAAACTAAACTTAACCCTAAACCTACTGCTCACCCTAACCCTCACCCTCACCATAACCCTAACCCTAAACCTAACACTCAACCTAACCATAAACCTCACCCTCACCGTAACGCTCATCCTAACCCCTACCCTCATATTAACGCAATCCCTAACCCTACTTCTCAACAGAACACTCACCCTCACCCTAACCTTTACCCTCACACTAAACATCACCCAAACCTAACCCTCACCATAACCCTAACCCTAACTCTCACCCTCACCCTCACCCTCACCCTAACCCTAACCTTCATCCTAACACTAACCTTCACCCTCACCCACCCTAAATCTAACCCTAACGACAACCCTCACCCTCACCCTAAACCTCACCCTAACCCTATCCCTAACCCTTACCTGAATGAAAAAATCACCCTCACCCGAATCCTCACCCTCACCTTAACCCTAACTCTAAACCTAATGCTAACACTCATCCTAACCCTAACTCTAAAACTAATGCTAACCCTAAACTTCACACTCACCATAACCTTCACCCTAACCCTTACCGTCACGCTAACCCTAATCCTAACCCTCACAATAAACCTAACACTCACCCTAAACCTAACCCTTCCCCTCAGCCTAATGCTCACCACAAACCTAACCCTAACCCTAATCCTCACCCTATCATTAACCTTAAGGCAAAAACTCACTCTAACCCTCACCCTAAACCTAATGCTAACCCTAACCCTCACCCTGACCCTAACACTCACGCTAACCCTTACCCTCACCCTAAACCTAAAACTCACCCTCAACACAACCCTCAACCTAAAACTTACCCACACCCTCACCCTCACCCTGAACCTAACCCAAAACTTCACCCTAAAACATCACCACAACGCTCACCCTAATTCTAACCCTCACCCTCACCCTAAACCTCACCGTAACCTTACCTTCACCGTGACACTTAACCTATCCCTAAACCTAACGCTCAAACTAACCCTAACTCTAACCTTCAGCCTAAACCTTATGATAAGCCTAAATCTATCCCTAACCCTAACCCTAACCCTCACACTAACCCTAAACCTAACCCTCAGCCTAATCCTCATCCTAACCCTAAACCTAACACTAATCCTATCCCTCATCCTCACACTCACCCTAAATCTAAACGTAAACCTAAACCTAACACTGACCCTCACCCTCACCCTAACCTAACATTATCCCTAACCCTCACCCTAAGCCTAACCCTCACCCTATACCTCCCCCTCAACCTAACCCTAAACCTAACCTTAATCCTCACCATAACTCTCATCCTAACCTTAACACTAACCCTAATCCTCACCCTCACCCTATCCCTCACCCTCACCATAAACATCACCCTAACCCTAACCCTCACCCTAACCTGAATCGTAACACTAACCTGAACCCTAACCCTCACACTAACACTCACCCTAAACCTAACGATAACCCTAAACCACACCCTCAACCTAACCCTCAACCTAACCCTTATCCTCACACTAACCCTAACCCTACCCCTCACACTAACCCTAAACCTCACCCTAACCCTAACCCTACCCGTCACTCTACCCCTCACCCTAATCCTAACCCTAACCCTAAACCTCACTTTCACCCTCACCCTCAGCCTAACCCTAACCCTAACACTTACCTAACCCTAATCCTAAACTTAATCCTCCATCTAACCCTGACCATAACCCTCACCCTCACCCTAACACTAACCCTAACCCTAACTCTCACCCTAACCCTAAAACTAAACCTCACCCTAAACCTAATCCTCAACCTAACCCTAACCCTCATCCTGACCCTCACACTAAACCTAACCATAACTCTAACCCTCACCCTAACACTTACCCTGACCCTAACCTTAACCCTAAACCTAACCCGAACCTCACCCTAACCCTAACCCTCATCCTAAACCTAAGCCTCACCCTCACTCTAACCCTAACACTCATCCTAACCTTGAACCTAAACCTAATGCTAATCCTAAACCTCACCCTCACCCTAAACCTCACCCTAACCCTCACCCTCACCCTAACACTAACCCTAACCCTCACACTAAACCTAAACCTCACCCTAACCCTAACCCTAATCCTCACACTAAACCTAACCCTCACACTAAATCTAACCCTAACACTCAGCATAACCCTCACCCTATGACTAATCCGAACACTAATCCTCACCCTATCCCTAAACTTAACCCTAACCCTCACCCTAACCCTCAACCTAACCCTAACCCTAATTCTAACACTAACCCTCCTCCTCCTCCTAACCCTCACCCTCACCGTAAACCTCACTCTGACAGTTACCCACACCATAAACCTCACCCTAACCCTAAACCTCAACCTAACCTTCACCATAACCCTCACGCTAACCCTAAATATAACCCTACCTCTAAACCTCACCTGAACCCTCACTGTAACCCTAACCCTCACCTTCTCCCTAACCCTCAACCTAACCTTTACCCTCAACCTAACCCAAACCCTAACCCTAAACCTAACCCACACACTAACCCTAACCCTTACCCTCAGCCTAACCCTTATACTAACCCTAAACCTAACACTAACCCTCACCCTGAAACAAACCCTAACCCTAAACCTCACACTCAACCTCCCCTTCCCCCTCAACCTTACCCTAAACCTAAACCTAATCCTAACCCTAATGCTAACCCTCACCCTCACCCTCAACTAAGCCTAACACTAACAATAACCCTAACCCTAACCCTAACCCCCTCCCTCACTTTCACCTTCACCCTCAGCCCAATCCTAACCCTAACCCTAACCCTAAACTTCACCCTCACCCTAAACCTAACCCTAACCCTCACCCTCACCCTCACCCGCACCCACACACTCACCCTAACCCTCACCCTCACCCTCACCCTCACACTAACCCTCAACCTCAACCTAAACATCACGCTAACTCAAACCCTCACACTAACCCTAATCCTAACCCTCACCCTAACCATAAACCTCATCCTAACCCTCACCCTACCCCTAACTCTAACCCTAACCCTCACCCTCACACTAACCCACACCCTAAATCTTAACCTCACACTAACCCTAACCCTAACCCTAACCTTCACACTAACCTTAACCCTCACCCTAACCCTATCCTTTCACCTCACCCTGACTCTCATCCTAAACCTCAACCACACCCTAATCCTCACCCTAACCCGAACCCGAACCCTCACCCGAACACTCACCCTCACCCTAACACTCACAGTCACAATAAACATCACCCTAACCCTAACTCTCACTCTAGCCATCATCCTAAACCTCACCCTCACCCTAAACATCACCCAAACCCAAACCTTCACCCTAACCCTAACCCTAACCCTACCCCTCACCCTAACCCTACCCCTCACCCTAACCCTTACGCTCACCATAACCCTAACCATAACCATAACCATAACCCTCACACTAACCTTAAACCTCACCCTAACTACAAAGCTAACCCTAACCTTCACCCTCACGATGACCTTCACCTCAGCCTAAACCTAAACCTAACCCTCAACCTAACCCTACCCCTCACCCTCACACTCACACTAGACCTAAAACTAATGATAGCCCTCACCCTAACCCTAATCCTCAACCCACACCCTAACCTGAAAACTCACCTGAACCCACAACCACACCCAAACTCTCATACTCACCCTAAACCTCACCCTCACCCTAAACATCAACCAAACCCTAACTCTCACACGAACCCTAAACCTAAACCTAACCCTCACACTAACCCTAACCCTAACCCTAATCCTAACCCTCACCGTCACCCTCACCCTAATTCTATACCTAAACCTAAACCTAACACTCACCCTAACTCTAACCTAACACTATCCATAACCCTCACCCTAACCCTAAACCTCACCCTATACCTCATCCTCAACCAAACCCTAACCCTAACACTGACCCTCAACCTAACCCTAATCCTCACACTCACCCTAAACCTCATCCTAACCCTAACATTACTCCGCTCCCTAACCATCACCCTAACCCTAACCATAACACTAACCCTCAACCTAAACTTAAACCTACCCCTCAACCTCACCGTCAAACTAACCCTAAACATAATGCTAACCCTCACCCTAAACCTAATCATCACCCACACCCTAACCAGAACCATCACCCGAACCCTCACCCTCATCCAAACCCTCATCCCCACCCTAAACCTCACCCTCACCCTAAACATCACCCAAATCCTAACCCTCACCCTAACCCTGATTCTAACCCTAACCCTCACCCTAACACTTACCCTCACCTAACCCTAACCCTAACCTTCACCCTCACCCTGACCCTCACCCTCAGCCTAACCCTAACCCTAACCCTATTCCTAATCCTAACTCTCAAACTCACACTTACCCTAAACCTAACCCTAACACTCACCCTCATCCTCACCCTAACCCTATCCCTAACCCTCATCAGAACCCTAAACCTCACACTACACCTCAACATAACCCTCACCCTCACCCTAACTCTAATGCTAACCCTAACCCTCACTTTCATCCTATCCCTCAACCTAACCCTTAACCTTACCCTAATCCTAACCCTCACCCTCAACCTAAAGCTCACCCTAAGCCTTATCCTCAGAATAACGCGCAAACTAACCCTAACCCTAAACCTACCGCTCACCCTTACCCTCACACTAACCCTAACCCTAACCCTAACCCTCACCCTTATCCTAACCCTCACCATCACCCTAACCATCACCCTCACCCTAACCCTCACCCTAACCCAAACCCTCAACCTCCCCTTCCCCCTCAGCATTATACTAACCTTAACTCTAATCCAATCCCTAACCTTCAATCCCACCCTCACGCTAAACCTAACCCTAACGCTAATCCACACGATCAACCTAACCCTAACACTAACTCTCACCGTAACCCAAACCCTAACCCAAACCCTAACCCTAACTCTAACCATAACCCTCACCCTAACCCTAATGATAACCTAACCCTAAACCTCAACCTAACCCTAACCCTACCCCTCACATTACCCCTCACCCTAACCCTAACCCTAACCCTCACACTCACTTTCACCCTCACCCTCAGCCTAACCCTAACCCTAACAATTACCATAACCATAACCCTCACCGTAATCCTCCACTTAACCCTGACCATAACCCTCACTCTAACCCTAAGACTAACCCTAACCCTAACTCACACCCTAACCCTAACCCTAAACCTCACCCTAACGCTAACCCTCAAACTAACTCTAACCCTCACCCGGACCCTCACACTAAACCTAACCATAACCCTAACCCTCACCCTAACACTTACCCTGACCCTAACCCTCACACTACTCCTAACCCTAACCCGAACCCTAACCCTAACAATAATCCTAAACCTAAGCCTCACCCTCACCCTCACCCTCACCCTAACCCTAACCCTCATCCTAACCTTAAACCTAAACCTAATGCTAACCCTAAACCTCACCCTCACCTAAACCTCACCCTAAAATTTACCTTAACCCTAACCCTAACCGTAACCCTCACATTAACCTAAACCTCGCCCTAACCCTAAACCTAACCAACACACTAAACCTAACCCTCACCCTACCCCTAACCCTAAACCTCACACTAAACCTAAGCCTCAACCTAAACCTAACCCTACCACTCAGCCTAACCCTCACCCTAAATCTAACCGTAACCCAAATCCTCAACCTATCCCTCACCTTAACCCTAAACTTCCCCCTCAACATCCCCTTCACCCTCAGCTTTAACCTAACCATAAATCTAATCCTAACCCTCAACCTAAACTTCACACTAACCCTTACCCTCAGCCTCACCCTAACACTAACCCTAAACTTTACCCTCAACATAACCCAAAACCGAACCCTAAACCTAACACTCACACTAACTGTAAACCTAACCCTCACCCTATCCTTTATACTAACCCTAAACCTAACCCCAACCCTCACCCTAACCGGAAACCTCACACTAAACCTAAACTTAACCCTAACCCTGACCATAAACCTCATCCTAACCCTAACCCTAACCCTAACCCTCACGCTAACCTTAACCCTCACCCTCACGCTAACCCTCACCCTAAACCTTACCCTCACCCTAAACGTATCCCTAAACCTAACCCTAACTCTAACTCTCACACTAACACTCACCCTCACCCTAACACACACCCTCACACTAAACATAACCCTAAAGCTAACACTCACCCTAACCCTAACCCTAACCATCACCCTAAACCTAACCCTCATCCTAACACTAACCCTCACCCTCACCCTGACCCTCACCCTAACCCTAACCCTAACCCTCATCCTAACACTAACCCTCACCCTCACCCTCACACTCGCCCTAACCCTAACACCCTACCTCACCCTAAACCTCACCCTAAACCTTACCCTCAACTTAACTCTAATCCTAACCCTAAACTTAACCCTCACCCCAACCCTAAACCTATCCCTAACCCTAACCCTCACCCTACCTCACACTCACCCGAACCCTCACCCTAACCCTCACCCTAACCCTTACTGTCACCCTAACCCTAACCCTAACCCTCACACTAAACCTAACCCTCACCCAAACTCTAATGTTACCCCTCACCCTGACCCTAACCCTCAAACTAACCCTAACCCTAATCCTCACCCTATCCTTAATTTTGACCCAAAATTCACCATAACCCTCACCCTCAACCTCACCCTAATGCTAACCCTAACCCTCAGCCTCACCCTAAACCTCACCTTAACACTTACCCTCACCCTAACCCTAACCCTCAGCCTCACCCTAAACCTCACCCTAACACTTACCCCATCACTAAATCTCACCCAAACCCTAAACCTAAACCTAACCTTGATGCTAACACTCACCCTCAACCTAAACTTCACCTTAACACTTACCCAAACCCTTACCCTCACCCTCACCCTAACCCTAAACCTAAACTTAAACTTGACCCTAACCCTCACCCTAACCCTAAAACTCACCCTCACCCTAACTCTCACCATAACATTTACCCTCACCCTAACCCTTAGCCTACCCCTAAACCTAACGCTCACGCTAACCCTAACCCTAAACTTCAGCCTAACCCTCATCCTAACCCTCACCCTCATCATAACTGTAACCCTAAACCTAACCCTAACACTCACCCTCACAGTTACCCTAACCCTAACACTGTCCCTAAGCCTCAACATAACCTTAACCCTCACCCTAATCCTAAACCTAACCTTCACCCTCAAATTCAACCTAACTCTAACCCAAAACCTAACCTTAACCCTCACCCAGACCCTCAACCTAACCCTCACCCTCACTCTAAACCTCACCCTAAACCTAAACCTACCCCTTTCCCTACCACTTACCCTAATCCTAATGCTTACCCTAACCCTCAACCTAACCCTAAACCTACCCCTAACGCTATCCCTCACCCTAAACCTAATGCTCACCAACAACCTAACAATCACCTGAACCCAAACCCTCATACTCACCCTAACCCTCACCCTCACTCTAAACATCACCTAAATCCTAACCCTAACCCTAACCCTGACTCTAACCCTAACCCTCACCCTAACACATACCCTCATCCTAACCCTAACCCTAAGCTTCACCCTCACCCTGACCCTCACCCTCACCCTAACCCTAACCCTAACCCTATTCCTAATCCTAACTCTCAAACTCACACTTACCCTAAACTTAACCCTAACACTCATCCTCATCCTCACACTAACCCTATCCCTAACCCTCACCCTAACCCTAACCCTCACCCTACATCTCACTCACACCCTAACCCTAATCCTAACTCTAACCCTCACCCTAAGCCTCACACTAAACCTAACCCACATCCTCACACTACACCTCACCCTAACCCTCACCCTCACCCTAACTCTAATGCTAACCCTAACCCTCACTTTCACCCTATCCCTCAACCTAAGCCTTACCCTTACCCTAATACTAACCCTCACCCTCAACCTAAACCTCACCCTAACCCTTATCCTCAGAATAACCCGCAAACTAACCCTAACCCTAAACCTACCGCTCACCCTAACCCTCACCCTAACCCTAACCCTAACCCTCACCCTTATCCTAACCCTCACCATCACCCTAACCATCACCCTAACCCTAACCCTCACCCTAACCCTAACCCAAACCCTCACCCTAAACCTAACCTCAGCTTAACCCCCACCCTCATCCTAATCCTAACCCTAACACTTACCTAACCGAAACCTTCACCCTCACACTGACCCTAAAACTCACCCTAACCCTCACCCTCAACCTCCCCTTCCCCCTCAGCATTATACTAACCTTAACTCTAATCCAATCCCTAACCTTCAATCCGACCCTCACCCTAAACCTAACCCTAACGCTAATCCACACGATAACCCTCACCCTAACCCTAACCCTCACACTAACCCTAAACCTCACCCTAACCCTAACCCTAACCCTACCCCTCACACTACCCCTCACGCTAACCCTAACCCTAAACCTCACACTCACTTTCACCCTCACCCTCAGCCTAACCCTAACCCTAACACTTACCCTAACCATATCCCTCACCGTAATCCTCCACTTAACCCTGACCATAAACCTCACTCTAACCCTAACACTAAACCTAACCTTAACTCTCACCCTAATGCTAACCCTAAACCTCACCCTAACCCTAATCCTCAAACTAACCCTAACCCTCACCCTGACCCTCACACTAAACCTAACCATAACCCTAACCCTCACCCTAACACTTACCCTGACCATAACCCTCACACTACACCTAACCCGAACCCTTAACCTAACCCTAACAATAATCCTAAACCTAAGCCTCACCCTCACCCTCACCCTCACCCTCACCCTAACCCTAACCCTCATCCTAACCTTAAACCTAAACCTAAAGCTAACCCTAAACATCATCCTAACCCTAAACCTCACCCTAAAATTTACCTTCACCCTAACCCTAACTGTAACCCTCACACAAAACCTAAACCTCACCCTAACCCTAAACCTAACCAACACTCTAAACCTAACCCTCACCCTACCCCTAACCCTAAACCTCACACTAAACCTAAGCCTCAACCTAAACCTAACCCTACCCCTCAGCCTAAACCTCACCCTAAATCTAAACGTAACCCAAATCCTCAACCTATCCCTCACCTTAACCCTAATCCTCACCCTCAACCTCCCCTTCCCCCTCAGCTTTACCCTAACCGTAAACCTGATCCTAACACTCAACATAAATCTTACCATAACCCTAACCCTCAGCATCACCCTAACCCTCACCATAAACTTTACCCTCAACATAACCCAAACCCAAACCCTAAACCTAACACTCACACTAACTGTAAACCTAACCCTCACCCTATACTTTATACTAACCCTCAACCTAACCGGAATCCTCACACTAACCCTAAACCTAACCCTGACCCTAAACCTCATCCTAACACTATCCATAACCCTAACACTCACACTAACCTTAACCCTCACCCTCACGCTAACCCTCACCCTAAACCTTACCCTCACCCTAAACGTATCCCTAAACCTAACCCTAACTCTAACTCTCACACTAACACTCACCCTCACCCTAACACACACCCTCACACTAAACATAACCCTAAAGCTAACACTCACCCTAACCCTAACACTAACCCTCACCCTAAACCTCACCCTCACCCTAACCCTAACCCTAACCCTCATCCTAACACTAACCCTCACCCTCACCCTCACACTCCCCCAACCATAACCCTCTACCTCACCCTAAACCTCACCCTAAGCCTTACCCTCACCCTAACTCTAATCCTAACCCTAACCGTAAACCTCACCCTAACCCTAAACCTATCCCTAACCCTCACCCTAACCCTAACCCTCACCCTACCTCACACTCACCCTAACCCTCACCCTAACCCTTACTGTGACCCTAACACTAACCCTAACCCTCACACTAAACTTAACCCTCACCCAAACTCTAATGTTACCCCTCACCCTAACCCTCACCCTCAAACTAACCCTAACCCTAATCCTCACCCTATCCTTAATCTTAACCCAAAATTCACCGTAAGCCTCACCCTCACCCTCACCCTAATGCTAACCCTAACCCTCAGCCTCACCCTAAACCTCACCCTAACACTTACCCTCACCCTAAGAATAACCCTCACCCTCACACTAAACCTCACCCTAACACTTACCCAAAACCTAACCCTCACCCAAACCCTAAACCTAAACCTAACCTTGATGCTAACACTCACCCTCAACCTAAACTTCACCCTAACACTTACCCACAGCCTTACCCTCACCCTAACCCTAAACCTAAACTTAAACTTGACCCTAACCCTCACCCTAACCCTAAAACTCACCCTCACCCTAAACCTCACCCTAACACTTACCCAAACCCTAAACCTCACCCAAAACCTAAACCTAAACCTAACCTTGATGCTAACACTCACCCTCAACCTAAACTTCACCCTAACACTTACCCACACCCTTACCCTCACCCTAACCCTAAACCTAAACTTAAACTTGACCCTAACCCTCACCCTAACCCTAAAACTCACCCTCACCCTAACTCTCACCCTAACATTTACCCTCACCCTAACCCTTACCCTAACCCTAAACCTAACCCTCACATTAACCCTAACCCTAACCCTCAGCCTAACCCTTATCCTAACCCTAAACCTAGCCCTAAACCTCACCCTAACCTAATCCTAACCCTCAGCCTAACCCTCATCCTAACCCTAACCCTAATCCTAACCCTTACCCTCACCCTAACTGTAACCCTAAACCTAAACCTAACACTCACCCTCACAGTTACCCTAACCCTAACACTGTCCCTAAGCCTCAACATAAACCTAACCCTCACCCTAATCCTAAACCTAACCTTCACCCTCAAACTCACCCTAACTCTAACCCAAAACCTAACCCTAACCCTCACCCAGACCCTCAACTTAACCCTCAGCCTCACCCTAAACCTCACCCTAAACCTAAACCTACCCCTCTCCCTACCCCTCACCCTGATCCTAATGCTAACCCTAACCCTCAACCTAACCCAAAACCTACCCCTTACTCTAACCCTCAACCTAACCCTAATGCTCACCCACACCCTAACCCTCACCATCACCCGAAGCCTCATACTCACCCTCTCACCCTCACTCTAAACATCACCCAAACACTAACCCTCACCCTAACACTTACACAAACCCTAATCCAAACCCTCACACTCACCCTAACCCTCAGCCTAACCCTTTCCCTTACCCTAAACCTAACCATAACCCTCACACTAACCGTAACCCTCACTCTAACCCTAACCCTAACGCTGACCCTAACCTTCCCCCTCACCCTGACCCTCACCCTAATCCTATTCCTAATCCTAACACTCACCCTCACCCTAAACCTAACCCTAAACCTAACCCTAAACATCACCCTCACCCTCTCCCTCAACCTAACCCTCACCCTCACCCTAAACATCACCCTAACCCTAACCCTCACCCTCAACCTAACCCTAACCCTCACCCTGAACCTAACCTCAGCTTAATCCTCACTCTCGCCCTAATCCTCACCCTAACCGTAACCTTTACCTAACAGAAACTCTCACCCTCACCCTCAGCCTATCCCTCACCCTCACCGAAGCCCTCACCCTAACCCTAACCTTAACCCTCACCCTCAACCTCAACCGCCCCTTCTCTCTCAGCCTTACTCTAACCCTAACAATAACTCTAACCCTAACCCTAACCCTAAAACTCATCCTAACCCTAATCCTAACCCTAACCCTCAACCTCGCCTTCACCCTCATTCTAAACCTCAACCTCACTCTGAACCTCACCATCACACTAACCCTCACACTAACCCTAATCCTCACCCTAGCCTTAACCCTAACCCTCACCCTCACTTCCCCCATAACACTCAGCCTAACCCTAACTCTAACCCTAATCCTAAACTAACCTCACCCGCACCCTCACCCTAACCCTTACCCTCAAACTCCCCTTCCCCCTAACACTAACCCTCAACCTCACCCTAAGCACCACCTTAACCCTAACCCTCACACTGAACCTAACTCTAACGCTCACCCTAACCCTCACCCTCAAACTAACCCTAACCATAAACAGTATCCTCACACTAAACCTAACCCTAACCCTCACCTTCACACTAATCCTAACCCTCAACCTAACCATATCCCTCCACCTCAACCTAAATCTCACCCTAACTCTAACCCTAACACTCACCCTAACCCTAAATCTAATCCTAACCCTCACCCTCACCCTAAACCTCACCATCACGCTAATGCTCACCCTAACCCTAACCCTCACCCTAAACCTAACCCTCAACCTAAACCTAACCCTCACCCTGACCCTCACCCTAAATCTAACCGTAACCCTAACCCTCACCCTCAACCTTACTTTAATCCTAACCCTCACCCTAAACCTAACCCGCACCCTAACACTAACCCTCACAATAACCCTAACCCTAGCCCTCACCCTCACCCTCAACCTAACCCTAACACTAATCCTAAACCTAACCCTAAATCTAAACTTCACACTAAACCTAAGTCACTCTATGCCTAACCCTACCCCTCAGCCTAACCCTCACCCTAAACCTAACCCTAACCCTAATCCTCACACTATCCTTAATCTTAACCCTAAACCTCACCCTAACCCTCACCCTCACCATAACCCTAATGATAACCTTAACCCTCACCCTCACCCTAACCCTCAAACTTACCCTTACCCTCACTCTAACCCTTACCCTCACCCTAAGCCTAAACCTCACCCTCGCCCTAACCCTCACCCTAACACTTACCCACACCTTCACCCTAACACTAATCCTCACCCTCACCCTCACCCTAACCCTAACCCTCACCCTAACCCTAACCCTCACCCAAACCCTCACTCTTACAGTCACCCTCACCCTCAGCCCAACCCTAATCCTTACCCTAATCCTAACCTTCAACCTCACCCTAACTCTAACCCTAACCCTAACCCTCGCCCTCAACCTAACCATATCCCTAACACTCACCCTAACACTAAAACTCACCCTATATGTCACCCTCACTCTAACCCTAAACCAAAACCTAATCCTCACCCTAAACTTCACCCTAACCCTAACACTAACCATAACCCTCATCCTCACAATAAACCTCACCCTATACCTTACCCTCACCATAACCCTAACCCTAACACTAATCCTCAACCACACCTAACTTCACCCTCACCTGAACCTTCACCCTCACCCTCACCCTCACCCTCATCCGCACCCTAAACATCACCCTAACACTAACACTCACCCTCACGCTAATCCTCACAATAACCCTAACCCTGACCGAAAAGAAACCCTCAACCTAACCCTCACAGTGACCCTCACCCTGACCCTAGCCCTCACCCAAACACTAACCGTAACCCGAACCCTAATCCTCACCTTCACCCTAACCCTCACCCTAACCCTTACCCTTACCCTGACCCTAACCCTAACCCTAATCATAACCCTCACACTAGCCGTAACCCTCACCCTAAACATAACCCTAAACCTAACCCTAACCTTCACCCTCACACTGACCCTCACCCTCACCGTAACCCTAAACCTATTCCTAATCCTAACCCTCACAATCACCCTCAACCTAAACCTAACCCTAACACTAACCCTCACCCTCACCGAACCCAAACCCTCATTCTAACCCTAAGCTCAGCTTAACCCTCACCCTCAACCTAATCCTCACCCTAACCCTAACCCAAACGTAAATGTAACCCTCACCCTCACACTAACCCTCATCCTCACATTAGCACTAACCCTATCCCTAACCATAACACTTACCCACACCCTAACCCTCACCACCCTCCTCACTCTAACCCTAATCCTAACCCTAATCCGAACCCTAATGCTCACACTAACCCTCTCCCTAACCCTAACTGTAACCCTACTCCTCACCCTCATCCTAACCCTCACGCTCAGCCGAATACTCACCCTCAACCGAAACCATACTCTCACAATAAACATCACCCTAAACCTAACCCTCAACCTAACTCTAACCCTAACCCCCACCCTAACCCTAACCCTCACCATAACCCTCACTCTAACCCTTACACACAACATATTCCTATCCCTCACTCACAAACTTACAATCATCCAAACCCTTACCCTCACCCGAACCCTCACCCTAACCCGCAACCTAACGCTCACCCTAACCCTAACCCTCACGCTTGCCATAACCCTCACCCTAACCTTTATCCTCACCCTCACCCTAATCCTCACCCTAACCTTTACCCTGATGCTAACCCTAAACATAAACCTAACCCTCAAACTAGCCCTAAACCTAACCCTCAACCTAACCCTTATCCTATCCCTAAACCTAACCCTAACCCTCACCCAAACCCTAAACCTAACCCTCACACTAACCCTAAACCTAAACCTCAGCCTAACGCTCATCCTAACCCTAACCGTAACCCTAACCCTCACCCTAACCATAACCCTACCCATAAAACTCACCCTATCCCTAACACTCCCCCTCACCCTCAGGCTAACTCTAATACTAACCCTAACCCTCACCCTCACCCTAACTCTAACCCTAAACCTAATCCTAAACCTCACCCTCACCCTCACCCTAACCCTAAACCTAACCTTAACCCTGACCCTAACCCTAACCCAAAACCTATACCTCACCCTCACCCTAACCCTAACCCTAACCCTCATACTGAAACTCACCCTAACTTTACCCTCACCATAAACCTAACTCTAACCCTAATCCTCACCCTAAACCTAAGCCTCATCCACACCCTAACACTCACCCTAACCCTAAGCCTAACCCTATTCCTAAACCTAAGCCTCACACTTAAACTCACCCTAACCCTACACCTAACCCTTACCCTCACACACGCCCTCACCCTAAACCTCACTGTCACCCTAACCCTCACCCTAACCCTAACCCTACCCTTCACTCTAACCCTCAAACTAACCCTAACCCTAATCCAAACCCTCAACCTCACACTAACCCTAAACCTAACACTAACACTCAACCTAACCCTAATCCTCACCCACACCCTAACCCTCACCCTCACCTTAACCCTCACCCTCACCCTAAACCTCACCCTAACCCTAATCCTAACCTTCACCCTAACTCTAAAACTTACACTAACCCTAACCATAACGCTAAACCTCACCCTAACCCTAACCCTCACCCTCACCCTCACCCTCACCCTAACCCTAACCCTAACCCTAACCCTCACCGTAACCCTAACCCTTACCGTATACCTAACCCTCAGCATCAACATAAGCCTAACCCTAATCCTCGCCATAACACTAACCCTCACCCTAACCCTCAGCCTCACCCTAATCCTCACCCTAACTGTAACCCTCAACCTAAACCTCACCCTAATCCTCACCCTAACCCTAACCCTAACCATTACCTAATCGAAACCCTCAACCTCAACCTCACACTCACCCTAACACTCACACTCACCATAGCCCTCACCCTAAACCTAAACTTCACCCTAACCCTAACCATAAGCCTCACCCTCACCCTCATCCTAAACCTAACCATAACCATAACCCTAATTCTAACCCTAACCCTCAAGATCACCCTCACACTAATTCTAAACCAAACCCTAACCCTCACCCTCAATGTTACCTAACCCTAACCGTCACCCTCACCCTCACCCTAAATCTAACCCTAACCCTAATCCAGACCCTCACCCTCACACTAACCCTAATACTCACCCTATCCCGAACACTAACCCTAAACATCAACCTAACCTTCACCTTGAACCTAACCCTAATGCTAACCCGAACCAAACCCTCACACTAACCCTAACCCTAACACTTACCCTCACCCTAACCCAAACCCTCACCCTCACAATAACTCTCACTATAACCATTAGATTCACCCTAACCTTAACCCTAACATTAACCCTAAATCTCACCCTAACCCTGTCCCTAACCCTAACCCTCAAACTCAACCTAACCCTCACCATAAACCTTGCCCTCACCCTAACCATAACCCTAAACCTAAAGTTCACACCAACCCTAACTCTAACCCTCAACCTAACCCTCATCTGAACCCTTACCCTAACCCTAACCCTAACCCTAAGTATCACCCTCACCCTCACCCTAACCATAACCCTAACCCTTACTCTCATGCTAACCCTCACCCTCACTCTAACCCTATTACTATCCCTAACCCTAACTATAAAAATAACACTAACCCTAACCCTAACCCTCACCCTCACCGTCACCCTAACCGTAATCCTAACCCTAACCCTCAACCTCAACGTCACTCTCAACCTCAACCTGAACCTCAAGCTCACCCTAACCCTAACCCTCACACTAACCCTAACCCTCAACCTAACCCTAACCCTAACCCTCACGTCACCCTCACCCTCACCCTCAGCCTAAGCCTTACACTAATCCCAATCCTAACGATAACCCTTACCCTCATCCTAAACCTAATCCTAATCGTCAAACTCACACTCACCCTCACACTCACCCTAAACCTCACACTCAAACTCACCCTCACCCTAACTCTCAGCGGCACCCTAAAAATCACCCTAACGCTAACCCTCATGCTCACCCTAACCCTTACCCTCACCCTAACATAACCCTCACCCTCAGCATCACCCTCACCCTCAGCCTAAACCTACTGCTACCCCTAATCCTAACACTCACCCTCAACCTAACTCTAACCCAAAACCAAATTCTCCCCTTCCCCCTCACCCTCATACTAACCCTCACTCTAAACCTAACCCTCACCATCAACTTCAACCTCACCCTCAGCCTAACCATAGTCCTTACCCTAATCGTAACCCTCAACATACCCCTGACCCTAACCCTAACCCTAACCCTAACCCTCACCCTAACCCTCTCCCTCACCATAGTCCACACCCTTACACTAACCATAAACGTAACCCTCACCCTCACCCTAACCCTAACCCTAAACCAAACCCTCACACTCACCATAAACCTAACCCTCACCCTAACCCTTACCCTTACCCTAAACCTAACCCTAATCCTAAAACTAACCCTAACCCTAACACTCACCTTCACTCTCACACTAACCCTAACCCCAACCCTCACCCTCAACCTAACCCTAACCCGAATCCTAACCCTAACCCTCACCTTAACCCTAACCCTACCACTCACCCTAACCCTAACCCTAAACCTAACCCTCACCCTCACCCTCACCCTCACCCTCTGCCTAACACTAACCTTAACCATAATCCTAACACTAATCCTCACCCTCATACTCACCCTAACTCAAACCCGAACCCTAACAATAACCCTCACCGTAACCCTAACCCTAACCCTAACCATCACCCTAACCCTAAACCTCATCCAAACCCTAAATCTAACACTCAACCTCACCATAACCCTTACCCAAACCCTATACCTCACCGTAAACCTAACCCTAACCCTAACCCTCACCCTCACTCTAAACCTAACCCTAACCCTTACCCTCACCATAACCTTATCCCTAACCCTAAACCTAATACTCACACTAACTCTAACCACCACCCTCACCCTATCCCTCACCGTCACCTTAAACCTCACCCTAACACTAACCGTCATCAACACCCTAACCCTCACCCTCACCCTCACCCTCACCCTCACCCTCACCCTAACCCTCACCCTAACCCTAACCCTAAACCTCACCCTAAACCTAACCCTTGCCTTCACCCTCACCCTCACCCTAAGTCTAATCCTAAGTCTAATCCTAACATTAACCCTAACCCAAACCCTCACACTCACCCTCACCTTAACCCTAATCCTAATCCTAACCCTAAACCTCACCCCCACCCTAAACCTCACCATAACCGTAACCCTAACACTAAACAAAACCCTCACACTAACCCTAAACCCTAACTCTAACCCTCACCCTACCCCTAACCGTAAACCTAACACTCATCCTCACCCTAACCCTCACCCGAACACTTGCCCTTACCCAAAAGCTCACCCTAAACCTAACCCTAAAGCACACCCTAAACCTCACCCTAAACCTAACCCTAAACCTCACCCTAGCCCTCACCCTTAGCCTAACCCTAACCCTCACCCTCACACTAAACCTCAACCTAACCCTTAACCTCACGCTAACCCTAACCCTAACCCTTACCCTAAGCCTGACACTAACCCTAACCCTCACTCTCACCCTCACCCTCCACCTAACACTAAGCCTATACCTAACCCCAAACCTAACCCCAACAATAACCCTAACCCTAACCCTCACCCTAACCCATACCCTAACCCTAACCCAAACCCTCACCCTCACCCTAGCCCATACTCTATCCCTAAGCCTAAGCCTAAACCTCACCCTAACCCTCACCCTCACCCTCACCCTAAGTCTAATCCTAACCCTAAATCTAAACCTCACACTCACCCTCACCTTAACCCTAATCCTAATCCTAATCCTAACCCTAACCCTAACCCTCACCCCCACCCTAAACCTCACCATAACCCAAACCCTAACACTAAACCTTACCCTAACCCTCACCCTAACCTTAACTCTAATCCAAAACATCACCCTCACCCTAATCCTAAACTTAACCCTAACCCTAAACCTCGCCCTAATCCTTAACCGCACACTAACACTTACCCTCAACCTAACACTAACCCTAACCCCAACACTAACCCTCACACTAACCTAACCATCACCCTAAACCTAAACCTTACCCTAAACCTAACCCTCACCTTCACCCTAAACCTAACACTAACCCTAACCCTCATCCTAAACTTAACCCTCAACCTAACTCTAAGGCTAAACCTCACCCTCACTCTCAACCTAAACCTAAACCTAACCCTAACCCTCAGCCTAATACTAACCCTAACCCTAATGCTAACCATAACCCTCACCCTCACCTTAACCCTCACCCTAACCCTAACCCTAATCCTCACTCTATCCCTACCCTAACCCTCACCCTCATCCTAGCTCTCACCGTAAACCTAATCCTAACCCTCACCCTCACCCTCACCCTAACCCTAAACCTAACCTTAACCCTGACCCTAACCCTAACCCAAAACCTATACCTCACCCTCACCCTAACCCTAACCCTAACCCTCATACTGAAACTCACCCTAACTTTACCCTCACCATAAACCTAACTCTAACCCTAATCCTCACCCTAAACCTAAGCCTCATCCACACCCTAACACTCACCCTAACCCTAAGCCTAACCCTATTCCTAAACCTAAGCCTCACACTTAAACTCACCCTAACCCTACACCTAACCCTTACCCTCACACACGCCCTCACCCTAAACCTCACTGTCACCCTAACCCTCACCCTAACCCTAACCCTACCCTTCACTCTAACCCTCAAACTAACCCTAACCCTAATCCAAACCCTCAACCTCACACTAACCCTAAACCTAACACTAACACTCAACCTAACCCTAATCCTCACCCACACCCTAACCCTCACCCTCACCTTAACCCTCACCCTCACCCTAAACCTCACCCTAACCCTAATCCTAACCTTCACCCTAACTCTAAAACTTACACTAACCCTAACCATAACGCTAAACCTCACCCTAACCCTAACCCTCACCCTCACCCTCACCCTCACCCTAACCCTAACCCTAACCCTAACCCTCACCGTAACCCTAACCCTTACCGTATACCTAACCCTCAGCATCAACATAAGCCTAACCCTAATCCTCGCCATAACACTAACCCTCACCCTAACCCTCAGCCTCACCCTAATCCTCACCCTAACTGTAACCCTCAACCTAAACCTCACCCTAATCCTCACCCTAACCCTAACCCTAACCATTACCTAATCGAAACCCTCAACCTCAACCTCACACTCACCCTAACACTCACACTCACCATAGCCCTCACCCTAAACCTAAACTTCACCCTAACCCTAACCATAAGCCTCACCCTCACCCTCATCCTAAACCTAACCATAACCATAACCCTAATTCTAACCCTAACCCTCAAGATCACCCTCACACTAATTCTAAACCAAACCCTAACCCTCACCCTCAATGTTACCTAACCCTAACCGTCACCCTCACCCTCACCCTAAATCTAACCCTAACCCTAATCCAGACCCTCACCCTCACACTAACCCTAATACTCACCCTATCCCGAACACTAACCCTAAACATCAACCTAACCTTCACCTTGAACCTAACCCTAATGCTAACCCGAACCAAACCCTCACACTAACCCTAACCCTAACACTTACCCTCACCCTAACCCAAACCCTCACCCTCACAATAACTCTCACTATAACCATTAGATTCACCCTAACCTTAACCCTAACATTAACCCTAAATCTCACCCTAACCCTGTCCCTAACCCTAACCCTCAAACTCAACCTAACCCTCACCATAAACCTTGCCCTCACCCTAACCATAACCCTAAACCTAAAGTTCACACCAACCCTAACTCTAACCCTCAACCTAACCCTCATCTGAACCCTTACCCTAACCCTAACCCTAACCCTAAGTATCACCCTCACCCTCACCCTAACCATAACCCTAACCCTTACTCTCATGCTAACCCTCACCCTCACTCTAACCCTATTACTATCCCTAACCCTAACTATAAAAATAACACTAACCCTAACCCTAACCCTCACCCTCACCGTCACCCTAACCGTAATCCTAACCCTAACCCTCAACCTCAACGTCACTCTCAACCTCAACCTGAACCTCAAGCTCACCCTAACCCTAACCCTCACACTAACCCTAACCCTCAACCTAACCCTAACCCTAACCCTCACGTCACCCTCACCCTCACCCTCAGCCTAAGCCTTACACTAATCCCAATCCTAACGATAACCCTTACCCTCATCCTAAACCTAATCCTAATCGTCAAACTCACACTCACCCTCACACTCACCCTAAACCTCACACTCAAACTCACCCTCACCCTAACTCTCAGCGGCACCCTAAAAATCACCCTAACGCTAACCCTCATGCTCACCCTAACCCTTACCCTCACCCTAACATAACCCTCACCCTCAGCATCACCCTCACCCTCAGCCTAAACCTACTGCTACCCCTAATCCTAACACTCACCCTCAACCTAACTCTAACCCAAAACCAAATTCTCCCCTTCCCCCTCACCCTCATACTAACCCTCACTCTAAACCTAACCCTCACCATCAACTTCAACCTCACCCTCAGCCTAACCATAGTCCTTACCCTAATCGTAACCCTCAACATACCCCTGACCCTAACCCTAACCCTAACCCTAACCCTCACCCTAACCCTCTCCCTCACCATAGTCCACACCCTTACACTAACCATAAACGTAACCCTCACCCTCACCCTAACCCTAACCCTAAACCAAACCCTCACACTCACCATAAACCTAACCCTCACCCTAACCCTTACCCTTACCCTAAACCTAACCCTAATCCTAAAACTAACCCTAACCCTAACACTCACCTTCACTCTCACACTAACCCTAACCCCAACCCTCACCCTCAACCTAACCCTAACCCGAATCCTAACCCTAACCCTCACCTTAACCCTAACCCTACCACTCACCCTAACCCTAACCCTAAACCTAACCCTCACCCTCACCCTCACCCTCACCCTCTGCCTAACACTAACCTTAACCATAATCCTAACACTAATCCTCACCCTCATACTCACCCTAACTCAAACCCGAACCCTAACAATAACCCTCACCGTAACCCTAACCCTAACCCTAACCATCACCCTAACCCTAAACCTCATCCAAACCCTAAATCTAACACTCAACCTCACCATAACCCTTACCCAAACCCTATACCTCACCGTAAACCTAACCCTAACCCTAACCCTCACCCTCACTCTAAACCTAACCCTAACCCTTACCCTCACCATAACCTTATCCCTAACCCTAAACCTAATACTCACACTAACTCTAACCACCACCCTCACCCTATCCCTCACCGTCACCTTAAACCTCACCCTAACACTAACCGTCATCAACACCCTAACCCTCACCCTCACCCTCACCCTCACCCTCACCCTCACCCTAACCCTCACCCTAACCCTAACCCTAAACCTCACCCTAAACCTAACCCTTGCCTTCACCCTCACCCTCACCCTAAGTCTAATCCTAAGTCTAATCCTAACATTAACCCTAACCCAAACCCTCACACTCACCCTCACCTTAACCCTAATCCTAATCCTAACCCTAAACCTCACCCCCACCCTAAACCTCACCATAACCGTAACCCTAACACTAAACAAAACCCTCACACTAACCCTAAACCCTAACTCTAACCCTCACCCTACCCCTAACCGTAAACCTAACACTCATCCTCACCCTAACCCTCACCCGAACACTTGCCCTTACCCAAAAGCTCACCCTAAACCTAACCCTAAAGCACACCCTAAACCTCACCCTAAACCTAACCCTAAACCTCACCCTAGCCCTCACCCTTAGCCTAACCCTAACCCTCACCCTCACACTAAACCTCAACCTAACCCTTAACCTCACGCTAACCCTAACCCTAACCCTTACCCTAAGCCTGACACTAACCCTAACCCTCACTCTCACCCTCACCCTCCACCTAACACTAAGCCTATACCTAACCCCAAACCTAACCCCAACAATAACCCTAACCCTAACCCTCACCCTAACCCATACCCTAACCCTAACCCAAACCCTCACCCTCACCCTAGCCCATACTCTATCCCTAAGCCTAAGCCTAAACCTCACCCTAACCCTCACCCTCACCCTCACCCTAAGTCTAATCCTAACCCTAAATCTAAACCTCACACTCACCCTCACCTTAACCCTAATCCTAATCCTAATCCTAACCCTAACCCTAACCCTCACCCCCACCCTAAACCTCACCATAACCCAAACCCTAACACTAAACCTTACCCTAACCCTCACCCTAACCTTAACTCTAATCCAAAACATCACCCTCACCCTAATCCTAAACTTAACCCTAACCCTAAACCTCGCCCTAATCCTTAACCGCACACTAACACTTACCCTCAACCTAACACTAACCCTAACCCCAACACTAACCCTCACACTAACCTAACCATCACCCTAAACCTAAACCTTACCCTAAACCTAACCCTCACCTTCACCCTAAACCTAACACTAACCCTAACCCTCATCCTAAACTTAACCCTCAACCTAACTCTAAGGCTAAACCTCACCCTCACTCTCAACCTAAACCTAAACCTAACCCTAACCCTCAGCCTAATACTAACCCTAACCCTAATGCTAACCATAACCCTCACCCTCACCTTAACCCTCACCCTAACCCTAACCCTAATCCTCACTCTATCCCTACCCTAACCCTCACCCTCATCCTAGCTCTCACCGTAAACCTAATCCTAACCCTCACCCTCACACTAACCCTAATGCTAACCTTAAACTCACCCTCACACTAACCCTCACCCTAACCCTAATCCTAACCCTTACACTCACCCTCACCCTCAACCTCACCCTAACCCTAACCATAAACCTTATCCTCACCCTATGCCTAATCCTAACCCTCACCCTCACCCTAGCCCTCACACTAACACTAACCCTAACCCTACAACTCACCCGAACCGTAACCCTAAACCTAACCCTAACCTGCACCCTAAGCCTAACCCTAACACTAACCCTCACCCTAACACTCAACCTAAACCTAACCCAAACCATCACCGTAACCCTAACCCTCCCCAACACCCTAACCCTTACACTCACCGTAGCCCTCACACTAACTCAACCCTAAACCTACCCCTCAACCTAACCATCACCCTAAACCTAACCTTAAACCTCACCCTAAGCCTAACCATAACCCTCACTCTAACCCTAGCCCTCACACTCACCCTAACCCTAACCCTCACCATCACCCTCACCCTCACCCTAACCCTAACCCTAACACTAAACCTCACCCAAAACTTAACCCTCACCCTAACCCTAACCCTCACCCTCACCTAAACCCTAAACCTCACCCCAACCCTCTCCCTAACCCTAATGCAAATTCTAAACTTTACACTCAACCTAACCCTCACCCTCACCCTCACCCTCACCTAATCCTCACCTTAACCATAACCCTTACCTAAACTAAACCCTCACCCTCACCTTCACCTTAACCCTCACACTCACCCTAGCCCTCACAATATCCCTCACCCTAACCCTAAACCTCACCTTCACCCTCACCCTCACCAATATTCTAACACAAAGTCTAGCCCTCACCCTAAACCTAACCTCCACCCTAACCCTAACCCTCACCCTCACCCCCACCCTCAGCCTAACCCTAACTCCAATCCTAACCTTAAACCTCACCCTCACTCTAAACCTAATCCTACCCCTAACCCTAAGTCTCACCCGAACCCTAACCTCCACTGTAACCCTAACCCTGACACTAACCCTAATCCTAAACCTAAACCTCACCCTGACCCTAACACTCACCCTAATCCTTACCCTCACCCTAACACTCACCCTAACCCTAACACTAACCCTCACACTAAACCTAAACCTCACCCTCACCCTAACCCTAAACCTAACCCTAACTCTCACTCTCACCCTAGCCCTCACCGTAACCCTAATACTAACCCTAACACTCAACCTCACCCTAAACCTCACCCTAACCATAAACCTCACCCTAACCCTTAGCCTAACCTTAACCCTCACCCTAACACTAACCCTAACCCTAATCCTCACCCTAACACTAACCTTCACCCTAACACTCACGGTAACCCTAACCCTCACTCTCACCCTAACCCTCACCCTAACCCTTACCCTCACACTAATCCTAACCCTAACTGTAACCCTAATGCTCTTACTAAACCTAACCATCAATTGAAATCTATCGGTACCCCTCACTCTAGCCCTCACCCTAACTGTAACACTAACCCTAACGCTAAACCTCACCCGAACGCTAACCCTAACCCTAAACCTTGAGCTCACCCTCGGCCTAATCCTAACCCTGACCCTCAACCTAACCCTCATCCTCACCCAATCCTCACCCTTACAGTAACCCTCACCCTCACTCTAATCCTCACCATCACCCTTACCCTCACACTAAACCTAATCCTCACCCTAACCCTAACCGTACCCCTCAAGCTAACACTCACCCTAAACCTAACCCTCACCCTAACCCTAAACCTAACTATAATCCTTACCTAACACAAACCCTCACCCTCACCATAACCCTCACCCTAAAATTCACCCTCAACATAGCCCTCACCCTAACCCTAACCCTAATCCTCACCCTAACCCTAAACCTCACCCTAAACCATACCCTGACTCTAACCCTCACCCTAAATCTAACCGGAACCCAAAACCTCACCCTGACCCTCACCCTCACCCTAACCCTAACCTAAACCCTAACCCTCAAACTAACCCTCACCTTAACCCTAACCCTAAGCCTAAACCTCACCCTCACCCTAACCCTCACCCCAACCCTTACTCTCACCCTAACCCTAACCCTCACCCTCACCTCAAACCTCATCCTAACCCTTACCCAAACCCTAACCCTAAACCTAACACTCACACTAACCCTAACGCTCACCCTAACCCTAACCTTCACACTTACCTTATCCTCACCCTAACCCTAACCCTAACACTAACCCAAAACCTACCCCTCAACCTACCCCTCACCCTATCTCTAACCCTAACCCTAAACCTAACTTTCACCATAAACGTAACCATAATCCTCACCCTCACCCTAACTCTCACTGTCAGGCTAACCCTCACACTAACACTAACTCTCTTCCACACCCTCACCCTCAACATCACCCTACACATCACCCTAACCCTAACACTCACCCTAACCCTAACCCTAAACCTCATCCTAAAGCTAACCCTCACCCTAACCCTCACCCTCACCTGATCCTCACCTTAACCATAACCCTTACCTAAACAAAACCCTCACCCTCACCTTCATCTTAACCCTCACCCTCACCCTAGCCCTCACAATATCCCTAACCCTAACCCTAAACCTCACCTTCACCCTCACCCTCACCAATACTCTAATCCAAACACTATCCCTCACCCTAACCCTAACCTCCACCCTAACCCTAACCCTCACCCTCACCCTCACCCTCAGCCTAACCCCAATCTTAAACCTCACCCTCATCCTCAACCTCACCCTAAACCTAACCATAACAAAAACCCTAACCCTAACCCTAACCCTAACGATCACCCTCATGGTCAACCTAAACCTAATCCTAAATATAACCCTCTCCCTCACCCTCACCCTAACCCTAATCCTAACCCTAACCCTCACCCTAACCCTCAGCCTCACCCTCATCCTCAACCTAAACCGAACCCTCACGCTCACCCTCCACCTAACACTCACCCTCAACCTAATCCTAACCCTAAGCCTCACCCTCACACTCACCCTAACCTTAACCCAAACTCTAACACGCAACTTAACCCTTAACATAGCCCTAACACTAACCCTGAAAATGTCCCTCACCCTAATGCTCTCCCTAAGCCTTACCTTCACCCTAACACTTACCCTAACCCTAACACTCAACCACACCCTAACCCTCATCCTAACCCTTACCCTCAGCCTAAACCTAACCCTAACCCTCACACTAAACCTGCCCCTCACCCTAACCCACCCTTACCCTTATCCTCATCCTCACCCTAACCCTCACACTAAATTTAACCCAAACACTAACCCTCAACCTAACCCTCACCATACCCCTAACCCTAACCCTGAAACTGTCCCTCACCCTAACGCTCTCCCTAACCCTAACCCTAACCCTAACCCTACCCCTACCCCTAACCCTAAACCTAACCCTAACTCTCACACTAAACCTAACCCTCACCTTAACCGTAACCCTAACCCTTACCCTAACCCTCACCTTAACCTTAAATCTAACCCTCACCCTAACACTCATGCTAACCCTCACTCTCACCCACACCCTCACCCTAACCCTAACCCTAAGCAAACTCCTAACCTTAAGCATCACCCTAACCCAAACCTAACCCTATCCCTCACCCTCACCCTAACCCTCAACCTAACCCTTAACTTCATCCTCACCCTAAACGTCACACTTATCCGAAACCTCATCGTAACTCTAACCTTAAATCTCATCATCACCCACACGCTAACCCTAACCCTAACCCTCACCTTAACCCTAAAACTCACACTAATCCTCACCCTAACCCTCACTCTCACCCGCAACCTCACCCTAACACTAACCCTAACCCTCAACCTAACCCTAACCCTCACCCTAACACTTACCACAGCCTAACACTAACCCTAACTCTAACACTAACCCTCACACTAACCATAGCCCTCACCCTAACCCTAAACCTCACCCTAACAATAACCCTAACCCTAAACCTCACCCTCACCCTAGCCCTCAGCCTAACCCTCATTCTAACCCTAACCCTCAACCTAACCCTTACCCTCATCCTCACCATAAACCTCAAACTAACCCTAACCCTAATCCTCAATCTAACCCTCAACCTAAACCTAACCCGCACCCTTAACCGAACCCTCACCCTAACACTAACCCTCACCCTTATCTTAACAATCACCCTCAGCCTAACCCTCACCTTTACCCTTACCATCACCCTCACCCTAACCCTCATCCTTACGCTAACCCTCACCCTACCCCTCACCCTAACCCTAACCTTCTCCCTCACACTCACCCTCACCCTCAGTGTAACACTAACCCTATCACTTTTCCTAACCCTAAACCTCACCCTCACCCAAACCGTCACCCTAACCGTAACCCTCACACTGAACCTAACCCTCAACCTAAACCTAACCCTACCCCTCACCCTAAACCTCACCCCAAACTTAACCCTAACCCTAACATTCACCCTCACGCCAGCCCTCACCCTAACCCTAATTCTTACCCTAACCCTCACCCTAACCCTCATGCTCACCCTAAACCTCACACTAACCCTAACCCTAATTCTCAATCTAACCCTAACCCTAACCCTTACCCTAAACCTCACCCTAACCCTAATCCTCACCCTTACCCTAACCCTCACCCTCAACCTAACCCTAAAGGTTACTATCACCCCAATGCTCATACTGAACCTCACCCTAACCCGAACCCTCACCCTAACACTAACCCTAACCCTAACCCTCACACTAACTCTCACCGTAACTCTCACGGTAACCCTAACCCTCACTCTCACCCTAACCCTCACCCAAACATTTACCCTCACACTAATCCTAACCCTAACTGTAACCCTAATGCTCTTACTAAACCTAACCATCAATCGAACTCTATCCCTACCCCTCACTCTAGCCCTCACCCTAACTGTAACACTAACCCTAACGCTATACCTCACCCTCACCCTCACCCTCACCCTTACCTTTGCCCTCACCCTTGGCCTAATCCTAACTCTAACCCTCACCGGAACCCTCACCCGCACCCAATCCTCACCCTTACAGTAATACTCACCCTCACTCTAATCCTCACCATCACCTTTACCCTTACTGTCACCCTAACCCTCACCCTAACCCTAACACTCAACCTCACCCTCAACCTCACCCTAACCCTACCACTCACCCTAAACTTTATTGTCACCCTAACTCTCACCCTATCACTAACCCTACCCTCATGCACACCCTAACCCTCACCCTAACCCTAACTCTAACCCTAACCCTAACCCTAGCCCTCAATCTCAGCCTCACCCTAACCCTAACTATAATCATAAACCTCAACCTTACCCTAACCCTAACCCTAAACCTAATGCTAAACCTCACCCTAACCCTAACCCTAAAACTCACCCTCACCCTAGCCCTCACCCTACCCTAATACTAACAATAATGCTCATGCAAATCCTCCCCATAACCTTAACCCTAGCCCTCACCCTAACCCTAACCCTCAACCTCTCCCTCACCCTCAGCCTAACCCTAAGCCTAAACCTAACCCTCACCCTAACACTCACATTCACCCTCACCCTAACCCTAATCCTAAAACTAACCCTATCCCTAAACCTCAACCTAAACCTCACCCTCACCCTAAACCTAACACTAACCGTAACGCTGAACCTCACTCTAACTATCCCCCTAACCCTAACTCTAACCCTAAACCTCACCCTCACCCTAACCATAAACCTAAGACTCACCCTAAACCTAACCCTCACCCTAACCCTCACCCTTACCCAAAACCTCAAAGTAACTCTAACTCTAAACCTAACAATAACACTAACCCTAACCTTAACCCTAAACCTAAACATAACCCTCACCCTCAGCCTCACCCTCACCGCAAACTTAACCCTAACCATAACACTAACAATAAACCTAACCGTAAAACTCACCCTAATCCTCACCCCCATGATCACCCTCAACCTAACCCTATGCCAAACCCTAACCCTAACCCTAACCCTCACTGTAACCCTAACCCTAACCCTAACCCTAACCCTAAACCTAACCCAAACCCTAAACCAAACCAAACCCTAATCCTCAGCCTCACCCTCACCCTAACCCAAACACTAACCCTAACCCCCACCCTAAACCTAAGCCTAAGCCTAACCCTAACCCTAACCCTCACACTCACCCTCACCATAATCCTAAACCTAACCCTATCCCTAAACCTAACCCTCACCTTAACCCTCACCCTAGCCCTCATCCTAACCCTAACTCTAATCCTAACCCTAAACCTAAACCTCATCCTAAACCTAAAACTAACCCTCACCCTCGCCCTCGCCATAACCGTAGCCCTAACCCTAACAGTAACCCTAACCCTAGCCCTAAACCTCAACCTTACTATAACCCTCACCCTAACACTCACCCTCACCCAAACACTTAACCTCACCCTAATACTAACTCTAACCCTAACACAAACCATCACCCTAACCCTAATCCTCACACTCAACCTAACCCTAACCCTAACCCTCAACCTAACCCTCACCCAAAACCTAACCTTCACCCTCACCCTGAACCTCACAATAACCCTAACACTAATCCTCCATCTAGCCCTCACCCTCACCCTACCCCTAAATCTAATCCTCACGCTAACCCTAACCCTCACCCTAGCCCTAACCCTAACTCTACCGCTAAACCTCACCCTAACCCTAACCCTCTTGCTCACCCTCTCCCTCAGTGTAACCCTAAGCCTAACCCTAACCCTAACCCTAACCCTCACACTAACTCTAATGCTTACCCTCCCCCTAACCCTCAACCTAAACCTAACCCTCACGCTCACCATAACCCTAAGCCTTACCCTCACCCTAACCCTAACCTTCACCCTCAACCTCACCCTCAGCTTACTCCTAAGCATAACCCTAACCTTAACCCTAACCCTCACACTCAACCTAACACTTTCTCTACTCCTAATCCTAAATCTAAGCCTAAACCTCAACCTCACCCTAACCCTCAACCTAACCCTAATTCTAACACTAACCCTAACCCTAACCCTCACGCTCAGCCTCACCCTAACCCTAAACCTAACCCTAAACCTCACCCTAAGCATAACCCTAAATCTCACCCTCATCCTAGCCCTCACTCTAACCCTAATCCTTACCATAATGCTCATCCGAACCTTCCCTAACCCTAACCCTCACCGAAACCCTAACACTCACCCTCACCCTCACCCTCAGCCTAAAGCTAAGCCTAACCCTAACCCTGACCCTAACCCTCACACTCACCCTAACCCTTACCCTAATCCTAATCCTATCCCTAAAACTAACCCTCACCCTCATCCTAACGCTCAACCTAACCCTAACTCTAACACTAACCCTAAACCTAACCTTCACCCTCAGCCTCAGCTAAACCCTAATTCTAACCCTAAACTTCACTTTCACCCTAACCCTAATCTTAAATCATACCCTAAACCTAAACCTAAACCTCACCCTCAGACTAGCCCTCACCCTAAACCTATTGCTAAACCTAACCCTCATCCTAACCCTCACGCTCACACTAACCCTAATCCACAACTTCACCCTAACCCTAAACATAACACTAAAGCTCAAACTAACCCAAAACCTCACCCTCACCGTAACCCTTACCCTAATCCTCACACTAACCCTAAACCTAACCCTCACCCCCACCCTCACCCTCACCATAAATCTAACCCTAACCCTAACAATAACACTAACCCTAAATCTAACCATCACCCTAACCCTAATCCTCACCCTCACCCTCATCCTCAGCTTAACCCTAAGCCTAAGCCTAACCCTCACCCTAACCCTCACACTCACCCTCACCCTAACCCTAATCCTAAACCTAGCCCTTTCCCTCAACCTCAACCTAAAACTCACCCTCACCCTAACCCTAACCCTACCCTAAACCTCACACTAACCCTAACCCTAACACTAACCCTAATTCTAACACTAAACCTCATCCTCATTCTAACCCTAAACCTAACCTTAACCGTAAACCGAAACCTCATCCTAACCGTAATCCTCACAAACAGTGTAACCATTACCACAATCCTAATCCTATCACTAAGCCTAACCCTCACCCTCAGCCTAACCCTAACCCTAACTCTAACCCTAAACCTTAAACTCACCCTAACCCTAACCCTAAACCTAACGCTAAACCTCACCCTAACCCTAACCCTAAAACTCACCTTCACCCTAGCCCTCACCCTAACCCTAACCCACAAACTCACCCTCACCCTCGGCCTATCACTAAGCCTAAACCTAAACCTCACCCTAACCCTCACACTCACCCTCAACGTTACCCTAATCCTAAACCTAGCACTATCCCTAAAATTCAACCTAAACCTCACCCTCACCCTAAACCTAACACTAACCCTAACCCTAAACCTCACGCTAACTGTCCCCCTAACCCTAACTCTTACCCTAAACCTCACCCTCACCCTAACCCTAACCCTAAACCTAAACCTCACCCTAAACCTCACACTAACCCTAAGCTTCACCCTCACCCAAAACCTCAAAGTAAGTCTAACTCTAAACCTAACAATAACCCTAAACTTAACCCTAACCCTAACCATAACCCTCACCCTTAGGCTCACCCTCACAGCAAACTTAACCCTAACCATAACACTAAAAATAACCCTAACCCTAACACTAACCCTAATCCTCACCCCCACCCTCAACCTCAGCCTAACCATAAGCTAACCCTAAACCTAAACCTCACAATAACCATAACCATAAACCTAAACCTAACCCTAAACCTAACTCAAACCCTAAACCTAAACCTAACCCTAATCCTCAGCCTCACCCTCAACCTAACCCAAACCCTAACCCTAACCCCCACCCTAACCCTAAACCTAACCATAACCATAAACTTCACTGTAAATCTAACCCTAACACTAACCCTAAACCTAACACTAATCCTCAGCCTCACCCTCATCATAACCAAAATCCTAACCTTAACCCTCACCCTAAGCCTAAGCCTAAGCCTAACCCTAACGCTAACTCTCACACTCACACTCACCCTAAACCTAATCGTAAACCTAAATCTATCCCTAACCCCAACCCTCACAGTCAGCCTCAACCTAGCCCTCACCCTAACCTAATCCTAACCCTAAACCTCATCCTAACCCTCACCCTAACCCTAACCCTAAACCTCACCCTAACCTTAACCCTAACCCTAACTCTCATGCTCAGCCAAAGCCTACGCCTAAGCCTAAACCTAAGCTTAACCCTAAGCCTAACCCTCACCCTAACCCTAAACCTAACACTAACCCTAACCCTAAACCTCACCCTCACCCTAACCCTAACTCTAATCCTAACCCTAAACCTAAACATCATCCTAACCCTAACCCTCACACACACCCTAACCCTTACCCTAATCCTAATCCTTTCACTAAGCCTAACCCTCACCCACACCCTAACCCTCACCCTAATCCTAACTCTAACCCTAACCCCAACACTAACCCTCACCCTCAGCCTCACCCGAACCCTAACTATAACCATAAACCTCAACCTCACCCTAACCCTAACCCTAAACCTAACGCTAAACCTCACCCTAACCCTAACCCTAAAACTCACCCTCACCCTAGCCTTCACCCTAACCCTAATACTAACCCTAACGCTCATGCAAGCCCTCCACATAAGCTTAACCCTAGCCCTCAACCTAACCCTAACCCTCAACCTCTCCCTCACCCTAACCCTAATTCTAAACCTAACCCTATCCCTAAACCTCAACCTGAACCTCAACCTCACCCTGAACCTAACACTAACCTTCACGCTGAACCTCACGCTAACTATCCCCCTAACCCTAACTCTAACCCTAAACCTCACCCTCACCCTAACCATAAACCTAAGACTCACACTAAACCTAACGCTAACCCTAACCCACACCCTCACCCAAAACCTCAAAGTAACTCTAACTCTAAACCTAACAATAACACTAATCCAAACCCTAACCCTAAACTTAACCATAACCCTCACCCTCAGCCTCACCCTCACCGCAAACTTAACCCTAACCATAACACTAACAATAACCCTAACTGTAAAACTCACCCTAATCCTCACCCCCATGTTCACCCTCAGCCAAACCCTAAGCCAAACCCTAACCCTAACCCTAACACTCAGTGTAACCCTAACCCTAAACCTAAACCTAACCCTAAACCTAACCCAAACCCTAACCCAAACCTAACCCTAAACCTCAGCCTCACCCTCACCCTAACCAAAACACTAACCCTAACCCCCACCCTAACCCTAAGCCTAACCCTAACCCTAACCCTAACCCTCACACTCACCCTCACCATAATTCTAAACCTAACCCTATCCCTAAACCTATCCCTCACCCTAAACCTCACCCTAGCCCTCACCCTAACCCTAACTCTAACCCTAACCCTAAACCTCATCCTAACCCTAAACCTAACCCTCAACCTCACCATCCCCGTAACCGTAGCCCTAACCCTAACAGTAACCCTAACCCTAGCCCTAATCCTCAACCTTACTATAACCCTCACCCTAACCCTCACCCTCACCCTAACACTTACCCTCACCCTAATATTAACTCTAACCCTAACACAAACCATCAACCTAACCCTAATTCTCACACTCACCCTAAACCTAACCCTCACCCTCAACCTAAGCCTCAACCTAAACCTAACCCTCATTCTCACCCTGAACCTCAGAATAACCCTAACACTAATCCTCAGTCTAGCCCTCACCCTCACCCTACCCCTAATCTAATCCTCACGCTAACCCTAACCCTCACCCTAGCCCTCACCCTAACCCTAACTCTACCTCTAAACCTCACCCTAACCCTAAACCTCATGCTCACCCTCTCCCTCAGTGTAACCCGAGGCCTAACCCTAACCCTAAACCTAACCCTCACACTAACTCTAACGCTTACCCTCACCCTAACCCTCAACCTAAACCTAACCCTCACGATCACCTTAACCATAACCCTTACCCTCAACCTAACCCTAAACCTAACCCTCAACCTCACCCTCAGCTTAATCCTAAGCACAACCCTAACCCTAACCCTAACCCTCACACTCAACCTAACCCTTACCCTAATCCTAATCCTAAACATAAGTCTAAACCTCACCCTCACCCTAACCCTCACCCTAACCCTAACTCTAACACTAACCCTAACCCTAATCCTAACCCTCAGCCTCACCCTAACCCTAAACCTAACCCTAAACCTCACCCTAATCTAACCCTAAATCTCACCCTCATCCTAGCCCTCACTCGAACCCTAAGCCTTACCGTAATGCTCATCCTAACCTTCCCCTAACCCTAACCCTAAACCCTACCCTAATCCTCAACCCCACCCTCACCCTCAGCCTAAACCTAAGCCTGACCCTAACCCTAAACCTCACTGTAAATTTAACCCTAACCCTAAATCTAACCCTAACCCTAAACTTAACCCTAATACTCAGCATCACCTTCACCCTAACCCAAACCCTAAACCTAACCCTCAACCTAACCCTAATCTTAACCCTAAACTTAACCCTCAACCTAACCCTCACCCTAACCCTAACTCTAACATTAACCCTATCCCTAAGCCACACCCTCAGCCTCACCCTAACCCTAACTCTATCCCTAACCCTAACACTAAACCTCACCCTAAGCCTAAGCCTAATCCATAACCTCACCCTCACCATAACCGTAACCCTAACCATAACCCTAAAATTAACCCTAACCCGAACCCTATCCCTAACCCTCACCCTAACCATAACCCTCACCCTAACCCTAACCCTCACCATAACACTTACCCTCACTCTAACACTAACCCTAACCCTATCACTAACCCTCACAGTAAAACTAACCCTCACCCTCACCCTCACCATAACTCTAACGCTAACCCTAACAATAACACTAATCCTAACCCTAATCCTACCCCTAACCCTAACACTAACACTAATCCTAACCCTCATCCTCACCCTAACCGTAATCCTAATCATAATCCTCACCCTAACCCTAACCCTCACCATTACTGTAACCCTAACCCTCATCCTAACCCTCAGCCTAGCCCTCACCCTAACACTAATCCTAAACCTAATCCTCATCCTTAAACTCACCCTAACCCTAACCCTAACCCTCACCCTAACACTGATCCTAACAATAACCCTCACTCTAACACTAATCCTAACCCTCACACTCAACCTCAGCCTAAACCTAAGCCTAACCCAACACTAAAACTAACCCTCACCCTCAACTAACCCTCACGTTAACCCTAACTCTAACACTAACACTAACCCTAACGCTCCCACTCAGCCTAAACCTAACCCTAATCCTCATCCCAAACCACACCCTCACCCTAACCCTCACCCTACCCCTCAACCTAACCCTAACCCTAACCCTAACCCTAACCCTAACCCTAACCCTAACCCTAACCCTAACCCTAACCCTAACCCTAACCCTAACCCTAACCCTAACCCTAAACCTCACCATCAGCCTCACCCTAACACTAACTCTTAACCTAAACCTCAACCGCACCCTCACCCTAACCCTAACCCTAACCCTAAACCTCACCCTAACCCTAACCCTGAACCGCACCCTCACCCTAGCCCTTACCCTAACCCTAATCCTAACTCTAACCCTCATACTAACCCACCCCCGAAAACTAACTCTAACCCTGAATCTAACCCTAGACCTCACCCTCAACCTCACCCTCATCCTAACCCTAAGGCTAACTCTAAAAATAACCTTAACACACAAACTCACCCTCACCCTAAGTCTAAACTTATCCCTAACCCTAACCCTAAACCTCACGCTAACTCTTACCCTAACCCTAAACCTAACACTATGCTCAACCTCAGCCTCACCCTAACCCTAACTCTAAACCTAAACCTCACCCTCAACCTAAACCTAACTCTAACCTTACCTAAACCCTAAACCTCACCCTAAAGTTAACCCTAACAATAACCCTAACCCTAATCCTAAACCTCACCCTAACCACAACCCTCACCCTAAACCAAGCTCTCACCCTAACACTTAACCTCACCCTAACACTAACCCTAACCCTAACACTAATCATCACACTAACCCTAACTGTAACCCTAACCCTAAACCTCAACTTAACCCTCACCCTCACCCTAACCCTAACACTAAGCCTAACCCTAACAATAACACTAACCTTAACCCAAACCATCACCATCACCTTAGTCCTCACCCCCACCCTCTCCCTCAGCCTAACCCTAAGCCTAAGCCTAACCCTCACCCTAAAACTCACACTCACCCTCACCCTAACCCTAATCCTAAACCTAAACCTTTCCCTAAACCTCAACTTAACCCTCACCCTCACCCTAACACTTACTCTAAACCTAACCCTAAAACTCACCCTAATCCCAACTCCAACACTAACCCTAACAGTGACACTAACACTAAACCTAAAACTAACCCTCACCCTAAGCCTGCCCCTAACACTATATCTAATCCTAAACCTCACCCTCAGCCTAACCCTAACCCTAACCCTCAACCACACCCAAAACCTAACCATAACCGTCACCCTCACAGTAAATCTAACCCTAACCCTAACAATAACACTAAACCTAACCCTCACCCTAACCCTAACACTCAACCTCCCCCTTCCCTCAGCCTAACCCTAAGCCTAAGCCTAACACTGACCCTAACCCTCACACTCACACGAACCCTTACCCTAACCCTAAGCCTAACCCTAAGCCTAACCCTCACCCTCATCCTAACCCTCACCCTAACCCTAACTCTAACACTAACCCTAACACTAACCCTCACCCTCAGCCTCATCCTAACAATAACTCTAACCCTAAACCTCACCTTCACCCTAACCCTAACCCTAAACCTCATCCTAAACCTAACCCTAAACCTCACCCTCACCCTAGCCCTCACACTAACCCTAATCCTAAACCTTACCCTCAATCTAATTCTCAACCTCACACTAACCCTAACCCTCATACTCACCCTAACCCTAAACCTAACACTAAAGCTCAACCTAACCTTAACCCTCACCCTCACCATAACCCTTACACTAACCCTCACCCTAACCCTAAACCTAACCCTCACCCCCACCCTCACCCTCACCATAACTCTAACCCTAACCCTAACAATAACACTAACCCTAACCCTAACCATCACACTAACCCTAATCCTCAGCCCTACCCTTATCCTCAGCCTAACCCTAAGCCAAAGCCTAATCCTCAACCCTAACCCTCACACTCACCCTCACACTAACCCTAATCCTAATGCTAGCCCTATCCCTAAACCTCAACCTAATCCTCACCCTCACCCTAACCCTAACACTAACCCTAACCCTAAACCTCACCCTAACCCTCACCCTCACCCTAACCCTAACACTAACCCTAACCCTAAACCTCACCCTAACCCTCACCCTAACCCTAACTCTAACCCTAAACCTCACAGTCACCCTCACCCTAACACTAAACCTCACGCTAAACCTCACCCTAACCGTAACCCACACCCGCAACCTCAACCTCACCATAACTCTAACCCTAAACTTATCAATAACACTAATCCTAACAATAACCCTAACCCTAACCGTAACCATCATCCTCAGCCTCACCCTCACTACTAACTTAACCCTAAGCATAACAATAACAATAACCAAAACCATAACATAACCCTAATACTCACCCCCACCCTCACCCTCAGCCTAACCCTAAACCTCAGGATAACCCTAATACTCAGCCTCACCCTCACCCTAATACAAACCCTAAACCTAACCCTCACCCTATCCCTAAGCCTAACCCTAACCCTAACCCTCACACTCACCCTTACCCTAACCCTAATCCTAAACCTAACCCTATCCCTAACCCTAACCCTAACAGTCAGCCTCAACCTAGCCCTCACCCTAACCCTAATCCTAACCCTAAAACTCATCCTAACACTCACCCTAACCCTAAACCTAACCCTCACCCTAACTCTCACCCTCACCCTCATGCTCAGCCTAAGCCTAAGCCTAAGCCTAAACTTAAGCCTAAGCCTAAGCCTAACGCTCACCCTAACCCTAACCCTAACACTATCCCTTACTCAAACCCTTAACCACACCCTCATCCTAACCCTAACTCTAACCCTAACCCTAAACCTAAACCTCATCCTAAACTTAACCCTCACACACACCCTAACCCTTACCTAATCCAAATCCAATCACTAAGCCTAACCCTCACCCACACCCTAATCCTCACCCTAACACTAACTCTAACACTAATCCTAACCCTCACCCTCAGCCTCACCCTAACCCTAATTCTAACCCTAAACCTCAACTTCACCCTAACCCTAACCCTAAACCTAATGCTAAACCTCACTGTAACCCTAACCCTAAAACTCACCCTCAACCTAGCCCTCACCCTAATACTAATCCTAACCCTAACGCTCATCAAAACACTCCACATAAACCTAACCCTAGCCCGCACCCTAACCCTAACCCTCAACATCATCCTCACCCTCAGTCTAACCCTAAGCCTAAACCTAACCCTCACCCTAACCCTCACACTGACACTAATACTTATCCTAATCTTAATCCTAACCATATCCCTAAACCTCAACCTAAACCTCACCCTCACCCTAACCCTAAATCTAGCTCTAACCCTAAACCTCACACTAACCGTCCCCCTATCCCGAACTCTAACCCTAAACCTCACCCTCACCCTAACCCTAAACCTCACCCTAACCCTACCCCTCACCCTCACACAAAACCTCAATGTAACTCTAACTCTAAACCTAACACTAACCCTAACCCTAACCATAACCATAACCATAACCCTCACCCTCAGCCTCACCATCACAGCAAACTTAACCCTAACCATAACACTAACCAAAACCCTAACCCTAACACGGACCCTAATCCTCACCCCCACCCTCACCCTCAGCCTAACTCTAAGCCAACCCTAACCCTAACGCTCACCGTAACCCTAACCCTATACCTAACACTAACCCTAAACCTAAACCAAACCCTAACCCTAAACCTAACCCTAATCCTCAGCCTCACCCTCACCCTAACCCAAACCCTAACCCTAACACCCACCGTAAACCTAAACAAAACCCTAACCCTAACCATAACCATAATCATCACTGCAACTCTAACCCTAGCTCTAATCCTCAGCCTCACCCTCACCCTAAACCAAACCCTAACCCTAATCCTCACCCTAACCCTAAGCCTAACCCTAACCCTAACCCTCACACTCACCCTCCCCCTAACCCTAATCCTAATCCTAACCCTATCCTTAACCCCAACCCTCACAGTCAGCCTCAACCTAGCCCTCACCCTAACCTAATCCTAACCCTAAACCTCATCTTAACCCTAACCCTAACCCTAACCCTAACCCTCACCCTAACCCTAACCCTCACCCTCATGCTCAGCCAAAGACTAAGCCTAAGCCTAAACCTAAGCCTAAACCAAAGCCTAAACCTCACCCTAACCCTAACCCGAACACTAACCCTAACTCTAACCCTAAACCTCACCCTCACCCTTACCTTAACTCTAACCCTAACCCAAACCCTAAACCTCTTCCTAACCCTAACTGTCACAACACCCTAACCCTTAATCTAATCATAATCTTTTCACAAAGCCTAACCCTCACCCACACCCTAACCCTCACCCTAACCCTAACTCTATAACTAAGCCTAACCCTAAATCTCACACTCAGCCTCACCCTAACCCTAACTCTAACCTTAACCTCAACCTCTACCTAACCATAACCCTAAACCTAATGCTAAACCTCACGCTAAATCTAACACTAAAACTCACCCTCAGCATAGCCCTAACCGTAAACCTAACCCTAACCCTAAACCTCAACCTAACCATCACCCTAACCATAAGCCCAACGCTAACCCTAACATTAACCCTCGACCTAACGCTCCACCTAACCCTAAATCTAACCCTAAACCTCACCCACACCCTAACTCTAATACTAACCCTACCCTAAAACTCACCCTAACCCTAACACTAACCCTAACCCTCACCCTCACCCTCACTATAACTCTAACTCTAACCCGAACAATAACACTAATCCTAACCCTAAAATTAACCCTAACCCTAACCCTAATCCTAACATTCACCCTCACCCTAACCATAATCTTAAAGCTAACCCTCATCCTAACCCTCACCCAAACACTAACCCTAACCCTAAACCTTACCCTAACACTAATCCTAAACCTCAACCTCACCCTAGCCCTCACCCTAACCCTAATCCTAACCCTAACCCTCAACCTAAGCCTAAACTTAACCGAACACTAACTCTCACCCTAACCTTAAACCTAACCCTCAACATAACTCTAACACTCACTCTCACCCTCACTCTCAGCCTAACCCTAACCCTAAGCCTAACCTTAACCCTCAAACTCACCATAACCCATACCCTAATCCTAATCGTAAACATAAGCCTAAGACTCACCATCACCCTCACCCTCACCCTAAACCTCACCCTAACCCTAACTCTAACACTAACCCTAAACCTAATCCTCAAACTCAGCCTCACCCTTAACCTAACTCTAACCCTACACCTTACCCTCACCCTAACCCTAACCCTAACCCTAACCCTAACACTAAACCTCACCCTAACCCTAATCCTAACCTTCACCCTCACCTTAACCGTAACCCTAACCCTAACATTAACAATAACCCTCACCCTCACCGAAACCCTAAACCAAACCCTAAAGCTCAACCTAACCCTAACTCTCATCCTCACTGTAACCCTAACCCTCATCCTAACCCTCACCCTAACTCTAACCCTAACCCGAAACCTTATGCAAATTCTAACCCTAACCCTCACTCTCACACGAGTCCTCACCCTAATCCTAATCCTAACCCTAATCCTCATCCTAACCCTCACTCTAAACCTAACCCTAACCCTAACCCTAACCCTCACACTCACCGTAAACCTTACCCTAATTCTAATCCTAACACTAAGCCTAACCCTCACCCTCAACCTAACCGTCAGCGTAACCCTAACTCTAACACTAAACCTAACCCTAACCCTCAAGCTCAGCCTCACCCTAACCCTAACTCTAACCCTAAACCTCAACCTCACCATAACCCTAAACCTAAACCTAAACCTCAAGCTCACCCTAACCCTAACCCTAAACCTCACCCTCACCCTAGCCCTCACCATAAGCCTAATCCTAACCTGCAACCTAACCATAAGCCTCCTCCCTCACCCTCACCTTCAGCCTAACACTAAGCCTAAACCTAACCCAAACCTAACCCTCACATTCAGCCTTACCCTAACCCTAATCCTAATCCTAACACTAATCCTAAACCTCACCCTCACCCTAACCCTCACCTTAAGCCTAACCCTAATATTAATTCTAAACCTAACTTTAACACTAAACCACATCCTCAACCTAAACCTCACATTAACCCTAACACTAATCCTCAATCTAACCCTCACCCTCACCTTCACACTAGACCTCACCCTAAACCTAACCCTCATTCTCACCCTAAACCTCACACTAACCCTAACACTAATCCTCAAACTTAACCCTCACCCTCATCCTAACGCTAACCATAACCCTCACCCTAAACCTAACCCTCACCCTTATCATAACCCTCACTTTCAGCCTAAACCTAACCCTTACACTTACCATCAACCCCACCCTAACCCTCACCCTAACCCTACCCCTCACCCTGAACCTAACCCTACCCCTAAACCTCACCCTCACCCTAACCCTAACTCTAACCCTAACCCTAACACTAAACCTCACCCTCAACCTCATGCTCAGCCTAACCCTAAGCCTAAGCCTAACCCTAACCCTAAGCCTCACTCTCACCCAAACCCTCACCCTAATCCTAATCCTAACCCTAAACGTCATCCTAACCCTCACCCTAACCCTAACCCTAAACATCACCCTAACCCTAATCCTCACCCCCACACTCACCCTCAGCCTAAGCCTAACTAAACCAAACCCTAACCCTAAACCTAATAATCACACTCACCCTCATCCTAACCCTAATCCTAACCCTAACCCTAACCCTAACCCTCACCCAAACCATAACACAAACACTAACCCTAAACCTTACCATAATCCTAATCCTAACCCTAATCCTAAACCTCACCATAAGCCTCACCTTAACCCTAAGTCTAAGCCTAAACCTCACCCTCACCCTAACCCTAACCCTAACCCTAAACCTCCCCCTAACACTAACCCTAAACATCACCCTCACCCTAGCCCTCACCCTAACACTAATACTAACCCTAACCCTCACCCTAACCCTCCCCATAATTCTAACCCTAACCCTCACCAACCCTATACCTCACCCTCAAACTCACAGTCAGCCTAAACCTAAGCCTAACCCTAAGCCTAACCCTAAACCTAACCCTAACCATCACACACACCTGCACCCTCACCCTCACCATAATTCTAACCCTAACCCTAAACCTAACCCTCACCCTCACCCTAACCCTAACACTATCCCTAACACTAACCCTCACCCTAACGCAATATCTAACCCTAAACCTCACCCTCACCCTAACCTATCCCTAAACCTCACCCCCACCCTCACCGGAACTCGAACCCTAACCCTAACAATAACCCTAACCCTAACCCTAACGATCACCCTAACCCTAATCGTCACAGCCACCATCACCCTCAGCCTAACCCTAAGCCTAAGCCTAACTCTCACCCTAATCCTCAAACTCACCGCACCCTAACCCTAATCCTAAACCTAATACTATCCCTAAATCTCAACCTAACCCTCTCCCTCCCCTGAACCCTAAAAATAACCCTAACCATAAACCTCACCCTAACCCTCCCCCTGAACCTAACTCTAACCCTAAACCTCACCCTCACCCTAACAATCAACCTAAACCTAACCCTAATCCTCACACCCACCCTCACCCTCAGCCTAACCCTAACCCTAACCCTAATCCTAACCCTAACACTAACCCTAACCCTAAACCAAACAATAAACCTAACCATAAACGTAACCCTAATCCTCAGTCTCACCCTAACCCTAACCAATCCCAGCACTAAACCTCACCCTAACCCTAACACTAACCCTCACACTGACCCTCACCCTAACCCAAATCCTAAACCTAACCCTATCCCTAACCCTAACCCTTACCCTAACCCTCAACCTAGCCTTCACCCTAAACCTAATCCTAACCCTAAACCTCATCCTAACCCTCACCCTAAACCTAACCCTCACCCTCATGCTCAGCCTAAGCCTAAGCCTAAGCCTAAGCCTAACCCTAACACTCACCCTATACCTAACCTTAACACTATCCCTAACTCTAACCCTAAACCTCACCCTCACCCTAACCCTAACTCTAACCCTACCCTAAACCTAAACCTCATCCTAAACCTAAACCTAACCCTCACACTCACCCTCACAGTAACAGTAACCCAAAACCTAACATTAACCCTAACCCTATTCCTAATCCTCACTCTAACCATAACCCTCACTCTAACACTTACCCTCATCCTAACATTTACCCTGACCCTAACAACAACCCTAACACTAACACTAATGCTCACACTAACTCTAACTATCTCCCTAACCCTAAACCGCACCCTAAAAAAACCCTAACCCTCAACCTCACCCTAGCCCTCACCATAATGCTAATCCTGATCCTCATCCTAAACCTCACACTAACCCTTACACTAATCCTCAAACTAACCCTCACCCTCACCCTAACCATAAACCTAACCCTCACCCTAACCCTAACCCTCACCCTTACTTTAACCCTCACCCTCAGCCTAAACCTCACCTTTACCCTTACCATAACCCCACCCTAACGCTCACCCTAACCCTTACCCTCACCCTAACCCTAACTCTACCCCTAAACCTCACCCTCACCATAACCCTAATCTAAACCTTACCCTAACTCTAACTCTCAACTTCAGCCTCACCTTAACCGTAACCGTAACCGTAACCCTAACAATAACCCTAACCCTAACCCTCACCCTAACCATAACCCTCACCCTAACATTAACCCTCACCCTAACACTTAACCTCATCCTAACACTAACCCTAACCCTAACACTAACCCTCACACTAACCCTAACCCTCACCCTAATCCTAAACCTCACCCTAATTCTAACCCTAACTCTAACACTCACCCCCACCTTAGACCTCAACCCACCCTAATCCTAACACTCACCCTCACCCTAACCATAATCTTAACCCTAACCCTCAACCTAACCCTAACCCTCACCCTCACCGTAACCCTAACCTTCATCCTATCCCTAACCCAAGCCCTAACCCTAAATCTAAACCTTACCCTAAAACTAAACCTAACCCTCACCTTCACCCTAGCCCTCACCCTAACCCTAATCCTAACCTTCACCCTAACCCAAAACTTAACCGAACTGTAACTCTCACCCTAAATCTAACCCTAACCTTCACCTAACCCTTACCCTCACACTCACCCTCACTCTCAGCCTAACCCTAAGCCTAAGCCTAACACTAACTCTAACCATCACACTCACCCTAACCCTTACCCTAATCCTAATCCTAAACCTAAGCCTAACCCTCACCCTCAAACTCAACCCCACCCTAACCCTCACCCTAACCCTATCTCTAACACTAACACTAAATCTAACCCTCAACCTCAGCCTCAACATACCCTAACTCTAACCCTGAACCTCATCTTCACCCTAACCCTAACTCTAACCCTAACCATACCACTAAACCTCACCCTCACCCTAACCCTAACCCTAACCCTAAACCTAAACCTCACCCTAACCCTAACCCTAAACCTCAACCTCTCCATAGCCCTTAACTTAACCCTAAACCTACCACTAACCCTCATCCTAACCCTCCCCCTAACACTAACCCTAAACCTCACCCTAACCCTAACCCTCACCCTCAAACTTACTCTCAGCCTAACCCTTAACCTAACCCTAAACCTAATCCTAACACACACACTCACCCTCATCCTAACCCTAATCCTATCCCTAAGCCTAACATTAACCCAAACACTCCCCCTAACTCTCAATCTAAACTTAACCCTAACACTAACCCTAAACGTAACCCTCAACTTAATCCTCACTCTAACCCTAACTCTAACCCTAAACCTCACCCTCACACTAACACAACTCTAACCCTAACCCAAAACCTACAACTCTCCCTAAACCTAAACTTCACCCTCACCCTCAACCTGAACGTAACTCTAACCCTAACGCTAAAAATAACATTAACCCTAACCCTAACTCTAACCCTAAACATAACCTTCACCCTTAGCCTCAACCTCACCGCAAACTTAACCCTAACCATAACACTTACAATAACCCTATCCCTAACCCTAATCCTCATCCTCAACCCCACCCCCACACTCAACCTCAGCCTCACCCTAACCCTAACACTAACCCTAGCCCACACTGTAACCCTAACCCTAACCCTAAAAATAACCCTAACACTAACCCTAATCCTAACACTAACCCTCACCATAACCCTAACCCTCACACTTACTGTAACCTTAACCCTCACCCTAACCCTCACCCTAACACTAACCCTAACCCTGAACCTCACCCTAACACTAACACTAAACCTCACCCTCAACCTAGCCCTCACCCTAACGCTAATCCTAACCCTAATCCTCATCCTAACCCTCACCCTAAAACTCAACCTAACCCTAAACCTAACTTTAAACCTCACCCTCACCCTAACCTGAACCGTAACCCTAGCCCTAAACCTCACCCTAACCCTAATCCTGAACTTCACCCTCATTGTAGCCCTTAACCTTACCCTAATCCTAAATCTAAACCTCATCCTAACCCTCTCCCTAAAACTAACCCTAACACTCAACCTAACCCTAACCCTCACTCGGACCCTAACCCTACACCTAAACCTCACCCTCACCCTGACCCTAACTCTAAACCTAACCCTAACACTAAACCTCACCCTATCCCTAACCCTAACCCTCACCCTAACTCTAACCCTAAACATCACCCTAACCCTAATCCTCACCCCCACACTCACCCTCAGCCTGAGCGTAAGCCTAACCCTAACCCTAACAATCACACTCACCCTCACCCTAACCCTAATCCTAACCCTAACCCTAACCCTAAACCTCAACCTAACCCTCACCCTAACCTTTACACAAACACTAACCCGAAACCTTACCCTAATCCTAATCCTAACCCTAATCCTAAACCTCACCCTAAGCCTCACCTTAACCCTACGTCTAACCCTAAATCTTACCCTCACCCTTACCCTAACCCTAAACCTAAACCTCACCCTAACCCTAACCATAAACATCACCCTCACGCTAGCCCTCACCCTAACCCTAATCCTTACCCTAACCCTCACACTAACCCTCCCAATAACTCTAACCCTAACCCTCACCGTAACCCTAACCCTCACAGTGCCTATCACTAAGCCTAACCCTAAGCCTAAACCTAAATCTAACCCTAACCCTCACACTCACCGGCACGTTCACTCTCACCATAATTCTAACCCTAACACTAACCCTAACCCTAAACCTCACCCTAACCCTAAACTTAACCATAACCCTCACCCTCACCCTAACCCTAACACTATCCCTAACACTAACCCTCACCCTAACCCTCACCCTAACCCAATATCTAACCCTAAAACTCACCCTCACCCTAAACCTAACCCTAACCCTAAACCCCACCCTAATCCTAACCCTAACCCTCACCCGCACTCTCACCCTCAGCCTCAGGCTAACCCTAAGCCTAAGCCAAACCCTCACCCTAATCCTCATACTCACGGCACCCTAACCCTAACCCTAAACCTAACCCTAACCCTCAGACTCACACTAACCCTAACCCTCACCTAACCCTAACCCTAATCCTAACACTAACCCTAAACATAACACTCACCCTCAGCCTCACCCTAACCCTAACTCTAACCCTAAACCTCAAGCTCAACCTAATCCTAACCCTAACCCTAACCCTAAACCTCACCTTAACACTAACTCTAAACCTCACCCTCACCCTTGCCCTTACCTTCACCCTAATCCTAACCCTAAACCTCATCCTAACCCTCTCACTAACCCTAACCCTAACCCTCACCCTAACCCTAACACTCACCCTCAACCTCACCCTCAGCCTGACCCTAAACCTAACCCTAAACCTAACCCTAACACACACACTCACCCTCACCCTAACCCTAATCCTATCCCTAACCCTAACCCTAACCCAAACACTCCCCCTAACTCTCACTCTAAACCTAACCCTAATACTAACCCTAAACCTCACCCTCAACATAACCCTCACCCTAACACTAACTCTAACCCTAAAGCTCACCCTCACACTAACACTAACTCTAACCCTAAACCATACCCTAAACCTCACCATAAACTTAACCCTCACCCTCACCCTCAACCTCACCATAAGTCTAACATTAACCCTAACAATAACACTAACCCTAACTCTAACCCTAACCATAACCATAACCCTCACCCTCAGCCTCACCCTCACCGCAAACTTAACCCTAACAATAACACTAACAATAACCCTAACCCTAACCATAATCCTCACCCCCACCCCCACCCTCACCCTCAGCCTAACCCTAAACCTAACAATAACGCTAACCCTAACCCTCACCATAACCCTAACCCTAACCCTAACAATAACCCTAACTCTACCCCTAATCCTAACCATCACCCTCACCCTAACCCTAATCCTAAAACTAACCTTCACCCTAACCCTAACCCTAACCCTAACCCTAACCCTAACTCTAAACCTAACCCTAATCCTAACCCTAACCCTAACCCTTACTGTAACCCTAACCCTCAACCTAACCATCACCCTAACCCTAACCCTAACCCTAAACCTCACCCTAACACTAACCCTAAAACTTGCCCTCACCCTAGCCCTCACCCTAACCCTAATCCTAACCCTAATCCTCAACCTAACCCTCACCCTAACCCTAACCCTAAAGCTCACCCTAACCCTAACCCTAACCCTTACTGTAACCCTAACCCTCAACCTAACCATCACCCTAACCCTAACCCTAACCCTAAACCTCACCCTAACACTAACCCTAAAACTTGCCCTCACCCTAGCCCTCACCCTAACCCTAATCCTAACCCTAATCCTCAACCTAACCCTCACCCTAACCCTAACCCTAAAGCTCACCCTAACCCTAACCCTAACCCTAAACCACAACCTAACCCTAACCCTCACCTTCAACGTAACCCTAACCCTAACTCTCACCCTAACCCTAAACTTAACCTGAAATCTAACTCTCATCCTAACCCTCACCCTAACCGTAAACCTCACCCTCTCCCTCATCCTCAATGTAACGCTTAGCATAACCCTAACCCTAAAATTAACCCTCACACTCACCCTAACCCTTACCCAAATCCTAATCCCTACCCTAATCCTAACCTTAACCATCAGCCTCACCTTAACCCTAAATCTAACCCTAAACCTCACACTCACCCTAATCCTAACACTCACCCTAAACATAAACCTCACCCTAACCCTAACACTAAATATCACCCTCACCCTCGCCCTCAACCTAACCCTAATCCTAACCCTAACCCTCACCTTAACCCTCCCCATAATCCTAACACTAACCCTCACCCTAACCCTAACTCTCACACTCACCTTTACCTTACTCTAATCCTAATCCTAACCCTAAGCCCAACCCTCAACCTCAAACTAAACCTCACCCTAACCCTAACTCTAACACTAACCCTAACACTAACCCACAACTTCAGCCGCCACCTTACCCTAACTCTAACCCTCAAACTCACCCTCACCCTAACCCTAACCCTAACCCTAACCCTCACCCTAACCTTAAATCTAACCATCACCCTAACTCTAACCCTCACCCTCAAACTCACGCTCAGCCTAAACCTAAGACTAAGCCTAACCCTAAGCTTACCCTCACCCTCACCCTAGCCCTCACCCTAACAATAATCCTCACTCTAACCTCATCCTAACCCTCACCCTATCCCTAACCCTAACCATCACCCTAACCCTAATCCTCATCCCCACCCTCACCCTCAGCATAACCATAACACTAAGCCTAACCCTAACCCCAACCCTCACATACCCTAATAATTACTGTAATCCTAACCCTAACCCTAAACCTTAACCCTAACACTAACCCTAACCCTAAGCCTTGACCTAACCCTCCCCCTAACTCTAAATATAATCCTAAAACTCAGCCTCACCCTAACCCAAACCCTAACCCTAACCCTCACCCTAACCCTAACCCTAACCCTCACTGAGACCCTAAACCATATCCTAACCCTCACCCTAACTTTAACCCTAAACCTCACCCAAACACTAATCCTAACCCTCACCCTCACCCTAGCCCTCACCCGAACCCTAATCATAACCCTAATCCTCATCCTAACCATCACCCTAACACTAACCCTAACCCTCACCCTAATCCTAAGCCTAAACCTAACCCTCAACCTAACCCTAACCCTCACCCTTACTGTAACCCTAACCCTAACCCTCACCCTAACCCTAAACTTAACCCGAACTCTAACTCTCACTCTGACCCTACCCATAACTCTCACCCTAACCCTAATCATTAACCTCACTCTCACCCTAAGCCTAAGCCTAACGCTACCCCTAACCCTAAACCTCACCCTCACCCGAACCCTAAACATAACCCTCATCCTAGCCCTCATTCTAACCCTAATCCTAACCGTAACCCTCCCCATAAGCCTAACCCTAACCCTGACGCTAAACCTAACCCTCACCCTCACCCTCACCCTCAGCCTATCCCTAAGCATAAACATAAGCTTAAGCCTAAACCTAACCCTAAACCTCACACTCACCCGCACTCTCACCCTCAACCTAACCCTAACCTTAAACCTAACCCTCAACCTGACTGAAAACCTAACACTAACCCTAATGCTAACCCTCACCCTAATCCTCCCCCTATCCCTATATCTAACCCTAAACCTCACCCTCACCGTAAACCTAACCCTAAACCTAAACCCCACCCTAACCCTAACCCTAACCCTCACCCGCACCCTCACTGTCACCATAACTCAAACCCTAACCCTAACAATAACACTAACCCTAACGCTAACCATCACCCTAACCCTAATCCTCACTCCCAGCCTCAACCTCAGCCTAACCCTAAGCCTAAGCCTAACCCTCACCCTAATCCTAACCCTTACCCTCACCCTCATGCTCGGCCTAAGCCTAAGACTAAGCCTAAGCCTAACCCTAACCATCACCCTATCCCTAAACGTAATTCTATCCCTAACTCTGACCCTAAACCTCACCCTCACCCTAAACCTAACTCTAACCCTAACCCTAAACCTAAACCTCATCCTAAACCTAACCCAAAACCTCACCCTCACCGTAACAGTAACCCTAACCCTAACCCTAACAATAACCCTAAACCTAACCCTAAACCTCACCCTAACCATAACACTCACCCTAACACTCACCCGAACCGTAACATTTACGCTCACACTAAGAATAACCCTAACGCTAACACTAATGCTCACACTAAGGCTAACCATCAACCTAACCCTAAACCTCACCCTAACACTAACCCTAACCCTCACCCTCACCGTAGCCCTCACACTAAACCTAATCCTCATCCTCACCCTAAACCTCACACTAACCCTAACACTAATCCTCAATCTAACCCTCACCCTCACCCTAACCCTAACCCTAACCCTCACCGTAAGCCTAACCCTCACCCTAACTGTAACCCTCACCCTCAGACTAACCCTCACCTTTACCCTTACCGTAACCCCCACCCTAACCCTCACCCTAACCCTAACACTCACTCTAAACCTTACTCTACCCCTAAACTTCACCCTCACCTTAACCCTAACTCTAACCCTAACCCTAACACTAAACCTAACCCTAACCCTAACCCTCACCCTCACCCTCACCGTAAACTTACCCCTAATCCTAAACCTAACAATAACCCCAAACCTAACCCTAATCCTCAACCTAACCATAATCCTCACCCTAACATTAACCCTCACCCTAACACTTACCCTCACCCTAACACTAACCCTAACCCTAACCTTATCCCTCACACTAACACTAACCCTCACACGAATCATAAACCTCACCCTAACCCTAACTTTGGCTCTAACCCATACCCTCACCCTAGCCCTCACATTAATCCTAATTCTAACCCTCACCCTCACCATAACCCTAAACCTCATCCTCACCCTAAACCTCACACTAACTCTAACCCTAACCCTAATGCTTAATCGAACCCTCATCTTAACCCTAACCCTAACCCTAAACCTAATCCTAACCCTCACCCTTATCTTAATCCTCACCCTCAGCCTAAACCTCACCTTTATCCTTACCATCATCCTCACCCTAACCCTAAACCTCATCCTAACCCTCACTCTAACTGTAAACCTAACCATCACCCTAACCCTAACCGTCACCCTCAATCTCATGCTCAGCCTAAACCTAAGCCTAAGCCTCACCCTCACCTTAGCCCTCACCCTAACAATAATCCTAACCCTATCCCTCATCCTAACGCTCCCCCTAACCCTAACCCTAACCAACAGGCTAACCCTGAACCTCAACCCACCCTCACCCTCAGAGTAACCCTAACCCTAAGCCTAACACTAACCCTAAGCCTCATATACCCTAATCCTAACCATCATCCTAACCCTAACCCTAACCCTAAACCTCAACCTAACCCTCACCCTAACCTTATCCATAACAGTTACACTAACCCTTGACCTAACCCTCTCCCTAACCCTAAATACAATCCCTAAACTCACTCTCACCCTAACCCAAATCCTAACGCTAAACCTCACCCGAACCCTAACCCTCACCGTCACTGTGACCCTAACCCATATCCTAACCCACACCCTAACTCTAACCCTAAACCTCACCCAAACACTAATCCTAACCATCACCCTCACCCTAGCCCTCACCCGAACCCTAATCGTAACCCTAATCCTCATCCTAACCCTCACCCTAACAATAACCCTAACCCTCACCCTAATCCTAAGCCTAAATCTAACCCTCAACCTAACCGTAACCCTCACTCTCACTGTAACCCTAACCCTAACCCTACCCTAACCCTAAACTTAACTCGAACCTTAACTCTCACCCTAACCTTACCCCTAACTCTCACCCTAACCCTAACCCTCACCCTCACCCTCACCCTAAACCTAACCCTAAGCCTAAACCTAACCCTAACCCTAACCCTCACACTCACCCTAACCCTTACCCTAATCCTCATCCTAACAGCCTTACCCTCAACCACACCCTAACCCTCACTGTAACCCTAACTCTAACACTAACCCTAAACCTAACCCTCAATCTCAGACTCAACCTAACCCTAACTCTAACCCTAAACCTCACACTCACCCTAACCCTAACCCTAAACCTAACCCTAAACTTCACTCTAACCCTAAGCCTAAAGCTCACCCTCACCCTAGCCCTCACCCTAACCCTAATCCTAACCCTAACCCTCATCCTAACACTCACCCTAACACTAACCATAACCCTAACCCTCAACCTAAGCCTAACACTCACCCTCATTCTAACCCTTACACTAACCTTCTCTCTAACCCTAAACTTAACGCGAAACCTAACTCTCACCCTAACCCTAATCCTAATACTCACCATTACGCTAACCCTCACCCTCACTCTCACCCTCACCTTCAGCCTAACACTAAGCCTAACCCTAACCCTAACCCTAAACCTCACACTCACCCTAACCCTAAATCTAATCCTAATCCTAACACTAAACCTAAACCTCACCCTCACCCTCACCCTAACCATAAACCTCACCCTGACCCTAACCCTACCACTAAACCTCACCCTCAACCTAACCTTAACTCTAACACTACCCCTAACACTTAACCTCACCCTATCCCTAACCCTAAACCTCACACTAAACCTCATGCTCAGCCTAATCCTATGCCTAACTGTAACCCTAATCCTAACCCTCACACTCACACTAACCCTTACTCTAATCCTAATCCAAACCCTAACCCTAAACCTCACCCTCACAATAGCCCTCACCCTAACCCTAATCCTAACCCTAACCCTCATCCTAAACCTCACCCTATCCCTAACCCTAACCCTCACTCTCACCCTAACCCTAACCCTAACCCTCAAACTAATCCTAACCCTCACCCTCACTGTAACCCTTACCCTAACCCTCACCCTAACCCTAAACTTAATCTGAACAGTAACTCTCACCATAACCCTAACCCTAACACTCACCCTAAACATAACCCTCACCCTCACCTTCAGCCTAATACTAAGCCTAACCCTAACCCTAACCCAACGCCTCACAATCACCCTAACCCTAGCCCTAATCCTAATCCTAACACTAACCCTAAACCTAACCCTCACCCTAACCCTCACCTTAAGCCTAACCCTAACATTAATCTTAACCCTAATCCTAACCCTAAACATCATCCTCACCCTAAACCTCACATTATCCCTAACACTAATCCTCAATCTAACCCTCACCCTAGCCCTCACCCTAACCCTAACACTCATCCTCACCCTAAACCTCACACTAACCCTAATACTAATCCTCAATCTAACCCTCACCCTCACCCTAACCCTAAATCTAACCCTCATCCTAACCCTCACCCTCACCCTAACCCTAAACCTAACCTTCACCTAAAACTAACCCTCACCCTGACCCTAACCCTACCCCTAAATCTCACCCTCACCCTAAACCTAACTCTAACCCTACCCTAACACTAAAACTCACCCTTACCCTAACCCTAACCCTCACCCTCACCGTAACCTCAACCATAACCCTAACCCTAACAATAACCCTCACCCTCATCTTAACCCTAATCCTAACCCTAACCCTCACCCTCACCCTAAACTTCACCCTCACCGTAACCCTAACCCCCATCCTAACCCTCACACTAACCCTAAACCTAAACCTAAATCTTACTGTAACACTAACCCTAACCCTCACCCTCACCCTAGCCCTCACCCTAAACCTAATCCTCACCCTAACCCTAAATTTAACCGAACCGTAACTCTCACTCTAGCCCTAACCCTAACCCTCACCCTAACCCTAACCCTCACCCTCACCCCCACCCTCAGCCTAAACATAAGCCTAAACCTAAGCCTAACCCTAATCCTCACACTCAACCTTACCTTACCCTAATCCTAATCGTAACACTAAGCCTAACCCTCACCCTCATCCTAACGCTAACTCTAACACTAAACCTAACACTAACCATCAACTTCAGCCTCAACCTTACAATAACAATAACCCTAAACCTCACTCTCACCCTAACCCTAAACCTCACCCTAACCCTAACTCTAAACCTCACCCTCACCCCAGCCCTCACCCTAACCCTAATCCTAACCCTAACCCTCATCCTAACCCTCCCCATAACCCTAAACCTAACCCTCACCCTAACCCTAACCCTCACCTTCACCCTCACCCTCAGGTAACCCTAAACATAAACCTAAGTTTAAGCATAAACCTAACCCTAAGCCTCACACTCACCCGCACCCTCAACCTCAACCTAACCCTCTCCCTAAACCTATATCTAACCCTAAACCTCACCCTCACCCTAAACCTAACCCTAACTCTAACCCTCACCCGCACCCTCACCCTCACCAAAACTAATACCCTAACCCTAACAATAACACTAACCCTAACCCTAAGCACCACCCTAACTATAATTCTCACCCCCACCCTCATCCTCAGCCTAACCCTAAGCCTAATCCTAACCCTCAAACTAACTCTTATACTCATGCTCACCCTAACCGTAATCCCAAACCTAATCCTATCCCTAAATCTCAACCTAACCCTCACCCTCACCCTAACCCTAACACTAACCCTAACCATAAACCTCACCCTAAAACTCCCCCTAAACCTAACTCTAACCCTAAAATTCACCCTCACCCTAACAATAACCCTAAGCCTAACCCTAATACTCACCCCCACCCTGACCCTCAACCTAACCCTAACCCTAACGCTAACCCTAACCCTAATCCAAAACCTCACCCAAACACTAACCCTAACCCTCACCCTCACCCTGGCCCTCACCTGAACCCTAATCCTAACCCTAATCCTCATCCTAACCCTCACCATAAACCTAACCCTAACACTCACCCTAATCCTAACCCTAACCCTAACTTTCAACCTAACCCTAACCCTCACCCTCAATGGAACCCTAACCCTAACACTCACCCTAACCCTAAACTTAACCCGAACCCTAACTTTCATCGTAACCCTACCCCTAACTCTCACCCTAACCCTAACCCTCACCCTCACCCTCACCATAAGCCTAACCCTAAGCCTAAGCCTAACCCTAACCCTAACCCTCACACTCACCCTAACCCTTACCCTAATCCTAATGCTAAGACTAAGCCTTACCCTCACCCTAACCCTCACCATAACCCTAACTCTAAAACTAACCTTAACCTTACCCTCACCCTCAGACTCTCCCTAACCCTAACTCTAACCCTAAACCTCACCCTAACCCTAACGCTTAACCTAAACCTAAACCTCACCCTAACCCTAACCCTAAACCTCCCCCTCCCCCTAGTCCTCACCATAAACCTAATCCTAACCCTAACCCTCATCCTAACCCTCACCCTAACACTAACCATAACCCTAACCCTCAATCTAACCCTAACCCACACCCTCACTGTAACCCATACCCTAACACTCACCCTAACCCTAAATTTAACCCGAACACTAACTCTCACCCTAATCCTAACCCTAACACTCACCCTAACCCTAACCTTCACCCTAACCCTCACCTTCAGCCTAACACTAAGCCTAACCCTAACCTTAACCCGAACCCTCATACTCACCCTAAACCTAACCCTAATCCTAATTCTAACACTAACCCTAATCCACACCCTCATCATAACCCTCACCTTAAGCCTAACCCTAACATTAATCCTAATCCTAACCCTAACCCTAAACCTCATACTCACCGTAAACCTCACACTAACCATAACACTAATCCTCAATCTAACCCTCACCCTCATACTCACCCTAGCACTCACCCTAACCCTATCCCTCAACCTCACCCTAAACCTCAAACTAACCCTAACACTAATCCTCAATCTAACCCTCACCCTCACCCTAATCCTAACCCTCACCCTGAACCTAACCCTACCCCTAAACCTCAACCTCAACCTAACCCTAAATCTAACCCTAACCCTAACACGAAACCTCACCCTATCCCTAACGCTAACCCTCACACTCAACCTCATGCACAGCCTAACCCTAAGCCTAACACTAACCCTAACCCTAACACTCAGCCTAAACCTTACCCTAACTCTAACCCTAAACGTCACACTCACCTGCACCCTCACCATCACTGTAATTCTAAACCTAACCCTAACACTAACCCTAAACCTCACCCTAACTCTAATCCTAACCCTAACCCTCATCCTCACAGTAACTCTAACCCTAACCTTAACCCAAACCCTAAACCTCACCCTAACCGTAACCCTAACCCTAACCCTAACCCTCCCCCAACCCTATGTCTAACCCTAAAAATCACCCTCACCCTAACCCTAACATTAACTCTAACCCTAACCCTCACCCTAACCCTCATCCTAACCCTTTATCTAACCATAAACCTCACCCTCACGCTTACCCTAACCCTAACCCTAACTCTAAACCCCAGCCTAACCCTAACCCTAACCCTCAACCGCACTCTCAACTTCATCGTAACTCGAACCTTACCCCTATCAATATCACTAACCCTAACCCTAACCATCACCCTAACCCTAATCCTCACCCCCACCCCCACCCACAGCCTAACCCTAAGCCTAAGCCTAACCCTCAGGGTAACCCTCATACTCAATCTCAACCTAAACCTAATCCTAACGCTAACCCTATCCCTAAACCTCAACCTACCCCTCACCCTCACCCTCACCCTAACCATAACCCTAACCCCAAACCTCACCATAACCCTTCCCCTAACCCTAACTCTAACCCGAAACCTCACCCTCACCCTAACCCTAACCCTAACTCTAACCCTAAACCTCACCCTAAACCTAACCCTCACCCTCAACCTCAACCTCACTGTAACTCTAACCCTAATCCTAACAATAACACTAAACTTAACCCTGATCCTAACCCTAACCATAACCCTCACACTCATCCTCACCCTCACAGCAAACTTAACCCTAACCATAACACTAAAAATAACCCTAACCCGAACCCTAACCCTAATCCTCACACCCACCCTCACCCTCAGCCTAACCCTAACCCTAACCCTAACACTCAAGGTAACACTAACCCTAACCCTAACCCTAACCCTAAACCAAACCCTAAACCTAACCCTAATCCTCAGCCTCACCCTCACCCTAACCCAAATCCTATCATTAACCCTCACCCTAACCCTAAGCCTAACCCTAACACTACTCCTAACCCTCACACTCACCCTCACCCTAACCCAAATGCTAAACCTAAACCTATTCCTAAACCTCATCCTAGCCCTCACCCTAAACCTAATCCTAACCCTAAACCTCATCATAAACCTCACCCAAACCCTGACCTAACCCTCACCCTAACCCTAAACCTAAACCTCACCCTCATGCTAGGCCTAAGCCTAAGCCTAAGTTTAAGTCTAACCCTAACCCTCACCCTATCCCTAACCCTAACACTATACCTAACTCTAACCCTAAGTCTCACCCTCACCCTAAACCTAACTCTAACACTAACCCTAAACCTAAACCTTATCCTAACCCTAAGCGTAACCCTCACCCTCACCATAACAGTAACCCTAACCCTAACAATAACATTAACCCTAAACCTAACCCTCACCCTAACCATATCTCTCACCCTAACCCTCACCTTAACCCTAACCCTAACCCTAAACCTCACCCTAAAACTAACACTAAACCTCACACTCAACCTAGCCCTCACCCTAACCCTAATCGTAACCCTAATACTCATCCTATCCCTCACAATAACCCTAACCCTAAACCTCACCTTAACCCTAACCCTAACCAACAACCTAACCCTAACCCTCACCCTCAATGTAACTCTAAACCTCATCCTAACCCTGACTCTAACCCTAATCCTAAACCTAAACTTCACCCTAACACTCACACTCAACATAACCCTTACTGTAATCCTAATCCTAACCCTAATCCAAAACCTCACCCTAAGCCTCACCTTAACCCAAAGTCTAACCCTAAACCTCACCCTCACCCTAACCCTAACCATAAACCTCACCCTAATCCTAAGCCTAAACATAACCCTCACCCTAGCCCTCACTCAAACACTAATCCTAACCCTAACCCTCATCCTAACCCTAACCATAAACCTAACCCTAACCCTCATCCTAACCCTAACACTCAACCTCAGCCTAACCCTAAGCATAAACCTAAGCTTAAGCATAAACCTAACCCTAAACCTCACACTCATATGCACACTCACCCTCACCCTAACCCTAACCCAAAACCTAACCCTCAACCTGAACCTAACCCTAAAACTAACCCTAGACTTAACGCTCCCCCAACCCTCCCCCTAACCCTATATCTAAAACTAAACCTCACCCTCACCCTAAACATAACCCTAAACCTAAACCCCTCCCTAACCCTAAACCTAACCCTCACACACACCCTCACTGTCACCGGAACGCAAACCCTAACCCTAACAATAACACTAACCCTAACCCTAACCATCACCCTAAACCTAATCCTCTCCCCCACCCTCACCCTCAGCCTAACCCTAAGCCTAAGCCTAACCCTTACCCTAAGCCTCATACTCATGCTCAACCTAACCCTAATCCTAAACCTAACCCTATCCCTAAACCTCAACCTAACCCTCACCCTCACCCTAACCCTAACACTAACCCTAACCCGAAACCTCACCCCAACCCTCCCCCAATCCTAACTCTAACCCTAAAACTCACCATCACCCTAACAATAACCCTAAGCCTAAACCTAATCCTCAGACCCACCCTCACCCTCATCCTAACCCTAACCCTAAATCTAACCCTAACCCTAACACTAAACCTTACCATATCCCTAACCCTAACCCTCACACTCAACCTCATGCTCAGCCTTACCCTAAGCCTAAAACTAACCCTAAACCTAACCCTCACACTCACCCTAACCCTTACCCTATTGCTAATCCTAACACTAAGCCTTAACCTCACCCTCACCCTACTCCCTCACCATAACCCTATCTCTAACACTAACCCTAACCCTAACACTCTGCATAACCCTAACCCTAACTCTAAACCTAAACCTCACACTAACCTGCACCCTCACCGTCACTGTAATTCTAACGCTAACTCTAACCCTAACACTAAACCTCACCCTAACCCTAACCCTAACCCTAACCCTAATCTTCACCCTAACCCTATATCTAACCCTAAACCTCACCCTCACCCTAACCCTAACCCTCACCCTAATCCTAAGCCTAACCCTAAACCTCAAACTAACCCTAACCCTCACCCTCACTGTAACCTTAACTCTAACCCTCACCCTAAACCTAAATTTACCCAGAACCCTAACTCTCACCCTAACCCTACACCTAACCCTCACCCTAACCCTAACCCTCACCCTCACCCTCACCCTCAGCCTAACCCTAAGCCTAACCCTAACCCTAACCCTAACCCTCACACTAACCCAAACCCTTACTCTAATCCCAATCCTAACACGAAGCCTTACCCTCACCCTCACCCTAACCCTCACAGTAACAATAACTCTAACACTAACTCTAACCCTAACCCTCACCCTCAGCCTCACCCTAAAGCTACATCTAACCCTAAACCTCACGCTCACCCTAACCCAAACCCTAAACCTAACACTTAACCTCACCATAACCCTAACCCTAACACTCATCCTAACCCTAACCCTCACACTCACCCTAAACCCAACCCTAATCCTAATCTTAACACTAACCCTAAACCTCACCCTCACCCTAACCCTCATGTTAAGACTAACCCTAACATTAATCCTAACCCTAACCCTAACCCTAAATCTCAATCTCACCCTAAAACTCACACTAACCCTAACACTAATCCTCAATCTAACCCTCAACCTCACCCTCACCCTAGCCATCACCCTAACCCTAACCCTCATCCTCACCCTAAACCTCACACTAACCCTAACACTAATCCTCAATCTAACACTCACCCTCACCCTCACCCTCACCCTAACATTAACCCTCACCCTAAAGGTAACCCTCACCCTTACCATAACCCTGACCCTCAGCCTAAATTTCAACTTTACCCTTACCGTCACCCCCACCCTAACCCTCACCCTAACCCTACCCCTCACTCTGACCCTAAAGCTATCCCTAAACCTCACTCTCACCCTAACCCTGACTCTAACCCTAAACCTAACACTAAACCTTACCCTATCCCTAACCCTCAACCTCATGCTCAGCCTAACCCTAAGCCTAAGGTTATCCCTTACCCTAAACTTCACCCTCATCCTAGCCCTCACCCTAACCCTAATCCTAACCCTAACCCTCATCCTAACCCTAACCCTCATCCTAACCCTCGCCCTAACCCTAACCATAACCATCACCCTAACCCTAATCCTCAGCAGCACCCTCGCCCTCAGCCTAACCCAAAGCCTAAGCCTAAGCCTAACCCTACCCTCACACTCACCTTCAATCTAACCCTAAGCCTAATCCTAACCCTAAGCCTAAACCTAAACCTATCCCTAAACCTCAGCCTAACCCTAACCCTAACCTTAACCCTAACACTAACCCTAACATTAACGCTCGAACTAACCCTCCAACTAACATTAAATCTATCACTAAACCTCACCCTCACCTTAACTCTAATCCTAAACCTAACCCTAAACCTCACCCTAACCCTATCCCTAACCCTCACACTCACCCTTACCATAACTCTAACCCTAACCCTAAAAATAACATTAATCTTATCCCTAAACATAACCCTAACCCTAACCCTAATCCTAAAACTCACCCTAACCATAATCTTAACACTAACCCTCATCCTAACCCTAACCCAAACCCTACGCCTAAACCTACACCTTACCCTAACACTAACCCTAAACCTCACCCTCACCCTAGCCCTCACCCTAACCCTAATCCTAACCCTAACCCTAATCCTAACCCTCCCCATAACCCTAACCCTAACCCTCACCCTCACCCTCACCCTCCGCCTAATCTTAAGCCTAACCCTAAACCTAACCCTAACCCTCACACTCCCCCTAACCCTAACCCTAATCATAATCCTAACCCTAACCCTAACCCTCAACCTCACTCTAACCCTAACCCTCACCCTCAACCTCAGCCTAACCCTAAGCTTTTCCCTAACCCTAACCCTAATCCTCACCCTCACCCTAACCCTAATCCTACTCCTAACCCTAATCTTAACCCACAACCTAAATCTCAACTTAAGGATAACCCTAATATTAATCCTAACCCTAACCTTCACCGTCAGCCTCACCCTAACACTAACTCTAACACTAAACCTCACCCTGACCCTAAACCTAAACCTGACCCTCACCCTAGCCCTCACCCTAACATTAACCCTAACACTAAACCTCATCCTATCCATCCCCCTAACCCTTACCCTAACCCTCACCCTAACCCTAACCCTTTCCCTCAACCTCAACCTCAGCCTAACCATAAGTCTAACCCTAAACCTAACTCTAACACACACACTCACCTCACCATAACCCTAATCCTGACCCTAAACCTCACCCTCACCCTCATCCTCACTGTAACCCTAAGCCTAACCATAACCCTAACCCTAACCTCACACTCACCCTAACCTTTACCCTAATCCTAATCCTAAACCTAACACTGACCCTCACCCTCAGCCTCAGCTTAACCCTAACTCTAACACTAAACCTCACTCTCACCCTAACACTAACCCTAACCCTAAACCTCACCCTAACCCTAACCCTAAACCTCACCCTCACCCTAGCCATCACCCTAACCCTAATCCTTTCCCTAACCCTCATCCTAACCCTGCCCCTAACCCTAACCCTAACCCTCACCCTAACAATAACCCTCATACTCACCCTCACTCTAACTCTAATCCTACCCCTAACCCTAAACCTCACCCTAACCCTAACCCTAACCCTCCCCCTCACTCTCCCCCTCACCATAACTAAAACCCTAAACCTAACAATAACACTAATACTAATCCTAATCCTAAACCTAATTGTAATCCTAACACTCTCTCTCATGCTAACCCTAATCCTAACCCTAACCCTCACTCTAACCCTAATCCTCAACCTCACGGTAACCCTAACCCTCAACCTAACCGTCACCCTAACCCTAACCCTAACCCTAAACCTTAATCTAACACTAACCCTAACCCTCACCCTCAGCCTAGCCCTCACCCTAACCCTAATCCTAAACCTAATCCTCATCCTTACTCTCACCCTAACTGTAACCTTAACCCTCACCCTAGCCCTAACTCTAAGTCTAATCCTCAATGTAACCCTAAACCTCATGCTTACATTAACCCTAATCCTAACCCTCACCCTAACCCTAAACATAACCGAACCCTAACTCTCACCCTAACCCTAACCCTAACACTCACCCTAACCCTAACCCTAACCCTCACCCTCACCCTAACCCTAATCCAAACGCTAACACTAACCCTAACCCTAATCCTAACACTCACCCTAAAGCTAACCATTATCCTAAACCAAACCCTCAACCTAACCCTAATCATTACCCTGACCATAACCATAATCCTCAACCTAACCCTCACCCTAACCCTAACCCTAACCCTAAACCTTAATCTAACACTAACCCTAACCCTGAACCTCACCCTAGTCCTCACCCTAACCCTAAGCCTAACCCTAATCCTCATCCTTACCTTCACCCTACCCTAACCTTAACCCTCACCCTAGCCCTAAACCTAACCCTAATTCTCATTGTAACCCTAAACCTCACACTCACCGAAACCCTAACCATAACCATAACACTAATCCTAACACTCACCCTTACACTAACCTTAATCCTAAACCTAACCCTCACCCTAACCCTAATCATCACCCTGACCGGAACCCTAACTCTCAAACTTACCCTCACCCTAACCCAAACCCTAAACCTTAATCTAACACTAACCCTAACCTTCACACTCACCCTAGCACTCACCCTAACCCTAATCCTAACCCTAATCCTCATCCTTACCCTCACCATCACCCTAAACTTAACCCTCACCCTAGCCCTAACCCTAAGGGTAATCCTCAAAGTAACCATAAACCTCATGCTCACCTTAACGCTAACCCTAACCCTCACCCTAACCATAAACATAACCAAGCCCTAACTCTCACCTTAACCTTAACCCTAACCCTAAACCTTAATCTAACACTAACCCTAACCCTCACCCTCACCCTCAGCCTAACCCTAAGCCAAACCCTAACCCTAGCCCTAATTCTCACACTCACCCTAACCCTTACCCTAAACCTAATCCTAACCCTAAGCCTAAGCCTCACCCTCAACCTAACCCTCACCCTAACCCTAAATCTAACACTAACCCTAACCCTAACCCTCAACCTCAGCCTCATCCTACCCCTAACTCTAACCTAAAACGTCACCCTCACCCTAACACTAACCCTACCTCTAAACCTAAACCTCACCCTAACCCTAACCCTAACCCTAAACCTCACCCTCACCCTAGCCCTCACCCTAACACTAATCCTAACCCTAACCCTCATCCTAACCCTCACCCTAACACTAACCATAACCCTCACGCTAACCTTAACCCTAATCCAAACAATCACCCTCATTCTAACCCTAACCTTCACCCTCACTGTAACCCTTACCTTAACCCTCAACCTAAACCTAAACTTAACCCGAACACTATCATCCTTACCATAATACTAAGCCTCAAGCTAACCCTAACCCTAAACCTCATTCTCACCCTAACCACACCCAACCCTAATCCTAACCCTATCCCTTTTCCTAACCCTCCCCCTAACCCTTACCCTAACCCTCACCCTAACACTAACCCTCAGCCTCACCCTCAGTCTCAGCCTTACCCTAAACCTAAGCCTAAGCCTAACCCTAACTCTAACCTCACCCTCAGCCTAACCCTAAGCCTAACCCTAAACCTAACCCTAACACACACACTCACCCTCACCCTAAACCTCACCCTAACCCTAACCCTCATCCTAACCCTCCCCATAACCCTAACCCTAACCCTAACACTAACCCACACCCTCACCCCCAGCATAATCCTAAGCCTAACCCTAACCCTAACCCTCACACTCACCCAAAACCTAACCCTAAACCTCACCCTAACCCTAACCCTCACCCTCAACCTCAGCCTAACCCTAACCCTATCCCTAACCCTAATCCTACTACTAACCCTAATCCTAAACCTCACCCTCAACCTAAACCTCAACTTAAGGCTAAGCCTAACATTAATCCTAACCGTAACCCTCACCTTCAGCCTCACCCTAACACTAACTATACCAGTAAAGCTCACCCTGACCCTAAACCTAAACCTCATCCTCACCCTAGCACTCACCCTAACCCTAACCCTAACACTAACCCTAATCCTAACCCTCACATTAAGCCTGACCCTAACATTAATTCTAACCCGAAATCTCACCCTCAGCCTCACCCTAACCCTAATTCTAACACTAAACCTCACCCTGACCCTAACCCTAAACCTAACCCTATCCCTAAACCTCATCTTAGCCCTATCCCTAACCCTCACCCTCACCCTCACCATAACCTTTACCCTAACAATAACACTAACAATAAACCTAACCCTAACCCTAACCCTCACCCTAACCCTAACCATCACCATAATGCTTACCCTCACCCTAATACTAACCCTAACCCTAACACTAAACCTCACACTAACCCTAACCATTACCCTAACCATAATCTTCACCCTAACACTAACCCTAAACCTCACCCTCTCGCTAGACCTCTCCCTAACCCTAATCCTCATCCTCACCCTAAACTTCACACTAACCCTAACACTAATCCTCAATCTAACCCTCACCCTCACCATATCCCTAACCCTAACCCTCACCCTAACCCTAAAAGCCACTCTTCCCATAACCCTCACCCTCAGCCTAACCCTCACGTTTACCCTTACCATCACCCCCACCCTAACCCTCACTCTAACCCTAACTGTAACCATCACCCTAACCCTAACTCTACCCCTAAACCTCACCCTCACCCTAACCCTAACTCTAACCCTGAGCCTATAACTAACCCTCACCCTAACCCTAACTGTAACCATCACCCTAACCCTAATCCTCACCCCCACCGTCACCCTCAGCCTAACCCTAAGCCTAAGCCTAAACCTAACCCTAAACCTCACACTCACCCTCACCCTAACCTAATCCTAACCCTAAACCTAACCCTAAACCTCACCCTAACCCTCAACCTAACCTTAAATCTAACACTTACCCTAACCCTAACCCTCGACGCAACCCTCCAACTAAACCTAAATCTAACCCTAAACCTCAAGCTCAACCTAACGCTAATCCTAACCCTAACCCTAAACCTCACCACAATCCTAACACTCACCCTCACCCTCACCCTCACCATAACTCTAACCCTAACCCTAACAATAACAGTAATCCTAACCCTAAACTTAACCCTAACCCTAACCTAAACCTAATGCTAACACTCAACCTCACGCTAACTCTAACCCTAACTCTCACCGTAACCCTAACCCTCATACTAACCCTCATACTAAACCTAACCCTAAAGCTAAACTTTACCCTAACACTAACCCTAATCCTCAACTTCACCATAGCCCTCACCCAAAACCCTAGTTGTAAACCTAATCCTTATCCTAACCCTCACCCTAACTCTAAGCCTAACCCTAATCCTAACCCCAACGCTCACTGTAACCATAACACTAACCCTAACCCTAAACCTAACCTTTAATTTAACACTAAACCTAATCCTAATCCTCAGCCTCACCCTGACCCTAATACAAACTGTAACCCTAACCCTCATCCTAACTCTAAGATTAAACCTAACCCTAATCCTAACCCTCACACTCACCCTCACCCTAACCCTAATCCTAAACCTAACAATATAAATAACCCTAAACCTCACCCTAACCCTCAGCCTAGCCCTCACACTTACATATATCCTAACCCTTACCCTCACCCTAACCATAAACCTCACCCTAACCCTAACCCTCACCCTAACACTTACCCTCACCCTATCACTAAGCCTAACCCTAACACTAACTCTCACACTAACCCTAAACATCACCCTAACCCTAACACTCACCCTAAAACTAACCCTAACCCTCACCCTCACCCTAGCCTTCACCCTAACCCTAACACTCACCCTCAACCTCAACCTCAGCCTAACGCTAAGCCTAACCCTAAACCTAACCCTAACCCTCACACTCACCCTAACCCTAACCCTAATCCTAATCCTAAACCTCACCCTCACCCTAACCCTCACCCTAAACCGAACCCTAAACCTAACAATAACCCTAACGCTAAACCTCAGCCTCAGCCTCACCCTAACCCTAACTCTAACCCTAAAGCTCACCCTCACCCTAACCCTAACCCTAAGCCTAACCTTAAACTTCACCCTCACACTCACCCTAGCCCTTACCCTAAACCTAACCCTCACCCTGACACTCCCCCTAACCCTAACCCTCACCCTCAACCTCACCCTCAGCCTAACCCTCAGCCTAACCCTAAACCTAAACCTAACACACACATTCACGCTCACTCTAACCATAATCCTATCCCTAAACCTAACTCTAACCCTAACCCTCCCCCTAACTCTCACCCCAACCCCAACCCTAAAACTAACCCTTACCCTAACCCTCAACCTAAACCTCGCCCTAACCCTAACTCTAACGCTAAACCTCACCCTCACCCTAACCCTAACTCTAACCCTAACCAAAAACCTAAACCTCACCCTAACACTAACACTAAACCTAACCCACAACTTCACCCTCAGGCTAACCCTAAACCTAACACTCACACTCACCCAATCCCTAACCCTAAACCTCACCCTAACCCTAACCCTCACCCTCAACGTCTGCCTAACCCTAAGCCTATTCCTAACCCTAACCCTAATCCTCACACTCACCCTTACACTTACCCTTATCCTAATCCTAACCCTAACCCTAACCCTCAACCTCACCCTAACCCTAACACTCAGCCTCACCCTCACCCTCACCATAACTCTAACCCTAACCCTAACAATAACAGTAATCCTAACCCTAAACCAAACCCTAACCCTAACCCTAAACCTAATGCTAACAGTAACCTCACCCTAACACTAATCCTAACCCTAACCCTAATCCTAACCCTAACCATCACCCTCACCCTAACCCTAACCCTAAACCTTAGCCTAACACTTACCCTAAAGCTCACCTTCACCCTAGCCCTCACCCTAACCCTAATTGTAACCTAATTCTCATCCTAACACTCACCCTAACTCTAAGCCTAACCCTAACCCTAACCCTAAGCCCAACCCTCACTGTAACACTAACACTAACCCTAACCCTAACACTAACCCTAAACCTAACACTAAACCTTACCCTAATCCTCATCCTCACCCTCACCCTAACCCAAACCCTAACCCTAACCCTCCTCCTAACTCCAAGCCTAACTCTAACCCTAATCCTAACCCTCACACTCACCCTCAACCTAAACCTAATCCTAAATTTAAGCCTATCCCTAACCCTAACACTCACCCTAACCCTCAGCCTAGACCTCACCCTTACACTTATCCTAACCCTAACCCTCACCCTAACCATAAACTTCACCCTAACACTAACCCCCACCCTAACGATTACCCTCAACCTAACACTAACCCTAACTGTAACACTAACACTCACACTAACCCTAAACATCACCCTAACCCTAAAACTCACCCTAACACTAACCCTAACCCTCAACCTCACCCTAGCCTTCAGCCTAACCCTAACCCTCATCCTCACCATAAACCTCACACTAACCCTAACACTAATCCTCAATCTAACCCTCAACCTCACCCTAACGCTAACTCTAACCCTCACCCTAACCCTAACCCTCACCCTTACCGTAACCCTCACCCTCAGCCTAACCGTCACCTTTACCATTACCGTCAACCCCACGCTAACCCGCACCATAAACCTAACCCTCCGCCTAACTAAAACTGTACCCCTAAACCTCACCCTCAACCTAACCCTTACTCTAACCCTAACCCTAACACTAAACCTCACTGTAACCCTAACCTTAACGCTCACCCTCACCGTAACTGTAACCCTAAACCTAAACCTAACAGTAACCCTAAAACTAACCCAAACCCTCACCCTAAACATAACACTCACCCTAAACCTAACCCTCACCCTAACACCTACCCTCACCCCAACACTAACCCTAACCCTAACACTAACCCTCACACTAACCCTAAACCTCACACTAATCCTAAAAGTCACATTAAACCTAACCTAACCCTAATCCTCACCCTCATCCTAACCCTCACCCTAACCCTCACCCTAACCCTCACCCGTACTTTCATCTTCCCCCTGACATGAACCTTAACCCTAAAAATAACACTAACCCTAACCCTATCTATCACCCTAACCTTAATCATCACCCCCACCCTCACCCTCAGCCTATCCCTAAGCCTAAGCCTAACCCTCACCCTAACGCTCATACTCACGCTCACCCTATCCCTAATCCTAAACATAAGCCTATCCCTAAAACTCAACCTAACACACACCTTCCCCTTAACCCTAAAACTAACCCTAAACCTCACCCTAATCCTCCCCCTAACCCTAACTCTAACACTAAACTTCACCCTCACCCTAACCCTAACCCTAACTCTAAACCTAAACCTCACCCTAAACCTAACCCTCAACCTCAACCTCACTGTAACTCCAACCCTAACCCTAACAATAACACTAACTTAACCCTAATCCTAACACTAACCATAACCCTTACCCTCAGCCTCACCCTCACTGCAAACTTAATCCTAACTATAACACTAACAATAACCCTAACCCTATCCCTAACTCTAATCCTCACCCGCACACTCACACTCAGCCTAACCCTAACCCTAACCCTCACCTTCACCCTCACCATAATGGTAACCCTAACCCTAACCCTAACATTAACCCTAACCCTAACTTTACCCCTCAACCTAAACATAATCCTCAACCTAACCCTAACCCTCAACTTAACACGTACCCTCACCCTAACACTAACACTAACCTTCACCCTCACCCTAACCCTAATCCTAACCCTAAACCTCAACCTAACCCTAACCCTCACCCTCACCATAACCCTTCCTCTAACCCTCACCCTAACCCTAAACTTGACCCGAACCCTAACTCTCACCCTAACCCTAAATCTAACCCTCTCACCCTAACCCTAACCCTCAACCTTACCGTAACCATCACCCTCAGCCTCACCCTCACATTTACCCTTACCATCACCCCTACCTTAACCCTCACCCTAACACTAACACTCACCCTAACCCTCATCCTAAAACTAACTTTAACTCTAAATCTCACCCTCACCCTAACCCTAACTCTAACCCTAACCCAAACCCTAAACTTCAACCTAAAACTAACCCTAACCCTAATCCACACCCTAACTCTCAGACGAATCCTAAGCCTAAACCTAACCCTAACCATCACACTCACCCTAACCCTAACCCTAAACCTCACCCTAACCCTAACCCTCACCCTCAACCTCAGCTTAACCCTAAGCCTGTCCCTAACCCTAACCCTCAGGCTCACCCTAACATTAACCCTAATCCTACTCCTAATCCTAAACCTAACCCTCACCCTCAACCTAACCCTCACCTTAAGCCTAACCCTAACATTAATCCTAAACCTAACCCTCACCCTCAGCCTCAACCTAACCCTAACTCTAACACTGAACCTCACCCGGACCCTAACCCTAACACTAACCCTATCCCTAAACCTCATCCTAGACCTAACCCTAACCCTTAACCTCACCCTAAGCATAACCCTCACCCTAACCCAAACCCTCACCCTAAAACTTACTCTCACCCTAACGCTAACCCTCACCCTAAAACTTACACTCACCCTTACACTAACCCTAACCCTAACACTAACCCTAACCATCACCCTAACCCTAAACCTCACTCTAACCTTAACCCTAAACCTCACCCTCTCCCTAGCCCTCACCCTCATACTCACCCTAAACTTCACACTAACCCTAACAGTAACCCTCAATCTAACCCTCACCCTAACCCTCACCCTAACGCTCACCCTCACCCTCACCCTCACCCTTACTGTAACCCTCACCCTCAGCCTAACCCTCACCTTTACCCTTACCGTCACCCCCACACTAACCCTCACTCTAACGCTAACCCTCACCCTAAACCTAACTCTACCCCTAATCCTCACCCTCACCCTAACCCTAACTCTAAACCTAAACCTAACACTAACCCTCACCATAACCCTAACCCTAACCATCACCCTAACCCTAATCCTCAACCCAACCCTCACCCCCAGCCTAACCCGAAGCCTAAGCCTAACCCTAACCCTAAAACTCACAGTCACCCTCACCCTAACACTAATTCCAAACCTAAACCTAACCCTAACACTAAACCTCAACCTAATCCTGACTCTAACTTTAAACCTAACAATAACCCTAACCCTAACCCTCGACCTAACCCTCCAACTAAACCTAAATCTAACCTAAACCTCACCCTCACCCTCACCCTAATCCTAACCCTAACCCTAAACCTCACCCTAACCCTAACCCTAACCCTCACCCCAACCCTCACGCTCACCATAACTCTAACCCTAACCCTAAAAATAACACTAATCCTAACAATAAACTTAACCCTATCCGTAACCGTAAACCTAATGCTAACACTCAACCTCACCCTAACCCTAATCCTAACCCTAACCCTCACCCTAACCCTAACTCTAAAACTAACCCTAACACTAACCATCACCCTAACCCTAATCCTCACCCCCAACCTCACCCTCAGCCGAACCCTAAGCCTAAGCCTAAGCCTAACACTAAACCTCACCCTCACCCTCACCCTTACCCTAATTCTAAACCTAATCCTAACCCTAACCCTAAACCTCAACCTAACCCTCAACCTAAACTTAACCCTAACACTTACCATAAACCTAACCTCCACCTAAGCCTCCAACTAATCCTAAATCTAACCATAAACCTCACCCTCACCCTAACCCTAATCCTAACCCTAACCCTAAACCTCACCCTAACCCTAACACTCACCCTCACCCTCACCCTCACCATAACTCTAATCCTAACCCTAACAATAACAGTAATCCTAACCCTAAACCTAACCCTAACCATAATCCTAACCCTAATGCTAACACTCAACCTCACCCTAACCCTAAACCTAACCCTAATCCTCACCCTCACCCTAACCCTCATCCTCACTGTAACCCTAACGCTCATTCTAACCCTCACCCTAACTCTAACACTAACCCTAAATCTTACTGTAACACTAACCCTTATGCTCACCTTCACCCTAGCCCTGACCCTAACCCTAATCGTAAACCTAATCTTCATTCTAAACTTCACCGTAACTTTAAGCCTAAACCTAACCCTAACCCTAACACCAACCCTCACTGGATCCCTAACACTAACCCTAACACTAACACTAACGCTAAACCTAACCCAAACCTAACCTTAAACCTAACCCTAATCCTCAGCCTCACCCTCACCCTAACCCAAACCCTAACCCTAAACCTCATCCTAACTCTAAGCTTAACCATAACCCTAGTCCTAACCCTCACCCTAACCCTAATCCTAAACCTATCCCTATCCCTAACCCTAACCATCAGCCTAACCCTTAACCTAGCCCTCACCCTTAATCTAATCCTAACCCTAACCCTCACCCTAACCATAACCCTCACCCTAACCCTAAACCTCACCCTAACACTTACCCTCACCCTAACACTAAACCTAATCCTATCAATAACTCTCACAATAACCCTAAACATCACCCTAACCCTAAACCTCACCTTAACTCTAACCCTAACCCTCACCCTCACACTAGACTTCAGGGTAACCCCAACCCTCATCTTCACCATAAATCTCACACTAACCCTAACACTAATCCTCAATCGAAACCCCAACCTCACCCTAACGCTAGCACTAACCCTCACCTTTACCCTAACACTCACCCTTACCGTAACCCTCAGCCTTAGCCTAACCCTCACCTTTACCTTTACCGTCACCCCCATGTTAACCCGCACCCTAACACTAACCCTCACCCTAACCCTAAATATATCCCTATACCTCACCCTCTCCCTAACCCTAACACTTACCCTAACCCTAACACTAAACCTCATTCTAACCCTAATCCTAACCCTCACCCTCACACTAACCATAACCCTCACCCTAAACCTAACACTCAACCTAACATTTACCCTCACCCTAACACTAACCATAACCCTAACACTAACACTCACACTAACAATAACCCTCACCGTAATCCTAAACCTCACCCTGACCCTAACCCTAACCCTCATCCTCACCCTAAACCTCACAATAAACCTACCCTAATCCTCAATCTAAACCTCACCCTAACTCTAAATGTAACCTTAACCCTTACCCTAACACTAAACCTAACCCTAACCCTCACCCTAACCCTAAACCTTAACCTAACACTAACCCTAACCCTCACCCTCAACCTAGCCCTCACCCTAACACTAATGCTAAACCTAATCCTCACCCTTAACCCTCAACCTCAGCCTAAACCTCATCTTTACCCTTACCATCATCATCACCCTAACCCTCACCCTAATGCTAAACCTCATCCTAACACTCACCCTAACCATAAACCTAACCATCAAACTAACCCTAACCCTCACCCTCAACCTCACGCTGAGCCTAACCCTAAGCCTAAGCCTAAGCCTAACCCTAACCCTCAACCTCACCCTCACCCTCACCCTAACCCTAACCCTAACCCTAACCCTAAACCTTAACCTAACACTAACCTTAACCCTCACCCTCAACCTAGCCCTCACCCTAACACTAATGCTAAACCTAATCCTCACCCTTAACCTCACCCTAACCCTAACCTTAACCCTCTCCCTAACCCTAACCATAACCCTCAACAAAACCCTAAACCTCACGCTCCGAAAAACTCTAACACTCACCCTAACCCTAAACATAAATGAACCCTAACTCTCACTCTAACCCTAAACCCAACCCTCACCCTCACCCTCACCTTCAGCCTGAACCTAAGCATAACCGTATCCCTCACACTCACCCTAACCCTTACCCTAAACCTAATCCTAACCCTAACTCTAACCCTCACCCTCAGCCTCACCCTAACCCTAAATCTAACCCTAAACCTCACCCTCACCCTAACGCTAACCCTAACCATAACCTTAAACCTCAACCTCACACTCACCCTAGACCTTACCCTAACCCTAATCCTAACCCTAACCCTCATCCTAACCCTCCCCTAACCCTAACCATCACCCTCAACCTCACCCTCAGCCTAACCCTAAGCCTATCCCTAAACCTAAACCTAACACACAACTCCCCCTCACTCTAACCCTAATCCTATTCCTAACCCTAACCCTAACCCTAACCCTTCCCTTAACTCTCACCCTAACCCTAACCCTAAAACTAACCCTTACCATAACCCTCAAACTAAACCTCACCGTAACCCTAACTCTAACCCTAAAACTCACCCTCACCCTAACCTAACTCTAACCCTAACCCAAACCCTAAACCTCACCCTAACACTAACCCTAACCCTAATCCACACCCTAACTCTCAGCCTAATCCTAAGCCTAACCCTAACAATAACCCTCACACTCACCTTAACCCTAACCCTAAACCTCACCCTAACCCTAACCCTCACCCTCAACCTCAGCTTAACCCTAAGCCTGTCCCTAACCCTAACCCTCAGGCTCACCCTAATATTAACCCTAATCCTACTCCTAATCCTAACCCTAACCCTCACCCTCAACCTAACCCTCACCTTAAGCCTAACCCTAACATTTATCCTAACCCTAACCCTCACACTCAGCCTCACCTTAAACCTAAATCTAACACTGAACCTCACCCTGACCCTAACCCTAACCCTAACCCTATCCCTAAACCTCATCCTAGACCTAACCCTAACCCTTAACCTCACCCTCACCATAACCTTAACCCTAACCCTAACACTAACAATAACCCTAACACTAACCCTAACCTTCACCCTAAACATAACCCTCACCCTAACCCTAACCCTTACCCTAACACTTACCCTCACCCTAACACTAACCCTAACCCTAACACTAAACCTCACACTAACCCTAACCATCACCCTAACCATAAACCTCATCCTAACACTAACACTAAACCTCAAACTCTCCCTAAACCTCGCCCTCAACCCGAAAGCTCATCCTCACCCTAAACATCACACTAAACCTAACACTAATCCTCAATCTAATACTCAACCTCACCCTAACCCTAACCCTAACACTCACCCTAACCTAACCCTCACCCTTACTGTAAACCTAACACTCAGCCTAACCCTGATATTTACCCTTACCGTCCCCCCCCAACCTAACCCTCACTCTAACCCTAACCCTCACCCTAATCCTAACACTACCCCGAAACCTCACCTTCACCCTAACCCTAAGTCTAACCCTAACCCTAACACTAACCCTCACAATAACCCTAACCCTAACAATCACCCTAACCCTAATCCTCACCCCCACCCTCACCCTCAGCTTAACCCTAAGCCTAAGCCTAACCCTAACCCTAAACCTCACACTCACCCTCACCCTAACGCTAACCCTAACCCTAAACCTCAACCTAACCCTAACCCTAACCCTAAACCTCACGCTAATCCTAACCCTAAACCTCACCCTCACCCTAGCCCTCACCCTAATCCTAATCCTAACCCTAAACCTCTTCCTAGCCCTCACCCTAACACTAACCCTAAACCTCACCCTCACCCTAACCATAATCCTAACCCTAACCCACAACCTAAACCTAACCGTCACCCTCACCGTAACCCTCACTCTAACCCTCACTCTAACTCTAATACTATCCCTAAACCTATTCCTAGCCCTCACCCTAACACTAACCCTAAACCTCACCCTCACCCTAACCATAATCCTAACCCTAACCCTCAACATAAACCTAACCGTCACCCTCACCGTAATCCTTACTCTAACCCTCACCCTAACCCTAAACTTAAACCGAACCCTAACTCTAACCCTAACCCTAACATTAACCCACACCCTAACCCTAACCTTCAACCTTACTGTAACCCTCACCCTCAGCCAAACCCTCACTTTTACCCTTCACGTCACCCCTACCCTAAACCTCACCATAACCCAAACACTCACCCTAACCCTCACCCTAAAACTAACTGTACGCCTAAACCTCACCCTCACCCTAAACATAACTCTAACCCCAAACTTAACACTAAACCTCACCCTAACCCTAACCCTCAAGCTAACCCTAACCTTCACCCTCAACCAAACCCTCAGCCTAAATCTAATGCTAACCCTAACCCTAAACTTAACCCTCACACTCACCCTAACCCTTACCCTAATCCTAATCCTAACCCTAACCCTAACCCTCACCCTCAGCCTCACCCTAACCCTAATTCTAACCCTAAACCTCATCTTTACCCTAACCCTAATCCTAACCCGCACCCACACCGTAACCGAAACCCTTAAACTAACCCTAACCCTAACCCTAACCCTAACCTCCCCCTAACTCTCAACCTAACCCTAACATTAACCCTAACCCTAAACCTCACGGTAACCCTAACTCTAAAACTAACCCTCATCCTAACCCTCACCCTAACCCTAACTCCACCCTAAACCTCCCCCTCCCCCTGACCCTAACTCTAAGCCTAACCCTAACACTAAACCTCACCCTAACCCTAACCCTAACCCTCAACCTAACCATAACTCTCACGCTAACCCTAACCCTCACCCTAACCCTCATCCTCACTATAAACCTCAAACTAACCCTAACCCTAATCCTCAATCTAACCCTCACCCTAACCCTAACCCTAGCCCTTAATCTAACCCTAAACCTAACCCTAACGCTCACCCTTATCTTAACCCTCACCCTCAGCCTAAACCTCACCATTGTCCTTACCATCACCCTCAACATAAAAATCCCCCTAACCCTAAAGCTCATACTAACTCTAACACTAACTGTAAACTTAACCATCACACTAACCCTAACCCTCACCCTCAACCTCACACTCAGCCTAACCCTAAGACTAAGCCTTACACTTACCCTAACTCTCACCCTCACCCTAGCCTTCACCCTAACCCTAATCTTAACCCTAACCCTCACACTAACCCTAACCCTAACCCTCACCCACACCCTCACACTAACCCTAATCCTAACCCTAACCCTCAACCTAACCCTAAACCCCACCCTCACTGTCACCGGAACACTAACGCTCGCCCTAAACCTAAACTTAACCCGAACCATAACGCTCACCCTAAACAAAACCCTAACCCTCACCCTAACCCTAACCCTAACTTTAACCCTCATCCTAACCTTCCCCCTAACCCTAATCCTAACCCTAACCCTCAACCTCAACCTCACCCCCAACCTAACCCTAAGCCTAACCCTAAACCAAACCCTAACACACACACTCACCCTCATCCTAACCCTAATCTTAAACTTAACCCTAACCCTAACCCTGCCCCTAACTCTCACACTAAGCCTAACACTAACACTAACCCTCATCCTAACCCTCACCCTAACCCTAACTCCACCCTAAACCTCACCCTCACCCTAACCCTAACTCTAACCCTAACCCTAACACTAAACCTCACGCTAATGCTAACCCTAACCCTCAACCTAACCATAACTCTCACCCTAACACTAACCCTCACCCTAACCCTCATCCTTACTCTAAACCTCACACTAACCCTAACCCTAATCCTCAATCTAACCCTCACCCTAACCCTATCCCTAGCCCTTAATCTAACCCTAAACCTAACCCTAACGCTCACCCTTATCTTAACCCTCACCCTCAGCCTAAACCTCACCATTACCTTTACCATCATCCTCACCCTAAAAATCCCCCTAAGCCTAAACCTCATACTAACTCTAACAATAAGTGTAAACTTAACCATCACCCTAATTCTAACTCTCACCCTCAACCTCACACTCAACCTAACACTAAGACTAAGCCTTACACTTACCCTAACCCTCACCCTCACCCTAGCCCTCACCCTTAACCTAATCTTAACCCTAACCCTCATCTTAAACCTCACCCTAACCCAAACCCCAACCCACACCCACACCCTCACACTATCCCTAATCCTATCCCTAACCCTCAACCTAACCCTAAACCTCACCCTCACTGTAACCCTTACCCTAACGCTCACCCTAAACCTAAACTTAACCCAAACCCTAACGCTCACCCTAAACAAAACCCTAACCCTCACCCTAACCCTAACCCTAAACCTTACCGTCACCCTATCCCTCACCCTAACCCTAATCCTAAACTTAACCCTCATCCTAACCCTCCCCCTAACCCTAATCTTAACCCTAACACTAACCCTAACCCTCACCCTCAACCTCACCCTCAGCCTAACCCTAAGCCTAACCCTAAACCAAACCCTAACACACACTCTCACCCTCATTCTTAACCTAATCTTAAACTTAACCCTAACCCTAAACCTCCCCCTAACTCTCACCCTAACCCTAACACTAACACTAACCCTAACCCAAACCCTCAACCTATCCCTCACACTGACTCTAACCCTAAACCTCAACCTCACACTAAACCTCATCCTAAGCCTAATCCTAACCCTCATCCTCACCCTCACTGTAACTGTAAACTTAAACCGAACCCTAACAATAACTCTAAACCGATTCCTAACCCTCAGCTTAACCATAAACCTCACCCTAACCAAAAACCTCACCATAACCCTTAGACTCACCCTAAAACTGAACCTAACGCTAACATTAACCGTCACCCTAAATCTAACCCTAAACCTCACCCTCAACCTAACACTAACCCTAACACTTAGCCTAACCCTAAAAATAAACCTAACCCTAAACCTCACGCTAACCCTGTTCCTAAACCTCACCCAAACCTAGCCCTCACCCTAAACCTAACCCTTATCCTCACCCTAACCCTCACCCACACCGTAACCTTCAGAGTAACCCTAATCCTAAATCTAACCATAATACTCACCCTAACGCTCACCCTAACCCTAACACTAAACCTAACACTAAGCCTAACCCTAACCCTAACCCTAACCCTCACGCTAACCCTAACTCTAACCCTAAACCTCACCCTCACCCTAACCCTAACCCTAACCCTAACCATAAATCTCACCTTAACTCTAACGCTAAACCTCACCCTCACCCTAGGCCTTGCCCTAACACTAATCCTAACCCTAACCCTCTTCCTAACCCTCCCCCTAACCCTAACCCTAACCTAACCATCAACCTCCCCCTCAGCCTAAATCTAACCCTAACCCTAGACCTAATCCCAAAAAACACACTGACCCTCACCCTAACCCTAAACCTAATCCTATCCCTAACCCTAACACTAACCCTTACCCTCCCCCTAACTCTCACCCTAACCCTAACCCTAACCGTCACCCTAAACCTAACTCTAACCCTAAACTTCACCCTCACCCTTACCCTAACTCTAACCCTAACCCAAACCCTAAACCTCAACCTAACCCTAACCCTAAACCTCACACTCACACTCACCATAACCGTAACCCTAAACTTAAACCTAACAATAACCCTAACCCTAACCCTTACCCTCACCCTAAACATAACCATCACCCTAACCCATAACCTCACCCTAATACTTACCCTCACCCTAACACTAAACCTAACACTAACACTAACCATCACACTGACCCTAAACCTAACCCTAACCCTAAACCTCAACCTAACCCTCACACTCAACCTAAACCTAACACTAAACCTAACCCTATCCCTCCCCCTAACCCTATATCTAAACCTCTCCCTCACCCTAAACCTAACCCTAACCCTAACACTAACACTAACACTAACCCTAAACCTAACCCTAAACCTAACACTAATCCTCAGCCTCAACGTCACCCTAACCCAAACCCTAACCCTAACCCTCATCCTAACTTTAAGCCTAACCCTAACCCTAATCCTAACCCTCACACTCACCCTCACCCTAACCCTAATCCTAAACCTAACCCTATCCCAAACCCAAACCCTCACACTAACCCTCAGCCTAGCCCTCACCGTTAAACTAATCCTAACCCTTAACCTAAACCTAACTCCCAACCTACCCCTAAACCTAAACCTAACCCTCATCCCAACACGAACCCGAACCCTCAACCTCATGCTCGGCCTAAGCATAAGTCTAAGCCTAACCCTCACCCTAACCCTAACTCCAACCCTAACCCTAAACCTAAACCTCAACCTTACCCTAACCCTAATCCTCACCCTCACCCTCACAGTAACCGTAACCCTACCCCTAAACCTAACAATAAACCTAACCCTGACCCTAACCCTCACCCTAACCATAACCCTCACTCTAACCTTAACCCTCACCCTAACACTTACCCTCACCCTAACCCTAACTCTAACCCTCACACTCACCCTAGCCTTCATCCTAACCCTAACCCTCAACCTCACCCTAAACCTCACACTAACCCTAACACTAATCCTCAATCTAACCCTCACCCTCAATCTAATGCTAACACTAACCCTCACCCTAACCCTAACCCTCACCCATAGGGAAACCCTCACCCTCATCCTAACCCTCACCTTTACCCTTACCGTCAACCCCAGGCTAATCTGCACCCTAACCCTAACCCTCATCCTAACCCTAACTGTACCCCAGAACCTCAACCTCACCATAACCCTAAGTCTAACCCTAACCCAAACACTAAACCTCGCCCTAACCCACACCTTAACCCTAAGCCTCATCCTAAACATCACCCTAACTGTAAACCTAACCATCATACTAACCATAACCTACACCCTTAACCTCAAGCTGAGCATAATCCTTATCCTAAGCCTAACCCTTACCCTAACCCTCACCCTCACCCTATCCCTCACCCTCACCCTAATCCTAATCCTAACCCTCATCCTAACCCTAACCCTAACCCTAACCCTAACCATCACCCTAAACCTAATCCTCACCCCCACCCTCACTCTCAGCCTAACTCTAAGCCTAAGCCTAAGCCTAACCCTAACGCTCACACTCACCCTCACCCTAAACCTAATCCTAACCCTAAGCCTAACGGTAAGCCTAAACCTCAACCTAACCCTGACCCTAACCTCAATACTAAAATTAAACCTAACCCTCATCCTCGACCTAATCCTCCAACTAACCCTAAATCTAACCCTAAACCTCACCCTCACACTTACCCTAATCCTAATCTCTAACCCTAAACCTCAACCTAACATTAACCCTAACCCTCACCCACACCCTCACCCTCACAATAACTCTAACCCTAACCCTAACAATAACACTAATCCTAACCCTAAACCTAACCCTAACCCTAACACTAATGCTAATACTCACCCTCAAGCTAACCTTAATCCTAACCCTAACCCTAACCCTAACCCTTATCCTCACCCTCACTGTAACCATAATCCTCAACCTAATCCTCACCCTAACCCTAACCCTAAACCTAAACCTTAATCTTACACGAACCCTAACCCTCAACCTCACCCTAGCCCTCACCATAACCCTAATCCTAACCCTAATCCTCATCCTTACCCTCACCCTAACCCTAACATGAACCCTCACCCCAACTCTAACACTATCCCTAACTCTCAACCTACCCTAACCCTCACACTCACAGTAACCCTAACCCTAACCCTCACCCTAACCCTAACCCTCACACTCACCCTTAACCTAACCCTCACCCCAGCCCTCACCCTCAGTCTAACCCTAAGCCTAACCCTAACCCTAACCATATCGCTCACACTCACCCTAACACTTACCCTAAACCTAATCCTAACCCTTAGCCTAACCCTCACATTCAACTTAACCCTCACCCTAACCCTAAATCTAACACTAACACTAACCCTAACCCTCAAACTCAGCCTCTCCCTAACCCTAAATCTAATCCTAAACCTTACACTCACCCTAACCCTAACATTAACCCTAATCCTAAACCTCACCATAACTCTAACCCTAAACCTCAACTTCACCCTAGCACTCACCCTAACCCTAATCCTAACCCTAACCCTCATCCTAACCCTCACCCTAACACTAAACTTAATGCTCACCGTCAACCTAACCCAACACCTAATCCGAACAGTAACCCTCACCCTCAGCCTCACCCTAACCATAACTCTAACACTAAACCTCACCCTAACATTAACAATAAATCTAACCCTAAACCTCACCCTCAACCTAACCCTAACCCTAACCCTAATGGTAAACCCCACCCTAACCCTAACCCTAACCCTCACCTGCACCTCACCCTCACTGTAACTCTAACCCTAACCCTAACAATAACAATAATCCTGACCAGAACCATCACCCTAACTTTAACCCTCACTCTCATGCTCAGCCTAAGCCTAAGCCTAAGCCTAACCATAACACTCACCCTAATCCTAAACCCATCAAAAACCCTAACTTTAACCCTAAACCTCACTGTCCCCCGAACCCTAACTCTATCCTTTACCCTAAACCTAAATCTCATCCTAACCCTAACCGTAACCCTCACCCTCACCCTCACCATAATCCTAACCCTAACCCTAACAATAAACTTAACCATAATCCTAAACCTCACCCTAACTATAACCATCACCCTAACCCTAAACCTCACCCTAACACTTACCCCAACCCTAACAATAACCCTAACCCTAACACTAACCCTCACACTAACCCTAACCATCACCCTAACCCTAAACCTCACGATAACCCTATCCCTAACCCTCACCCAACCCTAGCCCTCATCCTAACCCTAACCCTTATCCTCACCCAAACCCTCACCCTCACCCTCACCCTCAGCCTAAACCTAACCCTAAACCTAACCCTAACACTCACCCTAACCCTCACCCTAACCCTAACCCTAATCCTAACACTAACCCTAACCCTAACCCTCACCCTCAGCCTAACCCTAACACTAACTTTAACTCTAAACCTCACCCTCACCTTAACCCTTACCCTAACCATAAACCTCAACCTAACTCTAACCCTAAACCTCAACTTCACCCTAGCCCTTGCCCTAACCCTAATCCTAACCTTAACCCTCATCCTAACCCTCCCCCTAACCCTAACACTAACCCTAACCCTAACCCTAACCATCACCCTCACCTTCAGCCTAAACCTAAGCCTAACCCCAGAACTAACCCTAAAAACACACGGACCCTCACCCTAACCCTAACCCTAATCCTATCCCTAAACCTAACACTAAGCCTTACCCTCCCCTTAACTCTCACCCTAACCTAACCCTAACCGTCACCCTAACCTTAACTCTTACACTAAACCTCACCCTCACCCTAACCCTAACTCTAACCCTAACCCAAACCCTAAACCTCAACCTAACACTAACCCTAACCCTCACACTCACCCTCACCGTAACCGTAACCCTAAACCTAAACCTAACAATAACTCTAACCCTAACTCTAAACCTCACCCTATCCATAACCGTCACCCTAACCCATAACCTTACCCGAACACTTACCCTCACCCTAACACTAACCCTAACACTAACACTAACCCTCACACTGACCCTAACCCTAACACTAACACTAAACCTCAATCTAACACTCACCCTCAACCTAAACCAAACACTACCCCTAACCCTAACCCTCACCCTAACCCACCCCCTAACCCTACATCTAAACCTCACCCTCACCCTAAACCTAACCCTAACACTAACAGTAAGCCTAAACCTAACCCTAATCCTCAGCCTCAACCTCACCCTAACCCAAACCCTAACCCTAACACTCATCCTAACTCTAAGCCTAACCCTAACCCTAATCCTAACCCTCACACTCATCCTCACCCAAACCCTAATCCTAAACATAACCCTATTCCTAACCCTAACCCTCACCCTAAACCTCAGCCTAGCCCTCAACCTTAAACTTATCCTAACCCTAAACCTCAACCTAATTCTCAACCTAACCCTAAACCTAACCCTAGACCAAACCAGAACTCGAACCCGAACTTTCAACCTCATGCTCGGCCAAAGCCTAAGCCTAAGCCTAAGCCTAAGCCTAACCCTCACCCTAACCCTGACTCTAACCCTAACCCTAAACCTAAACCTCATCCTAACCCTAACCATAATCCTCACGCTCACCCTCACAGTAACAGTAACCCTACCCCTAAACCTAACAATAAACCTAACCCTAACCCTAACCCTCACCCTAACCATAACCCTCACTCTAACCTTAACCCTCACCCTAACACTTACCCTCACCCTAACCCTAACCCAAAACCTCACTCTCCCCTAGCCTTCACCCTAACCCTAACCCTCATCCTCACCCTAAACCTCACACTAACCCTAACACTAATCCTCAATCTAACCCTCACCCTCACCTTAATGTTAACACTAACCCTCACCCTAACCCTAACCTTCACATTTACCGGAACCCTCAACCTCAGCCTAACCCTCACCTTTACCCTAACCGTCACCCTCAGGATAACCTGCACCCTAACCGTAACCCTCATCCTAACCCTAACTGTACCCCAGAACTTCACCCTCACCATAACCCTAAGTCTAACCTTAACCCTAACACTAAACCCCATCCTAACCCTCACCCTAACCCTAAACCTCATTTTAACCCTAACCCTAACTGTAAACTTAACCATGACACTAACCCTAACCCTCACCCTGAAATCTCACGCTCAGCCTAATCCTAAGCCTAAGCCTAACACTTACCCTAACCCTCACCCTAGCCCTCACCCTAAACCTAATTCTAACCCTCACCCTCACCCTAACCCTAACCCTCATCCTCACTCTAAAGTTCACACTAACCCTAACCCTAATCCTCAATCTAACAATCACCCTGACCCTAATCCTACCCCTTACTCTAAACCTAAGCTTCAACCTAACCCTCACACTTATCTTAACCCTCAGCCTCACCCTAAACCTCACCTTTACCCTTACCATCATCCTAACCCTAACCCTCACCCTAACCCTAAACCTAACCCTAAACCTAAACCTAACCCTAATCCTAACATTCACTCTCACCTAACCCTAATCCTAAACCTAACCCTCACCCTAACACTAACCCTCACACTCACTATAACCCTAACCTCAAAACCGAACCCTCACCCTAAAGCTATCCCTAACCCTAAACCTTAATCTAACACTAACCCTAACCCTCACGCTCACCCTAGCCCTCACCATAACCCTAATCATAACCCTAATCCTCATTCTTACCCTCACCCTAACCCTAAACTTAACCTTCACCCTAATCCTAATCCTAAACCTAACCCTCAACCTAAGCCGAACCCTCAACCTAACCATAACCCTCAAACTCACCCTCACCCTCAGCCTAAACCTAATCCTAACGCTAAGCCTAACCCTCACCCCCAACCTAACCCTTGCTCTAACCCTAACTCTAACACTAATCCTAACACTAAACCTCACCCTAACCCTAACCCTCAACCTCAGCCTCACCCTAACCCTAACTCTAACCCGAAACTCAACTTCACCCTAACCTTAACCCTAACCCTAACCCTCACCCTAACCTTAAATCTAAGCCTAACCCTCATCCTAACCCTCACCGTAACACTAACCATAACACTAACCCTCACCCTATCCCTAATCCTAACCCTAACACTCAAACTGACACTAACCCTCACCCTCACCGAAACTCTTAGCCTAAACCTAACCCTAACCCTAAACTTAACCCGAACCCTAACTCTCACACTAACCCTAACCCTAACTCTCACCCTAACCCTAATCCTCACCCTTGCCATAACCCTCACACTCAGCCTAACTGTCACGTTTACCCTTACCTTCACCCCCATCCTAACCCTCACCCTAACCCTAACTCTCAACCTAACCTTCACCCTAACCCTAACTTTACCCCTAAACCTCACCCTCACTCTAACCCTAACTCTAACACTAACCCTAACACTAAACCTCACCCTAACCCTAACCCTAACCCTTAAACTAACCCTAACCCTCACCCTCACCCTCACCCTCAGCCTAAACCTAAGGCTAACCCTAACCCTAACCCTAACCCTCACACTCATCCTAACCCAAACCCTAATCCTAATGCTAACCCTAATCCTAACCCTCACCCTCAGCCTCAGCCTCACCCTAACCCTAATTCTAACTCTAAACCTCACCCTCACCCTATCACTAAGGATAACCCTAACCATAAACCTAAACCTAACTGTAATCCTAACCATCCCCCTAACTCTCAGCCTAACCCTAACCCTAACACTAACCCTAACCCTAAAGGTCAACCTAACCTTCACCCTAAACCTAACTCTAACCTTAATCCTCACACTCACCCTAACCCTCACTCTAACCCTAAACCAAACCCTAAACCTCGCCCTAAACCTAACCCTAACCCTCACCCTCACCGTAACCGAAACACTAAACCTAACCCTAACAATAACCCTAACCCTTATCCTAACCCTCATCCCAACTATAACCCTCACAATAACCCAAACCCTAACAACCACCCTCACCCTAAAACTAACCCTAACCATAACATTAACCCTCACACTAACCCTAATCGTAACCATAACCCTAAAACTCAACCTAACCCTCACACTCACCCTAACAGTAACAATAACCCTATCCCTGAGCCTCACCCTAACCCTATCCCTAACACTATATCTAACCCTAAACCTCACCCTCACCCTAACCATAATCCTAACCCAACCCTAAACCCCACCCTAACTCTAAACCTAACCCTCACCCGCACCATCACACTCAACGTAACTCTAATCCTAACCCTAACAATAACACTAACCCTAACCCTAACCATCACCATAACCCTAATCCTCACCCCCACCCTCACCCCCACCCTCACCCTTAGCTTAACTCTAAAGCTAAACCTAATCCTCACCCTAAACCTCACACTCAGCCTCACCCTAACCCTAACCCTCACCCTTACCTCAACCCTCACCCTCATCTTAACCCTTACCCTCAGTGTAAACCTCACCTTTACCCTTACCATCATCCTCACCCTAACCTCACCGAACACTAAACCTCATTCTAACCCTCACCCTAACAATAAACCTAACCATTACGCTAACCCTAACCTTCACCCTCAAACTCACCCTCAGTCTAACTGGAAGATTAAGCCAAAGCCTGACCCTAACATTTACCCTCACCCGAGCCCTCACCCTTACCCTAATCCTAACGATCACACTAAACCTAATCCTCACATCCATCCTCAACCTCAGCCTAAGCCATAACCTAGCCCTAACCCTAATCCTCACCCCCACCCTCACTCTTAGCCTAACCATAAGCCTAAGCCTAATCCTCACTCTAAACCTCACACTCAGTCTCACCCTAACCCTAATCCTAAACTTAACCCTATACCTAAAGCTCAACCTAACCCTCACCCTCACACTTACCCTAACACTAACCCTAACCCTAAACCTCACCCTATCCCTTCCCCTAACCCTAACCCTACCCATAACCCTCACCTTCAGCCTCATGCTCACCGCAAACTTAACCCTAATCATAACACTAACAATAAACCTAACCGTAAGCCTAACCCAAACCCTAACTCTAATCCTCAACCCCAACCTCTCCCTCATCCTAAGCCTAAGCCTAACCATAACTCTAACCCTAAACCTAACCCTAAAACTAACCCTAATCCTCAGCCTTACCCTCATACTAACCCAAACCCTAACCCTAACCCTCACCCTAATTCTTTTTTTTTTTTAATTGTATTTTATTTTATTTGAGAACATACTGTACAGGGGGGCTACAATTACATGGGCAGGATAATGCATACATTTCTTAACAAGCATTGCAGCCTCCTCCTTTGTTTACACTTCACTTCCCTTCCCCGCCTCCCCCCTCCCCCCACCCAATTTTACCCCCCTCCCCCCACCCAATTGTACCCTCCTCTCCCCCCCACACCGACATTGTAAAGCTGGTTTTGACATGACATTTTGTACTTCTCATTGTTGCAACAGGTCCACCTGAATCCTTAAACGACTTGTTTGTCCCCATCTCCTCCACATGTTATATTGACATCAAATATAGTGAAAGCGGGGGTTACACTGTGGGGGAGGGACATACAAAGCAACAGAGAAATAATCTTATAAATGCGTTAGAAACACATGCATGAAAGAAACGAAAACATTAAAATACATATTTAAGGGTTCATTTTCCTAACATCACATTATCTGACCTTTTCCGCTTGACTCATACCTATACTAGATATTGCAAATAAGGGAAACCATGGGACCTATGCTTCTTTGGGCCTGGCTTACTTCACTTAATATAATTTTTTCCAAACCTTTCCATTTCCTAACAAATGGGGAAATGTCATTCTTTCTGATGGAGGCATAGAATTCCATTGTGTATATATACCACATTTTCTTGATCCATTCATCTACTGAGGGGCATCTGGGTTGGTTCCATATCTTAGCTATGGTAAATAATGCTGCAATAAACATAGTTGTGCTGGTAGCTTTAGTGTGGTCTTGTTTGTAAATATTTGGGTAAATGCCCAAAAGTGGGATTGCTGGATCATAGGGGAGATCTATGTGAAGTCTTCTGAGGAACCTCCATACTGCTTTCCAAAGTGGTTGAACAAGTTTACATTCCCACCAACAATGAAGTAAGGTTCCTTTCTGTCCACATCCCCTCCAGCATCTGTTGTTGCTAGAGTTCTTAATTTTTGCTGTTCTAACTGGAGTGAGGTGATATCTCAATGTTGTTTTGATTTGCATTTCTTTTATGGCTAGGGATGTTGAACATTTCTTCATGTGTCTATTGGCCATCCTTGTTTCTTCTTCAGAGAAGCTTCTCTTTAAGTCTTTCGCCCACTTATTTATTGGGCAGTTGATTCTTTGAGGATTTGTTGTTGGGTGGTTTAATTTTTTGAGTTCCAAGTATATTTTAGATATGAGACCCTTGTCCGTTGTATGGCTAGTAAAGATCTTCTCCCAATCGGTGGGCTTTCTATTGATCTTGCCAGCTATGTCATTTGCCCTGCAGAAGCTCTGCAATCTTATGCAATCCCATTTGTCCACCCTTTCTTTGATTTGTTGTGCTTCCGGGTCTCTATTCAGAAAATTTCGACCTGAGCCAAGGAGACCTAGGGTTTCTCCTATTCCATCCTGTAATGTTTTCAGAGTGTCTGCTTTGAGTTCAAGGTCTTTGATCCATTTGGAGTTGATTCTGGTACAGGGTGATATATAAGGATCTAGCTTTAGTTTTCTACATGTAGTTAACCAATTTTGCCAGCACCATTTACTGAAGAGGCTGTCTTTCTTCCATTCTATTGTTTTAGCTTCCTTATCGAAGATTAGATGGCTATAGGTCTGTAGGTTCATTTCTGGGTTTTCAATTCTATTCCATTGGTCCTGAGGTCTGTTCTTATGCCAATACCAAGCTGTTTTGATTACTATGGCTTTATAGTAGAGTTTGAAATTTGGTATTGATATTCCTCCAGCAGTGTTCTTTCCGTTGAGGAGCGTTTTTGCTATTCGGGGTCTTTTATTGTTCCATATGAATTTTTGGATTGCCTCCTCTATTTCCTTGAAGAATGAGGGTGGAATTTTGATAGGTATCGCGTTGAATTTGTAGATAGCCTTGGGAAGTATTGCCATTTTCACGATGTTAATCTTGCCAATCCAGGAGCATGGGAGGTTTTGCCATTTTTTAAGTTCTGTGTTGATTTCCTTTTTCAAGATTTTAAAGTTTTCATCATAGAGGTCCTTCACTTCTTTGGTTAAGTTAATTCCTAGGTATTTTATTTTTTGTGGGGCTATTACAAATGGAGTTGCTTTCCTAATTTCAGCCACACTTTTCTCGTTGTTGGCATATAGAAAAGCCATTGATTTTTGGGGGTTAATTTTATAACCTGCTACTTTGCCAAAGTTTTGAATCAGCTTGAGTAATTTGGGAGTGGAGTCTATGGGATTCTTTAAATACAAGATCATGTCATCTGCAAAGAGGGAGAGTTTTATTTCTTCTTTTCCTATTTGGATCCCCTTTATGTCTGCATCTTGTCTTATTGCTGTAGCTAGGCATTCTAATACTAGATTGAAGAGAAGTGGAGAGAGTGGGCATCCTTGTCTTGTTCCTGAGTTAAGAGGAAATGGCTTTAGTTTTTCACCATTGAGTATAATGCTGGCTGTAGGTTTGTCATATACAGCCTTTATTGTATTGAGGAATGTTCCATGGATTCCTAATTTTTCCAGAACCTTCATCATAAAGGGGTGTTGGATCTTGTCAAATGCTTTTTCTGCATCTATTGAGATAACCATGTGGTTCTTATTCTTGCTCCTGTTGATGTGATGAATAATATTAATTGATTTGCGTATATTGAACCAGCTTTGCATCCCTGAAATGAATCCTGTTTGATCATGGTGTATGATTTTTTGGATGAATTGTTGAAGTCGATTGGCCAAAATTTGGTTGAGAAGTTTTGCATCAATGTTCATCAAAGAAATGGGTCTATAGTTCTCTTTCTTTGATGAGTCCCTCCCTGGTTTTCGGATGAGGGTTATGATGGCTTCATAGATTGTGTTCGGTAGTGAGCTTTCTCCTAATTCTAAGCCTAACCCTAACCCTAAACTTCACACTCACCCTCACCCTAACCCTAATACTAAACCAAACCCTATCCCTGACCCTAGCCCATACCGTAACCCAAACCCTAGCCCTCACCCTTACCCTAATCCTAACCCTAAACCTCAATCTAAACTTCACACTAACCCGAACCCTAACCCGATCCCTAACCCTCACCCTCATGCTCGGCCTAAGCCCAAGCCTAAGCCTAAGCCTAAACCTAACCCTAACCCTCACCCTAACACTAACACTAGCACTAAACCTATCTCTAACCCTAAATCTCACTCTCACCCTAACCTTAAATCTAATCCTAAGACTAAAACTAAACCTCATCCTAACCCTAACCCTAACCCTAACCCTAACCCTAACACTAACACTAACCATAACCCTAACCCTAACACTAACAATAACCCTAACCCTAACCCTCACACTCACCCTAACCATAACTCTCACCCTAAACCTAACCCTAACCCTAACACTTACCCTCACCGTAACATAAACCCTAACGCTAACACCAATGCTCACACTAACCCTAAGCATCACCCTAATCATAAACCTCATCCTAACACTAACCCTAACTCTCAAGCTCACCCTAAACCTCACACTAACCCTAACACTAATCCTCAATCTAACCCTCACCCTCATTCTAACCCTAACACTAACCCTCACCCTAACCCTAACCCTCACCATTACTGTAACCCTCACCCTCAGCCTAACCCTCAAATTTACCCTTACTTTCAACCGCACCCTAACCCTAACATTGACCCTAACCCTCACCTTAAACCTAACTCTACCCCTAAACCTCACCCTCACCTTAACCCTAACCCTAACCCTAACACTAAACTTCACCCTAAACCTAACCCTAACTCTCACACTCACACTCACCGTAACCGTATCCTTAACCCTAACCCTAACAATAACCCTAACCCTAACCCTCACCATAACCATAACCCTCACCCTAAACCTAACCCTCACCCTAACACTTACCCTCACCCTAACACTGACCCTAACCTGAACACTAACCCTCACACTAACGCTAACCCTCAACCTAATCCTAAACCTCACCATAACCCTAACCCTAACCCTAACACTCACCCTCACCCTAGTCCTCAACATAATCCTAATTTTAACCCTCACCTTCACCCTAACCCAAACCTACATCCTCACGCTAAAACTCACACTAACAGTAACCCTAATCCTCAATCTAACACTCACCCTGAACCTAACCCTATCCCTTACCCTAACCCTAAACCTAACCCTAACCTTCACCCTAACACTCAACCTCAGCCTAAACCTCACCTTTACCCTTACCATCATCCTCACCATAACCCTCACCCTAACCCTAACCCTCACCCTCACCGTAAATCTAACCCTCAACCTAACCCTCACCCTAACCCTAACTCTAACCCTAAACCTTAATCTAACCCTAAAGCTCACCCTCAACCTAGCCCTCACCCTATTCCTAATCTTCATTCTTAACCTCACCCTAACCCTAACCTTAACCCTTTCCCTAACCATAATCCTAACCCTAAGCCTCAAACTTACCCTAAAACTCAAGCTCACCATAAACCTAACCCTAACCCTCACCCTAACCCTAAATTTACCCGAACCCTAACTCTCACAGTAAACCTAACCCAAACCCTCACTCTCAACCTCACCCTCAGCCTAACCCTAAGCCTAACAGTAACCCTAACCATCACACTCACCCTAACCCTTATGCTAATCCTAATCCTAACCTTTAGCCTAACTCTCACCCTCAACCTAACCCTCACCCTAACCCTAACTCTAACACTAACCCTAAACCTAACCCTCAATTTCAGTCTCACCCTAACCATAACTCTAACCGTAAACCTCACCCTCACGCTAACCCGAACCCTAACCCTAACCCTAAACCTCACCCTAACGTTAACCCTGAACCTCAACCTCAAATTAGCCCTCAAACTAACCCTAATCCTATCCCTAACCCTCATCCTAACCCTCACCCTAACACTAACCTTAACCTTCACCTCACACTAACCCTAATCCTAACACTAACCCTCAACCTAACCCTAACCCTCACCGTCACCGTCACCCTTACCCTAACCCTCAACCTAACCCTAAATTGAACCCGAACCCTAACTCTCACCCCAACCCTAACCCTAACCCTCACCCTAAGCCTAACCCTCACCCTTACCGTAACCCTCATGCTCAGCCTAACACTCAACTTTAACCTTACCGATACCCTCACCCTAACACTATCCCTAACACTAAACCTAACCCTAAACCTCAACCTAACCCTAACCCTCAACCTCACCCTGAACCTCACAATAACTCTAACCCTAACCCTAACAATAACACTTACCCTAACCCTAATCCTAACCCTAACCATCACCATAACCCTCACCCTGAGCCTCAACCTCAGCCTAACTGTAAGCCTAAGTCTAATCCTAACCCTAACCCTCACCGTAATCCTAACCCTAACCCTAAACCTAACCCTAAACCTAACCCTATCCCTCCCCCTAACCCTAACTCTAACCCTAACCCTAGCCCTCACCCTTACCCTAATCCTAACCCTAAACCGCAAGTTAACTTTCACCATAACCTGAACCCTAACCCTCACCCTCAACCTCACCCTCACCATAACTCTAACCCTAACCCTAACAATAACTCTAACAATAACCCTAACCATAACCATAACCCTCAACCTCAGACTCACCCTCACAGCAAACTTAACCCTAACCATAACACTAACAATAACCCTAACACTAACCCTTACGCTAACCCTAATCCTCACACCCACCCTCACCCTCAGCCTAACCCTAAGCCTAACCCTAACCCTAACCCTCACCGTAACCCTAACCCTAACCCTAACCTAAAAACCTAACCCTAACCCTAACCCTAAACCTAACCCTAATCCTCAGCCCCACCCTCACCCTAACCCAAACCCTAACCCTAACCCTCCCCCTAACAATAACTCTAATTCTAAACCTCACCCTCACTCTAACCCTTACCCTAAACCAATCCCTAAACCGCACCCTAACCCTAACCCTCACCCTCAACCTCATCCTCACCATATCTCTAACCCTAACCCTAAGAATAACACTAACCCTAACCCTAACCATAACCCTTACCATAACCCTCAGCTTCAGCCTCATGATTACCTCATGTTCACTTAACCCTAAGCATAACATTAAAAATAATCCTAACACTAAGCCTAACCCTACCCCTAACTCTAATCCTCAAACCCACCCTCACCCTCATCCTAACCCTAAGCCTAATCCTAACTCTAACCCTAAACCTCACCATAACCCTAATCCTAACCCTAAACCTAACACTAACCCTAACCCTAAACCTAAACCTAAACCTAACCATAATCCTCAGCCTCACCCTCACACTAACCCAAACCCTAACCCTAAACCTCACCCTAACTCTAAGACTAACCCTAACCCTAAACCTCACACTCACCCTCACCATAACCCTAATCCAAAAGAAAACCCTATCCCTAACCCTAGCCCTCACCCTAACCCTAACCCTAGCCCTCACACTTACCCTAATCCTAACCCTAAACCTCAATCTAACCTTCACTCTAACCCGAACCCTAATCTGAACCCTAAACCTCACCCTCACTGTAACTCTAACCCTAATCCTAACAATACCTCTAACCCTAACCCTAACCATAACCATAACCAAAACCCTCGCCCTCAGACTCACCCTCACAGCAAACTTAACCCTAACCATAACACTAAAAATAACCCTAACACTAACACTAACCCTAACCCTAATCCTCACACCCACTCTCACCCTCAGCCTAACCCTAAGCCTAACCCTAACCCTAACCCTCATAGAATCCCTAACCCTAACCCTATCTTAAAAAACTAACCCTAAACCTAACCCTAAACCTAACCCTAATCCTCACCCACACCCTCACCCTAACCCAAACCCTAACCCTAACCCTCCCCCTAACAATAACTCTAATTCTAAACCTCACCCTCACCCTAACCCTTACTCTAAACCTATCCCAAAACCGCACCCTAAACCTAACCCTCACCCTCAACCTCATCCTCACCGTATCTCTAACCCTAACCCTAAGAATAACACTAACCCTAACCCTAACCATAAGCATAACCCTCACCTTCAGCGTCATGCTCACCGCAAACTTAACCCTAAGCATAACACAAACAATAAGCCTAACCCTATGCCTAACCCTAACCCTAACTCCAATCCTCAAACCCACCCTCACCCTCATCCTAACCTTAAGCCTAATCCTAACTCTAACCCTAACTCTGACCATAACCCTAACCCTAACCCCACACTAACCCTAACAATAAACGTAACCCTAAAAATAAGCCTAATCCTCAGCCTCACCCTCACACTAACCCAAAACCTAACCCTAACCCTCACCCTAATTCTAAGCCTAAACCTCACATTCACCCTCACCCTAACCCTAATCCTAAACCTAAACCTATCCCTAACCCTAGCCCTCACCCTAACCCTAACCCTAAAACTCAATCTAACCTTCACCCTAACCCGAACCCTAACCAGAACCCTACCAATCACCCTCATGCTCGGCCTAAGCCTAAGCCTAAGCCTAACCCTAACCCTCACCCTAACCATAACACTAGCACTAACCCTAACTCTAACCCTAAATCTCACCCTCATCCTAACCTTAACTCTAACCCAAACCCTAAAACTAAACTTCATTCTAACCGTAACTGTAACCCTAACCATAACCATAACCCTAACACTAACACTAACCCTAACAATAACCCTAAAACTCACACTCACCCTAACCATAACCCTCACCCTAACCCTAACCATTACCCTATCCCTTAACCTCATGTTCACCCAACCCTCACACTAAGCCTAAAACTCAACCAAACCCTAACCCTAACCCTCACCATCACACGCAACTTCACCCTCATTCTAAGCCTCCACCTCACCCTCACCCTCACCCTAAACCAAAACCTAACCCTAACCCTCAGCCTAACCCTAACCCTCACACAACCTTAAACTTAACCCTCACCCTCACCATAACTCTAACCCTCACCCTAACCCTAATCCTCACACTAACCCTAAACCTAACCCTAACCCTTATCCTCACACTAACCCTCACCCTAACCCTAACCCTAACTCTAAGTCTCACCCTCACCCTAGCCTTCACCTTCACCCTAACCCTCACCCAAACCCTAACCCTCACACTCACCCTAAACCTCACCCTCACCCTAAAGCTAACACTAAACCTAAACCTCACCCTAACACTCACACTAAACCTAACCATCACTCTCACCATAACCCTAACACTAAACCTTACCCTAAACCTAAACCTAACCCTTACCCTCACCATAACCCTAACCCTAATCCTCACACTAACCCTAACACTAACCCACACACTAAAACTCACCCTAAACCTCACCCTCACCCTAATCCTAACCCTCACCCACACCCTCACCTTCAGCCGAACCCTAACTCTAACCCTAATCCTAACCCTGAACCTCACCCTCACTCTGAACCTAAACCTAACCCTTAACCTCACTCTCACCGTCACCCTAACCCTAACCGTAAACCTATCACTAAGCTCACCCTAACCCTAACCCTCAACCTAAACCTCAATCTAACACATACCCTCACCCTCACCCTAACCCTCACCTTAACCCTCACCCTAAACCTCACCCTCACACTGAACCTCACCTTAAACCTCACCATCACCCTAACCCTAAACTTATCCTTAACCCTAGGCCTAACCCTAACCCTAAACTTAAAACTAACACTCACTCTCATCGTCACTCTAAACATAACCCTAACCGTATCCTTAACCCTCACCCTAAACCTCACCCTAAATCATACCCTCACCCTAATCCTAACCCTAAACCTAACCCTAACACTAACACTAACCCTAAAGCTAAACCTAACCCTAATCCTCAGCCTCACCCTCACACGAACCCAAACCCTAACCCTAACCCTCACCCTAACTCTAAGCCTAACCCTAACACTAAACCTCACACTCACCCTCACCCTAACCCTAATCCTAAACCTAACGCTATCCCTAATCCTAGCCCTCACCCTAAACTTAACCCTAGCCCTCACCCTTACCCTAATCCTAACCTTAAACCTCAATTTAACCTTCGGGCTAACCGAACCTTAACCCGAACCCTAAAACTCATCCTCATGCTCAGCCTAAGTCTAAGCCTAAGCCTAAGCTTAAACCTAACCCTCACCCTAACACTAACACTAACCGTAACTCTAACCCTAAATCTCACCCTCACTCTAACCTTAACTCTAATCCTAACCCTAAAACTAAACTTCATCCTAACCCTAACCCTAACCCTAACCCTAAGCATAACCCTAACCCTAACCCTAACCCTAACAATAATATAACCCTAACCCTCACACTCACTCTAACCATAACCCTCACACTAACCCTAACCCTCACCCTAACACTTACCCTCATCCTAACATAAACCCTAATGCTAACACTAACGCTCACCCTAACCCTAACCCTCAACCTTACTGTAACCTTCACCCTCAGCCTAACCCTCAAATTTACCCTTACCTTCAACCCCACCCTAACCCGCAACCTAACACTAACCCTCACCCTAATCCTCACCCTAATCCTAACTCTACCCCTAAACCTCACCCTCACCTTAACCCTAACTCTAATCTTAACCCTAACACTAAACTTCACCCTAACCCTAACCCTAACTCTCACCCTCACACTCACCTTAACTTTAACCCTAAAGCTAACCCTAACAATAACCCTAACCCAAACCCTCACCCTAACCATAACCCTCACCCTAATCCTAACCCTCACCCTAACACTTACCCTCACCCTAACCCTAAACCTCACACTAACCCTAAACCTAACCCTAACCCTAACCCTCACACGAACCCTCAACCTAACCCTAACTCTAACCTTAACTCTCACCCTCACCTTAACCCTCACCCAACCCTCACACTAAGCCTAAACCTCAACCTAACCCTAACCCTAACCCTCACCATCGCCCTCAACTTCACCCTCACCCTCACCCTCACCCTAACCCAAAACCTAACCCTAACCCTGACTCTAACCCTAACCCTCACACAACCTTAAACTTAACCCTCACCCTCACCATAACTCTAACTCTCACCCTAAACCTAATCCTGACACTAAACCTAAACATAACCCTAACCCTTATCCTCACACTAACCCTCACCCTAACCGTAACCCTAACTCTAAGTCTCACCCTCACCCTAACCTTCACCTTTACCCTAACCCTCACCCAAACCCTAACCCTCATACTCAACCTAACCCTCACTCTCACCCTAAAGCTAACGCTAAACCTAACCCTCACCCTAACACTCACACTAAACTTAACCCTCACTCTCACCATAACCCTAACACTAAACATTACCCTAAACCTAAACCTAACCCTTACCCTCACCATAACCCTAACCCTAATCCTCACACTAACCCTAACACTAACCCACACACTAAAACTCACCCTAATCCTCACCCTCACCCGAACCCTAACCCTCACTCACACCCTCAACTTCAGCCTAACCCTAAACCTAACCCTAATCCTAACCCTGAACCTCACCCTCACTCTGTACCTAACCCTAACCCTAACCCTCACACTCACCCTAACCCTAACCCTAACCGTAAATCTATCACTAACCTCACCCCAACCCTAACCCTCAACCTAACCCTCAATCTAACACATAAACTCACCCTCACCTTAACCCTCACCCTAACCTTCACCCTAAACCTCACCCTCTCCCTAAACCTCACCCTAGACCTTACCCTCACCATATACCTATCCCTAACCCTAACCCTCACTGTCACCCTAACCCTAAACCTAGCCGTATCCCTAACCCTAACCCTAATCCTAACCCTAACCTTAAAACTAACCCTCACTCTCACTGTCACTCTAACCATAATCCTAACCATATCCCTAACCCTCAACCTAACCCTAACCCTCACCCTAACCCTCACCCTAAAACATACCCTCACCCTAATCTTAACCCTAACTTTCAACCTAACCCTATTCCTCTCCCTAAACCTCATCCTCACCCTAAAACTCATCCTAACATTTACCCTCACCCTAAACCTAACCCTAAACGTACCCCTCACCCGATCCCTCACCCTAACCCTAACCCTCAACCTAACCCTAACCCTAACACTAACCCTCACCCTCACCATAGCCCTCATCCTAACCCTAATCCTAACCCTAAAACTCACCTAAACCTAATCCTCACCCTCACACTAAGCCTCACCCTCACCTTAACCCTCACCCTCACCATAACCCTCATTCTAAACATAACCCTAAACCTAACCCCAAACCTCACCCTAACCCCAACCATAACCCTAAACCTAACCCTAACCCTCACCCTAACCCTTACCCTCACCTTCACCCTAACCCTCACACTAACCCTAACCCTCCCCCTAACCCTAACCCTAACCCTCATCCTCACACTAACCCTAAACCAAACACTAACCCTTACCCTCACACTAACCCTCACCCTAACATTAACCTTAACATTAAGTCTCACCCTCACAATAACCCTCTCCCTAACCCTTACCTTCATTCTCAACCAACCCTCACACTAACCCTAAAACTCAACCTAACCTTTACCCTAACCCTCAACTTCACCCTAATCCTAACCCTAAACCTAACCCTAAACCTTATCTTCACCCTCTCCCTTACCTAAATCTAACCCACACCCTCAACCTCACCCTCACCCTAACCCTCACCCTCACGCTCACCCTAATCCTAACCCTAACCCTCACCCCAACCCTAACCCTAATGCTAACCCTAAAGCTCAACCTTACCCTAACCCTCACCCTAAAACTTAACCCCACCCTAAAGCTAACCCTTAACCTAACCTCACACTAAACCTAACCCTCACCCTCACCCTAACCCTAACAATAATCCTAACGCTAATCCTAAACCTAACCCTCACCCTCACCCTAATGCTAACCCTAACCCTAACAAAAACCCTATTCCTAAGCCTAATCCTAACACTCATCCTCACCCTCACCCTAACCCTAACTCTAACCTAAGCCTAACCCTAACAATAACCCTAAACCTAACCCTAACCCTCACCCTAACCCTTATCCTAACCCCACCCCTCATCCTAAAACTAATCCTAAACCTCTCCCTAACCCTACAGATCACCCCAACCCCAACCCTCACCATCACCCTCACCCTAGCCTAACCCTAACCCTAACCCTAATTCTAACCATGAACCTCACCCTCACGCTGAACCTAACATTAAAACTAAAACTCACCCTCACCTTCACCCTAACCCTAACCTTAATCGTATCCCTAACCCTCACCCTAACTTTAACCTCACCCTAACACAGACCCTCAACCTAATCCTAACCCTAACCCTCAAACTAACCCTCACCTTAAACCTAACCCTCTCCTTAAACCTCACTCTCAACCTAAACCTCACCCTAAAACTTACCCTCACACTAACCATAACCCTAACCCTAAACCTCACACTAACCCTAACCCTAACACTCATACTAATGTTAACCATAACCCTAAACCTCACCCTCACTCTAACCCTCACCGTCAACCAAACCCTCACCCTTTCCCTAAATATCACACTTACACTAACCCTCACCCTAACACTAAACCTAACACTGACCCTTAGCCTCATCCTCACCATCACCCTCACCATAAGCGTAATCCCAAACCTAACCCTAATCCTAAACCTAACCCTCTCCCTCACCCTCACGCTAACCCTAAAGCTAAACCTAACCCTAACCCTAACCCTAACCCTCACCCTCAACATAACCCTAATCCTAAAACTCACCCTCAACATAACCCTAACCCTAACGCTCACCTTAAAGCTAACCCTAACCCTCACCCTCACCCTAACCCTCACAATCACCCTAACCCTCACCCAAACCCTAATGCTCACAATCACCCTAACCCTCACCCTCACCTTAATCCTCACCCTTTCCTTAAATCTCACCCTAACACTAACCCTCACCCTAACCCTAACCCTAACCCTGACCTGAAGCCTCACCCTAACCATCACCCTAACCCTAAGCCTAAACCTAACTCTCTCCTTCACCCTCATGCTAACCCTAATGCTATCCCTAACCCTAACACTCACCCTCACCCTAACCCTAAACCTAACCCTAACCCTAAAAATAACCCTAACCCTAAACCTAAACCTATCCCTAACCCTCACCCTCACCCTAACCCTAACCCTCACCCTCACCCTAACCATAACACTAAACCTAACCCTCACCCTAACACTCACCCTAACACTCACACTAAACCTAACCCACACTCTCACAATAACACTCACACTAAACCTTACCATCACCCTAACCCTAACCCACACACTAACCCTAACTCTCACCCTAACCCTCACCCTCACCATGACCCTCACCCTAAGCCTAACCGTAAACCTAACCCTAATTCTAAACCTAAACCTCTCCCTCACCCTCATGCTAACCCTAACGCTAACCTTAAACCTAAACCTCACCATAACCCTTACTCTCACCCTAAACCTATCCCTAATCCTCACACTAACTCTAACCCTCACCCGAAAACCTAACCCTAACCCTCACCCTCACCCTAACCCTAACCCTAAGTCTTACCCTCACCCTCAGCCTAACCCTAACCCTAACACTAATCCTAACACTGAACCTCACCCTCACCCTGAACCTAACCCTAAACTAACCCTACCCTCATCATCATCCCAACCATAACCCTAAGCCTATCCCTAACCCTCATCCTAACCCTAACCCTAACCCTCACTCTAACACATACCCTCACCCTAATCCTAATGCTATCCCTCACCCTAACCGCAGCCTCTCCCTAAACCTCACCCTCACCCTAAACCTCACCCGAAACTTTACCCTCACCCTAACCCTTACCCTAAAAGTACCCCTCACCTGAACCCTCACCCTACCCCTAATCCTCACCCTCACCCTAGCCCTCATCATATCCCTAAACCTATCCCTAACCCTATCCCTAACCCTCACCCTGACCTTCACCCTCACCCTATCCCTAAAACTCATCCTAACCATAAACCCAACCCTAAACCCAACCCTAATCTTAACCCACACCATAAACCTAAACCTAAACCTAAACCTGACCCTAACAATCAACCTAACCCTCAGCCTCACCCTAACCCTTACCCTCACATTCACCCTACCCCTCACACTAAACCTAACTGTCACCCTAACCCTAACCCTAATCCTCACACTAACCCTAAACCTAACCCTACCCTTCACACGAACCCTCACCCTAACCCTAACCCTAAACCTAACTCTCACCCTCACCTTAACCCTCACCCTATCCCTTAACCTCACACTAACCCACCCTCACACTAAGCCTAAACCTCAACCTAACACTAACGCTAACCCTCACCCTCACCCTCAATTTCACCCTCACCCTAAACCTCACCCTCACCCTCAACTTCACACTCACCCTAACCCTCACGCTCACCCTCAAACTCACCCTAACCCAAAACTAACCCTAACACTTACCCTCTCCCTCAGCCTCAATCTAATCCTAAACCTCAACCTCACCCTAAACCGAAGGCTAACCCTAACCCTAACCCTAACCCTCCCCCTAACTTTCACCCTAACACTAACCCTAACACTAACACTAACCCTCAACCTCAACATAACCCTCACCCTAACCCTAACTCTAAACCTAAACCTCACACTCACCGTAACCCTAACTCTAACCTTAACCCAAAGCCTAAACCTCACCCTAACGCTAACCCTAAACCGCAAACTCAAACTAGCCCTCACCCTAACCGTAATCCTAACCCTAACATTCATCCTAACCCTGACCTAACAAAACACTAACCTTCACCCTCACCCTAACCCTAATCCTAACACTAACCCTCAACCTAACCCTAAACCTCACACTCACCGTAACCCTTACCAAACCCTCAACCTAACCCTAAACTTAACCCAAATCCTAACTCTCACCCCAATCCTAACCCTAACCCTAGCACTAAACCTAACCCTTACCCTTACCGTAAACCTCATCCTCAGCCTAACCCTCACCTTTAACCTTTCCGACCCGCTCACCCTAACCCTAAATCTAACCCTAACCCAAAACCTAAACCTCACCCTCACCCTCACCCTCATCCTCAACCTCATCATAACTCGAACCCTAACCCTAACAATAACACTTACCCTAACCCTAACCCTCACCGTAACCCTAAACATAACCCTCACCCTCAGCCTCAAACTCAGCCTAAACGTAAGCCTAAGCCTAACCCTTACCCTAACCCTCACCATAATCCTAACCCTAACCCTAAACCTAACACTAATCCTCAGCCTCACCCTCACCCTAACCCAAACCCTAACCCTAACCCTCACCCTAACCCTAAACCTAAACTTAAGCCTAACCCTCACACTCACACTCACCCTCACCCAAACCCTAACACTCACCCTAACCATAACCCTCACCCTAACCCTAACCCTCACCCTAACCATAACCCTCACCCTAACACTAACCCTAACCCTAACACTAACCCTCACACTAAACCTAACCCTCACCCTCACCCTAGCCCTCACCCTAACCCTAATTCTAACCCTCACCCTCACCCTAAACCTGACCCTCATCCTCACCCTAAGCCTCACACTAACCCTAACACTAATCCTCAATCTAACCCTCATCCTATCCCTAACCCTAACCCTTACACTAACCCTAAAACTAACCCTAACCCTCACCCTTATCTTAACCCTCTCCCTCAGCGTAAACCTCACCTTTACCCTTACCATAAATCTCACCCTAAACTCACCCTAACCCTAAACCTCATCCCAACCCTCACCGTAACCGTAAACCTAACCATCACGCTAACCCTAACACTCACTCTCAACCTCACACGCAGCCTAACCCTAAGCCTAAGCCTTACCCTAACCCTCACCCGAGCCCGAGCCCTCACCCTTACCCTAATCCTAACCATCACCCTAACCCTAATCCTCACCCCCACCCTCACCCTCAGCCAAACCCTAAGCCTAAGCTGAAACCTAACCCTAAACCTCACACTCACCCTCACCCACACCCTAATCCTAACACTAACAATAACCCTAACCCTAAACCTCAACCTAACCCTCACCCTAACCTTAACCCTAACACTAACCCTAACCCTAACCATCGACCTAACACTCCCCCTAACCCTAAATTTAACCCTAAACCTCACCCTCACCCTAACACTAATCCTAAGCCTAACCCTAAACCTCACCCTAACCCTCACCCTAACCCACACCCTCATCCTCACCCTCACCCTAGCCCTCACCCTAACCCAAATCCTAACCCAAATCCTCATCCTAAACCTCACACTAAGCCTAACCTTAACCCTAACCCTAACACTAACCCTCACACTTAACCTAATCCTAACCCTAAACCTCAACCTAACCCTCACCCTCACACTAACCCTAACACTAACCCTAAACTTCACACTCACCCTAACCCTCCCACTAAAACTCGATCTAACCCTAAACCTGACCCTCACCTTAACCCTAACCCTCACCCTAAGCCACACAATAACAGTAACCCAAACACTCACCAGTACCGTCACCCTCACCATAACTCTAACCCTAATCCCAACAATAACACTACCCCTAACCCTAAACCTAACCCTAACGGAAAGCCCAACCCTAATTTTAAAACTCACCCTCACCCTAACCCTAATCCTAACCCTAAACCTCAAGCTAACACTAACCCTAACCCTCACCCAAAACCTAGCACTCACCCTAACCCTAAACCTAACCCTAATCCTCATTCTAACCCTCACCCTAACCCTAACCCTAACCCTCAACCCCACCCTCACCCTCATTGTAACTCTAACCCTAACCCTAACTATAACACTATCCCAAATCTCAAGCTAACACTAACCCTAACCCTCACCCAAAACCTAGCACTCACCCTAACCCTAATCCTAACCCTAATCCTCATTCTAACCCTCACCCTAACCCTAACCCTAACCCTCACCCCCACCCTCACCCTCACTGTAACTCTAACCCTAACCCTAACAATAACACTATCCCAAACCTCAAGCTAACACTAACCCTAACCCTCACCCAAAACCTAGCACTCACCCTAACCCTAATCCTAACCCTAATCCTCATTCTAACCCTCACCCTAACCCTAACCCTAACCCTCACCCCCACCCTCACCCTCACTGTAACTCTAACCCTAACCCTAACAATAAAACTATCCCAAACCGAAACATCACCCTAATCCTTATCCTCACACCCAACCTCACCCTCAGCCTAATGCTAAGCCTAAGCATAACCCTCACACTAACCCTCATACTCACTCTCACCCTAACCCTAATCCTACACCTAGCCCTATCCATAAACCTCAACCTAACCTTCACCTTCCCCCTAACCCTAACACTAAACCTAACCCTAACGCTCACCCTAACCCTCACCCTCACCCTAACACTAACCCTAACCCTAAAACTCACTCTAAACCTCACCCTAACCAAAACCCTCACCCTCACCCTCAACCTCACCGTAAGTCTAACCCTAACCCTAACAATAACACTAACCTTAACCCACCCTCACCCTCAGCCTAACCCCAAGCATAACCCTAGGCCTAAACCTAACCCTCACCGTAACCCTAGCCCTAAATCTAACCGTAATCCTAACCCTAGTCCTCAGCCTCACCGTCACCCTTACCCTAAGCCTAAACCTACCCTAACCCTAAGGTTCACACTAAACCTCACCCTAACCCTAATCTGAAACCTAAACCTATCACTAACCCTAACCCTCACACTAACCCTCACCCTAGCCCTCACCCTAACCGTAAGTCTAAACCAAAACCTCATCCTAACCCTAACCCTAACCGTCACTCTAACCCTAACCCTAATTCTCACACGCATGCTAAGCCTAAGCCTAAGCTTAAGCCTATACCTAAGCCGAAACTTAACCCTAACCCTCACACTAATCCTAAAACTAACCCTCACCCTAACCCTAACCCTAACCCTAATACTAACCCTAACTCTAACCCTAAACCTCACCCTCACCCTAACCCTAACTCTAAACCTAATCCTAAACCTAACCTCATTCTAACCCCAACCCTAACCCACACCCTTACCCTCACGGTAAACATAACCCTAACCCTAACACTAAAAATAACCCTAACCCTAACCCTAACCCTCACCCTAACCATAACCATAAACATAACCCTCACCCTAAACCTAACCCTCAACCTAACACTAACGCTAACCCTAACCGTAACCCTCACACTAACCCTAACCATCACCCTAACCCTAAACCTCACCCTAACACTAACCCTAAACCTCACCCTCACCCTAGCCCTCACCCTAACCCTAACTCTCATCCTCACCTTAAACCTCACACTAACATTAACACTAATCCTCAATCTAACCCTCACCTTCACCTGAACCCTAACCCTAACCCTCACCCTAAACTTAATCCTCACCCTTACCATAACCCTCACACTCAGCATAACCCTCATTTTTAGCCTTACCGTCACCCCTACCCTAACCCTCACGCTAACTATAACCCTCACCCTAACCTCCTTCCCTAACCCTAACTCTACCCCTAAACCTCACCCTCATCCTAAGCCTAACTCTAACCCTAACCCTAAAACTAAACCTCACCCTAACCCTAAACCTCACACTCACCCTCATCATAACTGTAAACCTAGCCCTAAACATAACCCTCACCCTAAACCTAACCCTCAACCTAATACTATCCCTAACCCTCACACTCACTGAAACCCTAACCCTAATCCTTATCCTAACCCTAACCCTAACCCTCACCCTCAGCTAAACCCTCAACCTAACCCTAACCCTAACACTCACCCTAACCCTAATCCTCACACTCAGCCTCAGGCTAACCCTAACCCTAACCCTAACCTAAACCTCAACCTAACCCTAACCCTAAAACTCACCCTCACACTAGCCCTTACCCTAACCCTAATCCTAACCCTAACCCTCATCCTAAACCTCCCCCTAACCCTAACTCTAACCCTAAACCTCTCCCTCACCCTCACCCTAATCCTAACCCTAACCCTCACCCTAACCCTAACCTTAACCCTGAACTTCATGCTCGGCCTAAGACTAAGCCTAAGCCTAATCCTAACCCTAACCCTCACCGTAACCCTAACTGTAACACTAAGGCTAACTCTAACCCTAAACCTCACTCTCACTCTAACCCTGACTCTAACCCTAACCCTAAAACTAAACTTCATCCTAACCCAAAATATAACACTCACTCTCACCATCACCGTAACTTTAAATCTAACCCTAACCCTAACAATAACCCTAACCCTAACCCGAACCCTCACCCGAACCATAACCCTCACCCTAACCCAAACCCTCACTCTAACAAATACCCTCAACCTAACACTAACCCTAACCTTAACACTAACCCTCACACTAAACCTAATCCCAACCCTAAACCTCAGCCTAACTCTCACCCTCACACTAACCCTAACACTAACCCTAAACTTAACCCTCACCCTAACCCTCCCACTAAAACTCTATTTAACCCTAAACTTCACCCTCACCTTAACCCTAACCCTAACCCTAACCTTAAACCCCACCATAACCCTAACCCAATCCCTCACCCGTACCGTCACCATCACCATAACTCTAACCCTAACCCTAACAATAACACTAATCCTAACCCTAAACCTAAACCTAACCCTAAACCCAAACCTAATCCTAACACTCACCCTCACTCTAACCCTAATCCTAATCCTAAACTTCACCCTAACACTAACCCTAACCCTCACCCAAAACCTAGCACTCACCCTAACCCTAATCCTAACCCTAATCCTCATCCTAATCCTCACCCAAACCCTAACCCTAATCCTCACCCGCACCCACACCCTCACCGTAACGGTAACCCTAACCCTAACAAAAACACTAACCCAAACCTGAACCATCACCCTAACCCTAATCCTCACACCCAACCTCACCCCCAGCCTAACCCTAAGCCTAAGCCTCACCCTCACACTAACCCTCATACTCACCCTCACCCTAACCCTAATCCTAACCCTAACCCTATCCCTAAACATCAACCTAACCCTCCCCCTCCCCCTAACCCTAACACTAAACCTAACACTAAACCTCACCCTAACCCTCCCCCTCACCCTAACTCTAACCCTAAACTTCACCCTCACCCTAAACAAAACCCTCACTCTCACCCTCAACCTCACCGTAACTCTAACCATAACCCTAACAATAACACTAACCCTAACCCTAACCCTAACCCTGACCCTAACCATAACCATAACCATAACCCTCACCCTCAGCCTCACCCTCACCGCAAACTTAACCCGAACCATAACACTAACAATAAACCTAAACCTAATCGTAACCCTAAACCTAATCCGCACCCCCACCCTCACCCTCACCCTCAGCCTAACCCTTAGCCTAAGCCTAACCCTAACCCTAACCCTCACCATAATCCTAACCTTAACCCTAAACCCAACCCTAACCCTAACCCTAAACCTAACCCTAATCCTCAGCCTCACCCACACCCTAACCCAAACCCTAACCCTAACCCTCACCCTAAACCTAAGCCTTAACCTAACCTTAACCCTCACCCTAACACTTACCCTCACCCTAACACTAACCCTAACTCTCACACTAACCCTCAAAGTAACCCTAACTGTCACCCTAACCCTAAACCTCACCCTAACCCTAACCCTCAGCGTCACCCTAGCCCCCACCCTAACCTTAATTCTAACCCTAACCCTCACCCTAACACTAACCCTCATCCTCACCCTAAACCTCACACTAACCCTAACCCTAATCCTCAATCTATCCCTCACCCTAACCCTAATCCTTACCCTAACAATCACCCTCATCCTAACCCTCACCCTTAGGGGAATATTCACCCTCAGCCTAACACTCATCTTTACTCTGACCATCACGCTCACCCTAACAGTCACCCTAACCCTAACCCTCATTCTAACACTCACCCTAAACCTAACCCTATCCATCACCCTAACCCTAACCCTCACCCGCACCCTCACCCTCAGCCTAAACCTAAGCCTAAGCCTAAGCCTAACCCTAACACTCAACCTCACCCTAGCCCTCACCCTAAACCTAATCCTAACTCTTACCCTCATCCTAACCCTCACCCTAAACCGAACCCTAACCATCACCCAAAACCTATTTCTCACCCCCAACCTCACCCTCAGCCTAACCCTAAGCCTAAGCCTAAACTTAACCATAACCCTCACCCTCACCGCAAACTTAACCAAAACCATAACACTGACAATAACACTAATTTTAACCCGAAACCTAACCCTAATCCTAACCCCCACCCCCACCCTCAGCCTAACCCTAAGCCTAACCCTAGGCGTAACACTAATCCTCATTGTAACCCTCAACCGAACACTAACCCTAACCCTAAACCTAACCCTAAACCTAACCATAACCCTCAGCCGCACCTTCACCCTAACCCAAGCCGTAACCCTAAGCCTAAGCCTAACCCTAACCCTAACGCTCACACTCACCCTCAACCTAAACCTAATCCTAAAACTAACCCTATCCCTAACCCTAACCCTCACGCTAAGCCTCACCCTAGCCCTCACCCCAACCCTAATCCTAAACGTAAACCTCATCCTAACCCTAACCCTAACCCTCATCCTAACCCTAACTCTAACCCTCACCCTCATGCTCGGCCTAAGTCTAAGCTTAAGTCTAAGCCTAACCCTAACCCTAACCCTAACCCTAACACTAAACCTAACTCTAACCCTAAACTTCACCCTCACCCTAACCCTAATTCTAACTGTAATCTTAAACCTAAACCTCATCCTATCCCCAAACCTAACTCACACCCTTACCCTCACCTTAAACATAACCCTAACCCTAACACGAACAATAACCCTAACCTTAATCCTAACACTCACACTAACCATAACCATAACACTCACCTTAACCCTAACCCTCAACCTAACACTAACCCTAACCCTAACACTAACCCTCACACTAACCCTAACCATCACCCTAATCCTAACCCTCATCCTAACACTAACCCTAACCCTCACCCTCAACCTAGCCCTCACCCTAACCCTAACGCTATCCTCATCCTAAACCTCACACTCAGCCTAACGGTCAGCCTAACCCTAAACCTAACCCTAACAATAACACTAATCCTAACCCTAAACATAACCCTAACCCTAAACCTAACCATAATCGTAACACTCAAACTCACCCTAACCCTAATCCTAACCCTAACCCTGACACTAACCCTAATCCTAATCCTAAACCTAACCCTAACCTTCACTCTCACACTAACCCTCAACCTAATCCTCACCCTAACACTAACCCTAACCCTAACCCTCACCCTCAGGCTCAACCTAACCCTAATGCTAACCCCAAAATCTCAACCTCACCCTAACCCTAACCCTAAACCTAACCCTACACCTCACCATAACCCTAACCCTAAACCTCACCCTCACTCTAGCCCTCACTCTAACCCTAATCCTAACCCTAACCTTCATCCTAACCCTCCCCATAACTGTAACCCTAAACCTCACCCTAACCCTAAGCCTAAACCTAAGCCTAACCCTAACCTTCACACTCACCCTCACCGTAACCTAAACCCTAACCCTAAACATAACAATAACCCTAACCCTAATCCTATCCCTCACCCAAACCATAACCCTCAACCTTACCGCAACCCTCAACCTAACACTTACCCTCACCCTAACCCTAACCCTAACCCTCACCCTCACCCTAGCACCCACCCTAACCCTTACACTCATCCTCATCCTAAACCTCACCCTAAACCTAACCCTCACCCTTACAGTAACTCTCACCCTCATCCTAACCCTCATGTTTACCCTTATCGTCACCCTCACCCTAAACCTCACCCTAACCCTAAACTTCACCCTAACCCTCACCCTATCCCTTACTCTAACTTTAAACTTCACCCTCACCCTAACATTAATTCTAACCCTAACCCTAACACTAATCCTCACCCTAACCCTAAACCTAACCCTCAACCTAAACCTAACCCTAACCCTCACCCTCACATTCAGCCTAAACCTAAGGCTAACCCTAACCCTAACTCTCACACTAACCCTAACGCTAATCCTAATCCTAACCCTAACCCTAATCCTCACCCTCACCCTAACCCTCACCCTAACCCTAACCCTAACACTAACCCTAACATTAACCCTCACCCTCAGCTTCACCCTAACCCTAATTTATCCCTAAACCTCAACCTCACCCTAACCCTAATGCTAAACCTAAGTCTCACCCTAACCCTAAACCTCCCCCTAACTCTCAACTTAACCCTAAGATTAATACTAACCCTAACCCTAACACTAAATTTCACCCTAACCCTAACCCTAACCCTCAACCTCACCATAACCCTCACCCTCAACCTCACCCTCAGCCTAACATTTCGCCTAACCCTAATCCCAACCCTAAACCTAACACGAAACTAACCCTCACCCTAACTCTCACCCCAAACCTAACCCTCACCCTCACCCTCACCCTAGCCCACACCCAAATCCTAAGTCTAAGATTAACCCTCACCCTAACCCTCAAAATAAACTTAACCCCAACACTCACCCTAACCGTAAACTTCACCCTCACCCTAACTCTAATCCTAATCCTAACCCTAACCCTAACACTCACACTCACCTCACCTTAACCCTAATCCTAATCCTAACCCTAACACTAAACCTCACCCCCACAATAAACCTCACCTTATCCCTAACCTAACAGTAACCTAACCCTAACCCTAACCCTAACACTCACCCTAAACTTAACTCTAACCCTAAACCTCACCCTCACCATAACCCAAACCCTAACCCTAATCCTAAACCTCACCCTAAAACTATACCTTACCCTAACACTTACGATAACCCTAAAACTAACACTAACCCTAACACTATCCCTCACACTACCGCTAACCATCACCTTAAACCTAAACCTCACCCAAACCCTAACCCTAACCCTCAACTTCACCCTATCCCTCACCATAACCCTAACCATCATCCTCACCCTAAACCTCATACAAACCCTAACACTAATCCTCAATCTAACCCTCACACTCACCCTAACCCTAACCCTCACCGTCACCCTTACCATAACCCTAACCCTCAGCCTAACCCTCACCTTTACTCTTACTTTCACCCTCATCCTAACCCTCACCCTAATCCTAACCCTCATCCTAACCTTCACCCTTACTGTAACACTCACCCTCGCCTTAACCCTAACCATAACCATAACCCTAAAATTCACCCTAACCCTAACCCTAAACCTCACCCTCACCCTAAAACTCACCCTAAACCTAACCCTAAACCTCACTCTCACCCTCGCCCTCACCCTAAGCCTAAGCCTAACCCTAACGCTCACCCTACCCCTAACCCTCACCATAACCCTAACTTTCACACTAACCCTAACCCTAAAACTCACCCTCACCCTCACCCTAAACCAAACCCTAACCTTAACACTCACTCTAAACCTAAGCCTAAGCCTAACCTTAACCCTAACCCTCACCCTAAAAATAACCCTCAACATAGCCCTAACTTTCACACTAACCCTAACCCTTACCCTCACCCTCACCCTAAAACAAACCCTAACTTTAACACTCACACTCACCCTCAATCTAAACCTAATCCTAAATATAACCCTATCCCTAACCCTAACCCTCACATTATCCATCACTCTAGCGCTCACCCTAAACTTAATCCTAACCCTACACCTCATCCTAACACTCACACTAACCCTAACCCGAACCCGAACCCTCACCCTCACCCTAACCCTAACCATTACCCTCACTCTCGTCCTAAGCCTAAGCCTAACCCTAAGCTTAAGCCTAACCCTAACCCTCACACTAACCCTCACCCTAACCCTAACACTAACGCTAACTCTAACCCTAAACCACACCCACACCCTAACCCTAACTCTAAACCTAACCCTTAATATAAACCTCACCCTAAACCGAACCCTAAGCCTCACCCTAACAGTAACCGTAACGGTAACCCTAACCCTAACAATAACGCTAAACCTAGCCCTATCCCTCATTGTAACCATAACTGTCACCATAACCCTAACCCTCACCCTAACACTTACCCTCACCCTAACACTAACCCTAACCCTAACACTAATCCTCACACTAACACCGAAAAATCACCCTAACAATAAACCTCACCCTAACCCTAAACCTCACCGTCAACCTAGCCCTCACCCTAACCCTAACCCTCACCCTAAACCTAGACCTAATCTTAACCCTCAACCTTACCCTAACCCTCACCTTCATCATAACCTTAACCCTAACCCCCACCCTATGCCTAAACCTAATCCTAAACCTAAACCTCACCCTAATCCCAACCCTAACCAACACCCTCATGCTAGCCCTCATCCTAACCCTAATCCTAAACCTAATCCTCATCCTAACCCTCACCCTAACCCTAAACCTCACCCTCACACTACGCCCAACCGTAAGCCTAATCCTAACCCTAAACATAACCCTCACACTCAACCTCACCCAAAACCTAATCCTAAACGTAACCCTATCCCTAACCCTAACACTCACCCTAACCCTCACACTAACCCTAACCCTAACACTAACCCTAACACTAACCCTCACACTAAACCTCAACTTAACACTAACTCTAACCCTAACCCTCACCCTCACACTCACCCTCAGCCTATCCCTAAGCCTAAACCTAACCCTAACCCTAACCCTCATACTCACCCTCACACTAACCCTAATCCTAATCCTAACCTAAATCTAACCCTCACCCTAACACTAACCCTCACCCTAACTCTAACACTAACCCTCACCCTGAACCTCACCCTATCCCTCACCCTAACACTAACTCTAACCCTAAACCTCACCCTCACCCTCACCCTAAATCTAACCCTAAACATCACCCTCATCCTAACCCTCACTCTAATCCTAAAACTAATCCTAACCCTATTCCTCATCCTAACTCTCACCCTAACCGTAACCCTAACTCTCACACAAATGCTAACCCTAAACCAAAACCTAACCCTAACCCTCACCCTCAGCCTCACCTTCAGCTTAATGTTAAGCCTAACCCTAACCCTAAGCCTAACCCAAACACTCACCCTAACACTAACCCTGATCCTAATCCTAACCCTAACCCTAACCCTCACCCTAAACCTAACCTTAATTCTAACCCTCACCCAAACCCTAACACTAACCCTAACCCTATACCTCACCTTAACACTAACCCTAACCCTACATCTAACCCTAAACCTCACCCTCACCCTCACCCTCAACCTAAACCTAACACCAACCATAAAACTCACCCTAACCCTAACCCTCACACTCACCCTCACCTTCACCGTAACTCTAACCCTAACCCTAACAATAACACGAACCCTCACGGTACCCCTAACACTCACCCTCACCGTAACCCTAACCCTAACACAAACCCTCACCCTAACCCTTAACCTAACCATAACCTAAACCTCACCCTAACCCTAAACCTCACCCTAACCCTAACCCTCACCCTCAACGTAACACTCACCCTAACCCTGAACCTAACCCTAACAATAAACCTCACCCTAACTCTAACCCTAACACTCACCCTCACCCTAGCACTAACCCAAGCCCTAATCTTAAACCTAAACCTCACCCTAAGCCTAACCCTAACACTCACCCTAACCCTGAAACCCTAACAATCACCCTAACCCTCACACTCACCCTCACCCTCTGCCTAACACTAAGCCTAACCCTAACCCAAAACCTAACCTTAACCCTCACACTCAAACTCAGCCTAACCCTAAGCCTAACACTAACCCTACACCTAACTGTCATGCTTACAGTCACCTTAACCCTAATCCTAACCCTAACACCAAATCTAACCCTAGCACTAACCCTAAACCTAACCCTCACCCTAACCTTCACTCTAATCCTAACCCTAAGCCTATTGCTCATCCTAGAACATACCCTAACGCTAATCCTATCCCTAACCCTCACCATAACCCTCACCCAGACCCTCACTCTAAACCTAAACCTAAAGCTAAACCTCACCCACACGCTAACCCATATGCAAATCCTAACCCTAACCCTAATGCTCACATTCACCCTCACCTTAAACCTAATCCTAATCCTAACCCTTACCATAATCCTCACCCGCACCATAACCCTCAACCTAACCCAACCCCTAACATTGACACTAACACAAACCCTCACCCTAACCCTCACCCGAAACCTAATTCTAACCCTAACCCTCACCCTCGCCTTAACCGTAACCCTAACCATAACCCTAAACCTCACGCTAACACTAACCCTAAACCTCAGCCTCAAACTAAACCTCACCCTAACCCTAACCCTAAACCTCACACTTACCCTAGCCCTCACCCTAACCCATAAACCTAACCCTAACCCTCACCCTAACCATAACCCTCACCATAACCTTAACTTTCACACTAACCCTAACCCTAACGCTCACCCTCACCCTCACCCTAACCCTAACCTAAACCTCACCCTCACCCTAAACCAAACCCTAACCCTAACACTGACTCTAACCCTAAGCCTAACACTAACCCTAACCCTCACACTCACCCTCAATCTAAACCTAATCCTAAACCTAACCCTATAACTAAGCCTAACCCTCACATTAACCATCACCCTAGTGCTTACCCTAAACCTAATCCTAACACTTCACCTCATCCTAACACTCACCCTAACCCTAACCGTAACCCTTACCCTTAACCCTAACCCTAACAATCACCCTCACTCTCGGCCTAAGCCTAAGCCTAACCCTAAGCTTAAGCCTAACCCTAACCCTCACACTAACCCTCACCCTAACCCTAACACTAACACTAACGCTAACTCTAACCCTAATCCTCACCCTCACCCTAACCCTAACTCTAACCCTAACCCTTAATATAAACCTCACCCTAAACCTCACCCTAACCCGAACCCTCATAGTAACCGTAACCCTAACTCTAACCCTAACAATAATACTAAACCTAAACCTAACCCTCATTGTAAAGATAACCGTCACCATAACCCTCACCCTCACCCTAACACTTACCCTCACCTTAACACTAACCCCAACCCTAACACTAATCCTCACACTAACACTAACCATCACACTAACCCTAAACCTCACCCTAACCCTAAACCTCACCGTCACCCTAGTCCTCACCCTAACCCTAACCCTCACCCTAAACCTAGACCTAATCCTAACCCCCTACCTTACCCTAACCCTCACCCTCATCATAACCTTAACCCTAACCCTAACAATAACCATGACACTAAACCTAAACTTAAACTTCACCCTCACCCTAACTCTAACCCTGACCCTAACCTTAACACTAAACCTCACCCTAAACCTAACACTAACACTAATCCTCACCTTAGGACATACCCTAACCCTAATGTAACCCTAACCCTCACCCTAAGACTCACTCTAACCCTAAACCAAACCCTCACCCTAAATCTAACCCTCACCTTCACCCTTAGCCTCAGCCTAACCCTAAGCCTAACACTAACCCTAACCCTAACTGTCACACTCACAATCACCGTAACCCTACTCCTAACCCTAACACCAACCCTAACCCTAACACTAAACCTAAACCTAACCCTCACCGTAACCCTCACTCTAAAGCTAACCCTAACCCTATTGTTCATCCTAGCACATAACCTAACGCTAATCCTATCCCCAACCCTCACCATAAGCCTCAACCTTACCCTCACTCTAAACCTAACCCTAAAGCTAACACTCACCCTCACCCTAACCCTAATGATAACCCTAACGCTAACACTAACACTAACCTCACACTCACCCTCACCTTAACCGTAATCCTAATTCTAAACCTTACCCTAACCCTCACCCTCACCCTAACTCTCAGCCTAACACTACCCCTAACACTAACACTAACACTAATCCTCACACTAAACCTCACCCTAACCCTAACTCTAACCCTAACCCTCACCCTCACCTTTACCGTAACCCTAAACATAACCCTAAACCTCACCCTAACCCTAACCCTAAACCTCACCCTCACCCTAAACCTCACCCTAAACCTAACCCTAAACCTCACTCTCACCCTAGCCCTCACCCTAACCATAACCCTAACCCTCAATCCCGGCCTAAGCCTAAACTTAAACCTAAGCTTAAGCCTAACCCTAACCCTCAGACTAACCCTCACACTAACCCTCACCCTAACACTAACAGTAACACTAACGCTAACTCAAACCCTAAACCTCACCCTCACCCTAACCCTAATTCTAACCTTAACCCTTAATATAAACCTCACCCTAAACCGAACCCTAACCCTCACCCTCACAGTAACCATAACACTAACCCTAATTCTAACAATAACACTAAACCTAACCCTAACCCTCATTGTAACCCTCAGCGTCACCATAAACCTAACCCTCACCAAAACACTTCCCCTCACATTAACACTAACCCTAACTGTAACACTAATTCTCACACTAACCCTAACCATCACCCTAACCCTAAACCTCACCCTAAACCTAGACCTAATCCTAACCCTCAACCTTACCCTAACCGTCAACCTCATCATAACCTTAACCCTAATCCCCACCCTATGCCTAAAGCTAATCCTAACCCTAAACCTCACCCTAACTGTAACCCTAACCCTCACCCTCATGATAGCCCACACCCTAACCATAAACCTAAACCTAACCCTCATCCTCCTAACGCTCACCCTAACCCTAAACCTAAACCTCACCCTAAACCTAAACCTCACCCTCACGCTCAGCCTAACCCTAAGCCTAATCATAACCCTAACCATAACCCTCACACTCAACCTCACCCAAAAGCTAATCCTAAACCTAACCCTATCCCTAACCCTAATCCTCACCCTAACACTCACCCTAACCCTAACCCTAACACTAAACATAACACTAACCCTCACAGTAAATCTCAACACTAACTCTAACCCTAAAACTCACCCTCACCCTAACCCTAACCCTCACCCTAACCCTCACCCTCAGCCTATCCTTTTGCCTAAACCTAACCCTAACCCTAACCCTCATACTCACCCTCACACTAACCCTAATCCTAATCCTAACCCTAAACCTAACCCTCACCCTAACACTAACCCTCATCCTAACCCTAACCCTAACACTAACACTAACCCTAAACCTCACCCTATCCCTCACCCTAACCCTAACTCTAATGCTAAACTCACCCTCACCCTCACCCTAACCCTAACCCTAAACATCACCCTCATCCTAACCCTCACCCTAAACCTAACCCTAACACTAATCCTAATCCTAATCCTAATCCTAACCCTTAACCTAACCCTCACCCTAACACTAACCCTCACCCTAACCCTAACCCTAACACTAACACTAACCTTAACTCACCCTAACTCTCACCCTAAACCTAACTCTCACCCAAACGCTAACCCTAACCCTCACCCTCACCGTCACCCTCAGCTTAACGCTAAGCCTAACCCTAACCATAAGCCTAACCCAAACACTCACCCTAACACTAACCCTATTCCTAATCCTAAACCTAACCCTTACCCTCACCCTAACCCTCACCCTCATCCTAACCCTCACCCTAACCCTAACCATAACACTAATCCTAACCCTAAACCTCACCAAAAGATTCAACCTAACCCAAAATCTAACCCTAAACCTCACCCTCACCCTCACCCTAAACCTAACCCTAACCCTAAACCTCACCCTAACCCTAACCCTCACACTCACCCTCACATTCACCATAACTCTAACCCTAACCCTAACAATGACATGAACCCTCAACCTAACCCTAAAACTCACCCTCACCGTAACCCTAAATCTAACCTAAAACCTCAACCTAAACCTTACCTTAACTCTAACCTAAACCTCACCCTAACCCTAAACCTAACTGTCACCCTCAGCCTCACCCTCACTGTAAACTTAAACCTAACCATAACACTAACAATAACACTAACCCTAACCCTAATCTAACCCTCATCCTTACCCTCACCCTCACCCTAACCCTCACCCTAACCCAAACCCTCACCCTCACCGTAATCCTCACCCTAACACTCACCCTAACCCTAAACCTAAACCTAACCCTAAACCTCACCCTAACTCTAACCCTCACCCTCACCCTCACCCTAGCACTCACCCTAGCCCTAATCTTAAACCTAAACCTCACCCTAAACCTCACCTTAACCCTAACACTAACCCTCACCCTAACCCTAAAACCCTAACAATCACCATAACCCTAAGCCTCACCTTCACCCTCAAGCTAGGCCTAAGCATAAGCCTAAGTCAAAGGCTAATCCTAACCCTCACACTCACCCTCACCCTCACCGTAAACGTAACACTAACCCTAACCCTAACCCTCACACTAACCCGCACCCTAACGCTCACCCTAACCCTAAACCTCACACTGAACCTAAACCTAACCCACACCCTATACCTCAAACTCCGCCTAACACGAAGCCTAACCATAACCCTAACCCTCACACTCAACCTCAGCCTAACCCTAAGCCTTAGCCTAACCCTAACCCTAACCCAAACCCTCACCCTCACCCTCAGCTTAACACTAAGCTTAAGCCTAACCCTAACCCTAACCCTCACCCTCACAATAGCCCTCACCATAACCCTAACCATAACACTAAACCTAACCCTAACACTCACACTAACCCTAACCCTAACAATAACCCTAAACCTCACCCTCACCCTAACACTAACCCTAACTCAAAACATCATCCTAACCCTAACCCTAACCCTCAACATCACCTTCACCCTCACCCTTACCTTAACCTTAAACTTAATCCTAACCCTAAGATTAACCATAAACCTAAACCTAAACTTAAACTTCACCCTCACAGTAACTCTAACCCTAACCCAAACCCTCACCCTAACCCTAACCCTGACCCTAACCCTAACGCTAAACCTCACCCTAAAGCTAACACTAACCCTAATCGTCACCCAAGGAAATACCCTAACCCTAATCTAACCCTAACCCTCACCCTAACCCTCACTCTAACCCTAAACCAAACCCTCACCCTAAATCTAACCCTCAACCTCACCCTCAGGCTGAGCCTAACCCTAAGCCTAACACTAACCCTAACACTAACTGTCACACTCACAGTCACCGTAACCCTAATCCTAACCCTAACACTAAACCTAAACCTAACCCTCACCCTAACCCTCACTCTAAAGCTAACCCTAACCCTATTGCTCATCAGAGCACATACCCTAACGCTAATCCTATCCCCAACCCTCACCATAAATCTCACCCTTACCCTCCCTCTAAACCGAAACCTAAAGGTAACCCTCACCCTCACCCTAACCCTAATGCTAACCCTAACCCTAACACTAACAGTAACCTCACACTCACCCTCACCTTAACAATAATCCTAATCCTAACCCTTACCCTAACCCTAACCCTCACCCTAACTCTCAGCCTAACCCTACCCCTAACACTAAAACTAACACTAATCCTCACCCTAACCCTCACCCTAACCCTAGCTCTAAGCCTAACCCTCACCCTCGCCTTAAGCGTAACCCTAAACATAACCCTAAACCTCACACTAACCCTAACCCTAAACCTCACCCTCATCATAAACCTCACCCTAACCCTAAACATAAACCTCACTCTCACCCTAGCCCTCACCCTAACCCTAAACCTAACCCTCAATCTCGGCCTAAGCCTAAGCCTAACCCTAAGCTTAAGCCTAACCCTAACCCTCACACTAACCCCCACCCTAACCCTAACACTAACACTAACGCTAACTGTAACCCTAAACCTCACTCTCACCCTAACCCTAACTCTAACCTTAACCCTTAATATAAACCTCACCCTAAACTGAACCTTAACCCTCACCCTCATAGTAACCGTAACCCTAACCCTTACTCTAACAATAACACTAAGCCTAAACCTAACCCTCATTGTAACCATAACCGTCACCATAAACCTAACCCTCACCCTAACACTTACCCTCACACTAACACTAACCCTAACCCTAACACTAATCCTCACACTAACACTAACCATCACCCTAACCCTAAACCTCACCCTAAACCTAAACCTCACCCTCACTGTAGCCCTCACCCTAACCCTAAACCTCACCCTAAACCTAGACCTAATCCTAACCCTCAACCTTACCCTAACCCTCATCTTCATCATAACCTTAACCCTAACCCCCACCCTATGCCTAAACCTAATCCTAACACTAAACCTCACCCTAACACTAACCCTAACCCTCAACCTCATGCTAGCCCTCACCCTAATCCTAATCCTAAACCTAACCCTCATCCTAACCCTCAACCTAACCCTAAACCTAACCCTCACCCTAACCCTAACCCTCACCCTCACCTTCAGCCTAACCCTAAGCCTAATCATAACCCTAACGATAACCCTGACACTCAACCTCACCCAAAACCTAATCCTGAACCTAACCCTAACCCTAATCCTAATTCTCACCCACACCCTCACCCTCATCGTAATACTAAGCCTAACCCTAACCGTAAGCCTAACCCAAACACTAACCCTAATGCTAACCCTAATCCTAATCCTAGCCCTAACACTAAGCCTCACCCTAACCCTCACCCTCATCCTAACCCTCACCCTAACCCTAAACCTAACACTAAACCTCACCCTAAACCTCACCCTAAACCTCACCCTCACCCTCACCCTAAACCTAACACTAACCCTAATCCTCACCCTACGACATACCATAACCCTAATCTAACCCTAACGCTCACCCTAACCCTCACTCTAACCTTAAACCAAACCCTCAACCTAAGTCTAACCCTCACCCTCACCCTCAGCCTCAGCCTAACCCTAAGCCTAACACTAACCCTAACCATAACTGTCACACTCACAGTCACCGTAACCCTACTCCTCACCCTAACACCAACCCTAACCCTAACACTAAACCTAAACCTAAACCTCAACCTAACCCTTACTCTAATCCTAACCTGAACCCTATTGCTCATCCTAGCACATACCCTAACGCTAATCCTATCCCTAACCCTCACCATAACCCTCAACCTTACCCTCACTCTAAACCTAAGCCTAAAGTTAACCCTCAACCTCAACCTAACCTTAATCCTAACCCTAACCCTATCCCTAAACCTCAACCCAAACCTTTCCTTAATCCTAAACATCACCCTAACCCTAACCCTAACACTAATCCTAACCCTAATCCTCATCCTGTCACCCTAACCCTAACCCTAACTCTCACCCAAATGCTAACCCTACCCCAAACCAAAACCCTAATCCTCACCCTCACCCTCACCCTCAGCTTAATGCTAAGCCAAACCCTAACCCTATGTCTAACCCAAACACTCACCCTAATGCTAACCCTAATCCTAATCCTAGCCCTAACTCTAAACCTCAACCTAAACCTCACCCTCATACTAACCCTCACCCTAACACTAACCCTAACAATAACCCTAAACCTAAATCTCAATCTAAACCTCACCCTAAGCCTAAATCTAACCCTAAACCTCACCCTCACCCTCACCCTAAACCTAACCCTAACCCTAAACCTCACCCTAACCATAACCCTCACACTCACCCTCACCTTCACCGTAACGCTAACCCTAACCCTAAAAATAACACTAACCCTCACCCTAAACCTAACACTCACCCTCACCATAATCATAAAACTAAACCAAAACCTCACCCTAATCCTTACCCTAACCCTAACCTAAACCTCACCCTAACCCAAAACCTAACCCTCACCCTCAGCCTCACCCTCACTGTAAACTTAAACCTAACCATGACCATAACAATAACAATAACCGTAACCCTAAACTTACCCTCAACCTCACCCTAACCCTAAACCTTACCTTAAACCTAACCCTCACCCTCACTGTAACCCTCACCGTAACACTAACCCTAACCCTAAACCTAACCCTATCCCTGAACCTCACCATAACTCTAATCCTAACCCTCACCCTCAACCTAGCACTCACCTTAGCCCTAGTCTTAAACCTAAACCTCACCCTAAACCTCACCCTAACCCTAATCCTAACCTTCACCCTAACCCTAAAACCCTAACAATCACCCTAACCCTAACCGTCACCTTCACCCTCAAACTCGGCCTAAGCATAAGGCTAAGCCTAAGGCTAAGCCTAACCCTCACACTCACCCTCACCCTCACCGTAACCGTAACACTAAACCTAACCCTAACCCTAACCCTAACACCAACACTCACACGTATTCTAAGCCTAAACTTCACCCTAAACCTAATGCTAACTCTCACCCTCACCCTCACCCTAACCCTCACCCTAATCCTAACCATAAGCCTAAGCCAAACTGTAACCCTAACCCTCACATTCACAGTCACCCTAACCCTAATCCTAACCCTAACTCTATCCCTAAACCTCAACCTAACCCTCACCCTCACCCTAAGGCTAACACTAACCCCAAACCTAACCCTCACCCTAACCCTAAACCTAACCCTAACCCTAATCATAACCCTAAACCTCATCCCCACCCTCACCCTCAGCCTAACCCTAAGCCTAACCCTAAGCCTAACCCTAACACTAACCCTAACTCTAACCCTAAAGCTCAACCTCACCCTAACCCTATCTCTAACCCTAACCCTAAACCTCACCCTAACCCTAACCCTAACCCTCAATCGCACCCTCACCCTCACCTTAACTCTAACCCTAACCCTAACAATAACACTAATCCTAACCCTAACCATCACCCTAACGCTAATCCTCACACTCACACTCACCCTAAGGTTACCCAAAGCCTAAGCCTAACCCTTACCCTAACCCTCACCCTCACCCTAACCCTAATCCTAACCCTAAACCTTGACCTAAATCTTTCCCTCACCCTGAAGCTCAGCCTAAGCCTAAGCCTAAGCCTTACCGAACTCTAACACAAACCCTAACCCTCACCCTAACCCTAACCTTAACACTAACCCTAACTCTAACCATAAACCTCACCCTCACACTAAGCCTAACTCTAACCCGAACCTTAAACCTAAAGCTCACCCTAACCCTAACCCTCAGCCTCACCCTCACTCTCACCGTAACCGTAACCCTAAACATAACCGTGACAATAACCCTAACCCTAAACATAACCCTCACCTTAACCATAACCCTCAACATAAACCTAACCCTCAATCTAACCCTCACACTCAACCTAACCCTAACCCTAACCCTCACCCTAACCCTCAACCTAACCCTAATCCTCACCCTTACCGTAAACCTCACCCTAACATTAACCCTCACCTTTACCTTACCGTCACCCTCACCCTAACCCTAACCCTCATCCTAACCCTCACCCTAAACCTAACCCTAACCATCACCGTAACCCTAAACCTCACCCTCAACCTCCGCCTCAGCCTAAGCATAATCCTAACCCTAACCCTCATCCTAACCCTCAAGGTAACTATAACACTCACCATCTCTTTAAACCTAATCCTCATCTCCACCCTCACCATCAGCCTAAACCTAAGCCTAAGCCTAAACCTAACCCTAACCCTAACCATCACTGTAAGCCTAACCCTAACACTAACACTAACCCTAAACCTAAACCTCACCCTCACCCTAAACCAAACCCTAACCCTAAACCTAAGTCTAGCCCTAACCCTAACCCTCACACTCACTCTCAACCTATCCCTAATCCTAAACCTAACCCTATCCCTAACCCTAACCCACACACTAACTCTCAACCTAAGCCTAACTGTAACCCTAAACCTCACCCTCACCCTCACCCTAAACGTAAACCTAAACCTAACAATAACAATAACCCTAACACTAACCCTAACCCTCACCCGAACACTTAACCTCACCCTAACACTAACCCTAACCCTCACTCTCACCCTAGCCCTCACCCTAAACCTAATTCTAACCCTTTCCCTCACCCTAACCCTAACCCTCATCCTCAATCTAACCCTCACCCTCACCCTAACACCTAACCCTCACCCTTACCCTAACCCTCACCCTAACCCTAACAATCAACCTTAACTTAACCCTCACACTTAGCCTAACCCTCAACTTTACCCTTACCATCACACTCACCCTAACCCTCACCCTATCCCTAAACCTCAGGCTAACCTTCAACCAAACCGTCACCCTAAACATCACCCTAACCCTAACCCTCACACTCAACCTAACCCTCATCCTAACCTTCACCCTAATCATAACCCTAACCATCACCCGAAACCTTATCCTCACCCCCACCATCACCCTCAGCCTAAACCTGAGCCTAAGCCTAAGCCTAACCCTAACCTTCACACTCACCCTCACCCTAACCCTAATCCTAAACCTAACACTAACCCTAACCCTAAACCTCAACCTAAAACTCACCCTAACCCTAACCCTCCCCCTAACCCTAACTCTAACCCTAAACCTCAACCTCACACTAACCCTAATCCTCACCCTAACCCTAAACCTCACACTAACCCTAACCCTAACCCTCACCTTCACCCTAGCCAATACCCAAACCCTAAGCCTAAGCCTAACCCTCACCACAACCCTCACTCTAACCCTAACCTCAACATTCACCCTAACCGTAACCCTCACACTCACCCTCACTTTAACCCTAAGCCTAATCCTAACCCTAACACTAAGCCTCACCCCCACACTAAACCTCACACTAACCCTAACCCTAACAGTAACCCTAACCCTAACCCTCAACTTCACCCTAGCCCTCACCCAAAGCCTAACCCTCATCCTCACCCTAAACCTCACACTAAACCTAACACTAACCCTCAATCTAACCCTAACCCTCACCCTAACCCTAATCCGAACCCTCACCCTTAACATAACCCTCACCCTCAGCCTAACCCTCACCTTTACTCTTACTGTCACACTCATTCTAACCCTCACCCTAATCCTAACCCACATCCTAACCCTCACCCTAACCGTAATTCTAACCATCACCCTAACCCTAATGCTCACTCTCACCTTCAGCCTCAGTCTAACCCTAAGGCTAAACCTAACCCTAAACTGCACACTCTTCCTAGCTCTCAACCCTAAACCTAATCCTAACCCTAAGCTTCATGCTAACTCTCAACCTAACCATAACTGGAATCATCACTCTAAACCTAATCCTCATCTCCACACTCACCCTCAGCCTAACCCTAAGCCTAAGCCTAACCCTAACCCTAATCCTCACACTAACCCTCACCTTAATCCTAATCCTAACCCTAACCCTAAACCTAAACCTAAACCTCAACCTAACCCTCACCCTAACCCTAATACTAACCCTAACCCTCACCCTCACCTTAGTCCTCATCCTAAAGCTCACCTCCAACTTAACCCTCATCCCAAAACCCGAAACCTAAATCTCACCCTAACCCTACCCCTAACCCTAACCCTAAACCTAACCCTAACCCTAACATTAACACTCCCCCTCACCCTAATCCAAATTGTAACCCTAACCCACATCCTAACCTTCATCCTAATCCTAACCCTAACCCTCACCCTAACCCTAAAACTAATTCTATCCCTCAACTATATCTTAACACTGACCCTCACCATAACCCTAACCTTAACCCTCACCCTAACACTAAACCTAACCCGAAACCTAAACCTCACCATAACCCTAACCCTAACCCTCACCCTCACCCTTGCCCTCATCCTAACCCTAATCCTAACCCTAACCCTCAACCTAACCCTAACCCTCACCCTATACCTAGCCCTAATCTTAACTCTCAACCTAACCCTAAACCTAAACCTCACCCTAACCCTAACCCTAACCCTCACCAGCATGCTAGCCCTCCTGCTAAACCTAATCCTAAACCTAACCCTCACCCTAACCCTCACCCTAACCCTAACCCTAACCCTCACTCTAACCCTAACCCTCAACTTCACCCTCAGCCTAACCCTAACCCTAACCATAACCCTCACACTCACCCTCACACAAACCCTAATCCTAAACGTAACCCTATACTTAACACTAAACCTCACCCTAACCCACATCCTAACCTTAACCTTAACACTAACACTAACCATCACCCTAAACCTAAACCTCACCCTAACCCTAACCCTAATCCTCAACTTCAACCTAGCCCTCACCCTAACCGTAACCCTCATCCTCACCATCAACCTCACACTAAACCTAACACTAATCCTCAATCTAACACTCACCCTAAAGCTCACCCTAACCCTAACCCTCACCTTAACATTAACTCTAACCCTAAACCTCACCCTTACCCTCACCCTAACACTCACCCTCAGCCCATCCCTAAGCCTAACCCTAACCCTAACCCTCACACTCACCCTCACCCTAACCCTAATCCTAATCCTAACCCTAAACCTAACCCTCACCCTAACCTTAACCCTCACCATAACCCTAAGCTTAACACCAACCCTCACCCTATCCCTCACCCTAACCGTAACTGTAATGCTGAACCTCTCCCTCCACCTCCCCCTAACCCTCACCCTAAACATCACACTCACTTTAGCCCTCACACTAAACCTAATCCTAACCTTAACCCTCATCCTAACCCTCACCCTAACCTTAAACCTAACCCCCACCCTAACCCTAGCATTCACCGTTAACCTCACCCTTAGCCTAAACCTAAATCTAATCCTAAGCCACACACTCTCCCTCAACCTAACCCTAACTCTAACCCTTACCCTAACCCTTACCCTTACCATCAAACTCACCCTTAGCCTAACCCTAAGCCTAACCCTATACATAACCCTAACCCACACACTCACCCTCAACCAAACCCTAATCCTAACCCTAAACCTAACGTGAACCCTCACCCTCACCCTAATCATAACCCTCACCCTAACCCTAAAGCTAACCCGAACCCTAAACCTCAGCGTAACCCTAACCCTAACACTCACCCTCACCCTAGCCCTCATCCTAACCCTAATCCTAACCCTAACCCTCATGATAACCCTCACCCTAACCTTAACACTAACCCTCACCCTAAACCTAGCCCTAATCCAAATCCTCAACCTAACCCTAAACCTCACCCTCACCATAACCCTAACCCTATCCCTCAACCTATCCCTAAACCTAACCCTAATGCTAAACCTCGCCCTAACCCTAACCCTAACCCTCACCCTCACACTAGCCCTCACTATAACCCTAATCCTAACCTTAACCCACATCCTAACCCTCAATTTAAACCTAAACCTAACCCTCACCCTAACCCTAACCCTCAACCTTAACCTCACCCTTAGCCTAACCCTAAGCCTAAACCTAAACCTAACCCTAACCCATACACTCACCCTCAACCTAACCCTAAACCTAACCCTCACCCTAACCCTAACCTTCACCCTCAATCTCAACCTTAGCCTAACCCTAAGCCTAACCCTATACATAACCCTAACCCACACACTCACCATCACCCTAACCCTAATACTAACCCTAACTCTAACACTAACCCTCACATTCACTGTAAGGGTAACCCTAACGCAAACCCTAACAATAACCCTAACCCTAACTCTAACACTCACCCTAACCATAATACTCACCCTAACCCTAACACTCTCCCTAACACTTACCCTCACCCTTACACTAACCCTAACCCTAACATTAACCCTCACATTAATCTTAACCCTCAACCTAACCCTAAACCTCACCATAACCCTAACCCTCACCCTCACTCTAGCCCTCACCCTAATCCTAATTCTAACAGTAACTCTTACCCTAACCCGAACCCTAAAGCTAACACTTACCCTTATCTTAACCCTCACCCACAGCCTAAACCTCACCTTTACGCTTACCATCACCTTCACCGTAACACTCAGCCTAACCCTAACCCTCATCCTAAACCTCACCCTAAACTTAACCCTACCCATCACACTATCCCTAACCCTCAACCTCAACCTCACCCTCAGACTAACAATAAGCCTAAGCCTAAACCTAAACCTAACCCTCAACATCACCCTAGCCCTCACCCTAACCCTAATCCTAACCCTCAACATCACCCTCACCCTCACCCTTACCTTAACCTTAAACTTAACCCTAACCCTAAGAATAACCATAACCCAAAACCTAAACTTAAAAATCACCCTCACCGTAACTCTAACCCTATCCCAAACCCTCACATTAAACCTAACCCTGACTCTAACCCTAACGCTAAACCTTACCCTAAACCTAACACTAACCCTAATCCTCACCCTAAGACATACCCTAACCCTAATCTAACCCTAACACTCACCCTAACCCTCACTCTAACCCTAAATCAAACCCTCATCCAAAATCTAACCCTCACCCTCATCCTCAGCCTCAGCCTAACCCTAAGCCTAACATTACCCCTAACCCTAACTGTCACACTCACAGTCATCGTAACTGTAATCCTAACCCTAACACCAACCCTAAACCTAACCCTAACCCTAAACCTAACCCTCACCATAACCCTCACTCTAACCCTAACCCAACCCTGTTGCTCAGCCTAGCATATAGCCTAAAGCTAATCCTATCCCTAACCCTCACCATAACCCTCACTCTAAACCTAACCCTAAAGCTAACCCTCAACCTCACCCTACCCCTAATCCTAACCCTAACCCTAAGCATAACACTAACCCTCACACTCAATCTCAACTTAACCCTAATCCTAATCCTAACCGTTACCCTAACCCTCACCCTCACCCTAACCCTCATCCTAACCCTACTCCTAACCCTAACACTCACCATAAACCTCACCCTAAACCTCACCCTAACCCTAAATCTAACCCTTACCATCACCTTCGCCTTAACCGGAACCCTAACCATAACCCTAAAACTTATCCTAACCCTAACCCCAAACCTCACCCTCACCCTAAAACTCACCCTAACCCTAACCCTAAACCTCACTCTCACCCTAGCCCTCACCCTAGCCCTCACCCTAACCATAACTCTAACCATAACCCTCATCATAACCCTAACTTTCACACTAACCCTAACCCTAACCCTCACCCTCACCCTCACCCTAATCCTAACCCTAACCCTCACCCTCACCCTAAACCAAACCCTAACCCTAGCACTCACTCTAACCCTAACCCTAACCCTCACACTCACCCTCAATCTAAACCTAATCTTAAACCTAACCCTATCCCTAAAACTAACCCTCACATTAACCATCACCCTAGCGCTCACCCTAACCCTAATCCTAACCGTACACCTCATCCTAACACTCACCCTAACCCTAACCCTAACCCTCACACTAACCCTCACCCTAAACCTAACATTAACACTAACGCTAAATCTAACCCTAAACCTCACCCTCGCCCTAACACTAACTCTAACCCTAACCCTGAATATAAACCACACCCTAAAACTAACCCTAACCCTCACATTAACCGTAACCCTAACCCTAACAATAACACTAAACCTAACCCTAACCCTCATTGTAACCATAACCGTCACCATAACCCTAACCCTCACCCTAACACTTACCCTCACCCTAAAACTAACCCTCATCCTAAAGCTAAACCTAACACTAAGCATAACCCTAAACCTCTCCCTATCCCTTACCCTAACCCTGAAACTCACCCTCACACTCACCCTAACCTAATAATAAACATCACCTCAAAATAACCCTCACCCTAACCCTAACCCTAACACTAATCCTAACCCTAATCCTCATCCTAACTCTCACCTTAACCCTAACTCTCACTCAAACGCTAACCCTAACCCAAACCCTAACCCTAAACCTCACCCTCACCCTCACCCTCAGCTTAACACTAAGCCTAACCCTAACCCTAAGCCTAACCCAAACACTCACCCTAACACTAACCCTAATCCTAACCCTAATCCTAATCCTAACCCTCACCCTAACCCTCACCCTCATCCTAACCCTCACCCCAACCCTAACCCTAACACTAACCCTAACCCTAAACCTCAACCTAAAACTCACCCTCACCATAAATCTAACCCTATACCTCATCCTCACCCTCACCCTAAAGCTAACCCTAACCCTAAACCTCACCCTAACCCTAACCCTCACACTCACCCTCACCTTCACCGTAACTCTAAACCTAACCCTAACAATAACACTAACCATCACCTTAACCCTCACACTCACCCTCACCGTAATCCTAACCCTAACCCAAACCCTCACCCTAACCTTTACCCTAACCCTAAGCTAAACCTCACCCTAACCCTAAACCTAACCCTCACCCTCAGCCTCACCCTCACGGTAAACTTAAACCTAACCATAACACTAACAATAACACTAACCCTAACCCTAATCTAACCCTCACCATCACCCTCACCCTAACCCTAACCCTCACCCTAACCCTAACCCTCACCCTCACCGTAATCCTCACCCTAACACTCACCCTAACCCTAACCCTAACCCTAACCCTAAACCTCACCCTAACTCTAACCCTAACCCTCACCCTCACCCTAGCACTCAGCCTAGCCCTAATCTTAAAACTAAACCTCACCCTAAACCTCACCCTAACCCTAACCCTAACCCTCACCCTAACCCTAAAACCCTAACAATCACCCTAACCCTTACCCTCACCTTCACTCTCAAGCTCGGCCTAAGCATAAGCCTAAGCCTAAGGCTAAGCCTAACCATCATAGTCACCCTCACCCTCACCGTAACCGTAACACTGACCCTAACCCTAACCCTCACACTAACCCGCACCCTAACGCTAACACTAACCCTAAACCTCACCCTCACCCTAAACCTAACCCTCATCCTCACCCTCAGCCTAACCCTAAGCCTAAGCCTAACCCTAACCCTAACCCTCACCCTAACAATAGCCCTCACCATAACCCAAACCATAACATTACACCTAACCCTAACACTCACACTAAACCTAACCCTAACCCTAACAATAACCCTAAACCTCACCCTCACCCTAACACTAACCCTAACTCTAAACCTCATCCTAACCCTAACCCTAACCCTCAACATCACCCTCACCCTCACATTTACCTTAACCTTAACCTTAACCCTAACCCTAAGAATAACAATAATCCTAAACCTAAACTTAAAACTCACCCTCACCCTAACTCTAACCCTAACCCAAACCCTCACACTAACCCTAGCCCTCAACCTAACCCTAGTGCTATACCTTATCCTAAACGTATCCCTAACTCTAATCCTCACCCTAGGACATACCCTAACCCTAATCATAACCCTAACCCTCACCCTAACCCTCACTCTAACCCTAAACAACACGGTCACCCTAAATCTAACCCTCACCCTCACCCTCAGCCTCAGCCTAACCCTAAGTCTAACCCTAACCCTAACCCTAACTGTCACACTCACAGTCATCGTTACCCTAATCCTAACCCTAACACCAACCCTAAACCTAACACTAACCCTAAACCTAACCCTCACCCTAACTCTCACTCTAACCCTAACCCTAACACTGTCGCTCATCCTAGCACATACCTTAACGCTAATCCTATCCCTAACCCTCACCATAACCCTCACCCTAACTCTCACTCTAAACCTAACCCTAAAGCTAACCCTCACCCTCACCCTATACCTAATCCTAACCCTAACACTAACCCTCACATGCAACCTCACCTTAACCCTAATCCTAATCCTAACCCTTACCCTAACCCTCTCCCTCACCCTAACCCTCATACTAACCCTGCCTCTAACACTAACACTAACCCTAACCCTCACCCTAACCCTCACCCTAACCCTAAATCTAACCCTAACCCTCACACTCGCCTTAACCCTAACCCTAACCATAACCCTAAAACTAACCCTAACCCTAACCCTAAACCTCACCCTCACCCTAAAACTCACCCTAACCCTAACCCTAAACCTCACTCTCACCCTAGCCCTCACCCTAAGCCTAACCCTAACCCTAACCCTCACCCTAACTATAACAGTCACCATAACCCTAACTTTCACACTAACCCTAACCCTAACCCTCACCCTCACCCTCACCCTAACCCTAACCCTAACCCTCACCTTCACCCTAAACCAATCCCTAACCCTAATACTCACTCTAACCCTAAGCCTAAGCCTAACCCTAACCCTAACCCTCACACTTACCTTCAAACTAAACCTAATCCTAAACCTAAACCTATCCCTAAACCTAACCCTCATATTAACCACCACCCTAGCAATAACCCTCAGCATAACACTCACCCTAACGCTCACTCTAAACCTAACCCTAAAGTTAACCCTCACCCTCACCCTACCCCTAATACAAACCCTAACACTAACCCTCACACTCACCCTCACCTTAACCCTAATCCTAATCCTAATCCTTAGCTTAACCCTCACCCTCTCCCTAACCCTCATCCTAACCCTGCCCCTAACACTAACACTAACCCTAACCCTCACCCTAACCCTCACCCTAAACCTAAATCTAACCCTAAACCTAACACTCGCCTTAACTCTAACCCTAACCATAACCCTAAAACTCACCCTAACCCCAACCCTAAACCTCACCCTCACCCTAAAACTCACCCTAACCCTAACCCTAAACCTCACTCTCACGCTAGCCCTCACGTAAGCCTAACCCTAACCCTAACCCTCACCCTAACCATAACCCTCACCATAACCCTAACTTTCACCCTCACCCTCACCCTCACCCTCACCCTCACCCTCACCCTAACCCTAACCCTCACCCTAACCCTAACCCTAACCCTCACCTTCACCCTAAACCAAACCCTAACCCTAACACTCACTCTAAACCTAAGCCTAAGCCTAACCATAACCTTAACCCTCACACTTACACTCAATCTAAACCTAATCCTAAACCTAAACCTATCCCTAACCCTAACCCTCATATTAACCACGACCCTAGCAATCACCCTCAGCCTAACCCTCACATAAACCCTCACTCTAAACATAACCCTAAAGTTAACCCTGACCCTCACCATACCCCTAATACTAACCCTAACAATAACCCTCACACTCACCCTCACCTTAACCCTAATCCTAATCCTAAACCTTACCCTAACCCTCACCCTCACACTAACCCTCATCCTAACCCTCCCCTTAACACTAACACTAACCCTAACCCTCACCCTAACAATCACCCTAATCCTAAATCTAACCCTAACCCTCACCCTTGCCTAAAAGGTAACCCTAACCATAACCCTAAAACTCACCCTAACCCTAACCCTAAACCTCACCCTCACCCTAAACTCACCCTATCTCTAACCCTAAACCTCACTCTCACCGTAGCCCTCACCCTAAGCCTAATCCTAACCATAAACCTCCCTCTAACCATAACCCTCACCATAAACCTAACTTTCACACTAACCCTAACCCTAACCCTCACCCTCACCATAACCCTCACCCTAACCCTTATCCTCACCCTAACACTAATCCTAACCCTCAGCCTAATCCTGATCCAAACCCTAACCCTAACCCTATCCCCCACCCTAACATTAACCCTAACACTAACCCTAACTCTCAACCTAACCCTCAAACTCACCCTCACCCTTAACCTCACCCTCAGAGTAAACCTAAACCTAACCCTAATCCAAAACCTAATCCTCACCCTCACTCTCATCTTAACTCTAAACCTAACGGTAACTTCACCCTCACCCTAACCCTCACTCTCACCCTAGCCCTCACCCTAAGCGTAATCCTAACCATAAACCTCCCCCTAACCATAACCCTCACCATAACCCTAACTTTCACACTAAACCTAACCCTAACCCTCACCCTCAACCTCACCCCCACCCTAACCCTAACCCTCACTCTCAGCCTAAACCCAACCCTAACCCTAACACTCATTCTAACCCTAAGCCTAACCCTAACCCTAACCCTAACCCTCACACTCACCCTCAATCTAAACCTAATCCTAAACCTAACCCTATCCCTAACTCTAACCCTGTCATTAACCACCACCCTAGTAATCACCCTCAGCCTAACCCTCACCCTAATCCTAACCCTAACACTAACCTTAACCCTCACCCTCAACATCACCCTCAGGATAAACATAAGCCTAAGGCTAAACCTAACCCTAACCCTCAACCCCACCCTAGCCCTCACCCTAACCCTAATCCTAACCCTAACCCTCATCATAACCCTCAATCTAACCCTAACCCTAACCATCACTCGAACCCTAATCCTCACCCCAAACCTCACGCTCAGCCTAAATTTAAGCCTAAGCCTAACCCTAACCCTAACCCTCACACTCACTGTCACCCTAAACCTAATACTAATCCTAACCCTAATCCTAACCCTAAACCTCAAACTAAACCTCACCCTAACCCTAACCCTAACACTAACCCTAAACCTAACCCTCAACCTAACCCTCCCCCTAACCCTAACTCTAAACCTAAACCTCCCTCTCAACCTAACCCTAATCCTAACCCTAACCCTAAACCTCACCCTCACCCTAGCCCTCACCCTATCCCTAACCCTCATCCTCACGCTAAACCTCACACTAACCCTAAAACTAGTCCTCAATCTTAACCTCACCCTCACCCTAACCCTAACCCTAACCCTCAACCTAACCCTAACCCTAACCCTCACTCTTACCGTAATCCTCACTCTCAGCCTAACATTCACCTTTACCCTTACTGTCACCCTCAACCTAACCCTAACCCTAACCCTAACCCTCATCCTAACCCTCACCCTGACTGTAACCCTAAGCATCACCTTAACCCTAACCCTCATCCTGACCCAGAGCCTCAGCCTAATCCTAAACCTAAGCCTAACCCTAACCCTAAACCTCACCGTCAACCTAGACCTCACTGTAACCCTAATTCTAACCCTAACCCTAATGCTAACCCTAAACCTAACCCTACACCTAACCATCACCCTAAACCTAATCCTCATCCCCAACCTCACCTTCAGCCTAAGCCTAAACCTAAGCCTAACCCTAACCCTAAACCTCACACTCACCCTCACCATAACCCTAATCCTAAACCTAACCCTAACCCTAACCCTAAAACTCAGCCTAACCCTCACCCTAACACTAACCCTAACCCTCATCCTCAACGTCACCCTCAGACTAACCCTAAGCCTAAGCTTAAACCTAACCCTAACCCTAAACCTCACCCTAGCCCTAACCCTAACCCTAATCCTAACCCTTGCTCTGATCCTATAACTGAAACTATCCCTAACCCTAACCATCACCCGAACCCTAATCCTCACCCCCAACCTCACCCTCAGGCTAACCCTAAGCCGAAGCCTAACCATAACGCTAACCCTCACACTCACTGTCACCCTAACACTAATCCTAACCGTAATGCTAACCCTAACTCTAAACCTTAACCTAACCCTCACACTGTCACCCTAACCCTAACACTAACACTAACGCTAACTCTAACCCTAAACCTCACCCTCACCCTAAGCCTAACCCTAAACAAAAACCTCACCCTAAACATAACCCTAACCATCATCCTCACTGTAACCGTAACCCTAACCCTAACCTTAACAATAATCCTAAACCTAACCCTAACCCTCATTCTAACCCTAACCCTAACCCTAACTCTCACCCTAACACTAACCCTCACCCTAACACTAACCCTAACCCTAACACTAATCATCACACTAACCCTAATCGTCATTCAAACCCTAAACCTCACCCTAACCCTAACCCTCACCCTCACCCTAGCCCTCACCCTAAACCTAACCCTCATCCTCACCCTAACCTCAGACTAACCCTAAAACTAATCCTCAATCTTAACCTCACCCTCACCCTAACCCTAACCCTAACCTTCAACCTAACCCTAACCCTCACCCTTACCGTAATCCTCACATTCACCTTTACCCTTACTGTCACCCTCACGCTAACCCTCACCTTAACCCTAACCCTCACCCTGACTGTAACCCTAAGCATCAACCTAACCCTAACCCTCACCAACACCACAGCCTCAGCCTAACCCTAACCCTAAGCCTAACCCTAACCCTAACCCTCACCCTCACCCTAGACCTCACCCTAACCCTAATCCTAACCCTAACCCTAATCCTAACCCTAAACCTAACTCTAACCCTAACCATCACCCTAAACCTAATCCACATCCCCACCCTCACCCTCAGCCTAACCCTAAGCCTAAGCCTAACCCTAAACCTAACCCTCACCCTCACCCTCACCGTAACTCTAACCCTAACCCTAAGAATAACAGTTACACTAACCCTAACCCTAACGCTAACGCTCACACTCATCGTAAACCTAACCCTAACCGAAGCCCTCACCCTAACCCTAACCCTAACCCTAACCCTAAACCTCACCCTAACCCTAACCCTAAATCTCACCCTCAGCCTCACCTTCACTGTAAACTTAACCTTAACCATAACACTAACAATATACCTCACTCTAAACCTAACCCTAACCCTAACCCTCACCCTAAACCTAAACCTAACCCTAATACTAAACCTCGCCATAATGCTAACTCTAAACCTCACCCTCACCCTTGCCCTCATTCTAACCCTAAACCTAACCTTAACCTCATCCTAACCCTCAACCTAACCCTAACCCTAACACTCACCCTAAACCTAACCCTTGCCCTCAACCTCACCCTCAGCCTAAACCTATGCCTAAGCCTAACCCTAACCCTAACCCTCACACTCACCCTCACCCTAACCCTTATCCTAACAATAACCCTAAACCTAACCCTAAAACTCACCATAACCCTCTCCCTAACCCTAACTCTAAACCTCACCCTAAACCTAACCCGAACTCTAACCATAACCCTAAACGTAAACCTCACCCTAATTCTAACCCTAAACCTCACCCTCACCGTCACCTTAAACATAAGCCTAACCCTAACCCTAAAAATAACCCTAACCCTAAGACAAATCCTAACCCTAACCATAACTCTCACCCTAACCATAACCCTCACCTTAACACTTACCCTCACCCTAAAACTAACCCTAATCCTAACACTAACCCTCACACTAACATTAACCATCACCTTAACCCTAAACCTCAACCTAACACTATCCCTAACCCTCACCTTCACCCTAGCCCTCACCCTAACCCTAACACTAATACTCAATCTAACCCTCACCCTCACCCTAACCCTAAATCTAATCCTCACCCTAACCCTCACCCTAACCCTAGCCCTCACCTTTACCCTTACTGTCACCCTCATCCTAACCCTAACCCTAACCCTAACCCTAACCCTCAGCCTAACCCTCAGACTAACTGTAACTCTAACATCACGCTAACCCTAAACTTCAACCTCACCCTCACCCTCAGCCTAAGCCTAAGCCTAACCCTAAGCCTAACCCTAACCATAACCCTCACCCTAGCACTCACCCTAACCCTAATCCTAACCCTAACCCTCATCCTAACCCTAACCTTAAACCTAACACTAACCCTAACACAAACCCTAACCCTAAAACTAATCCTCACACTAACCCTAATCATCACCCTAACTCTAAAACTCACCCTAAACTTAACCCTCACTCTCACCCCAGCCCTCACCCTAACCATAATTATCATACTCACCCTAAACCTCACACTAACCCTAAAACTAATCCTTAATCTAAAACACACCCTCACCCTAACCCTGACTCTAACCCTCACCCTAGCCCTAAACCTCACATTTACCATAATCCTCATTCTCCGCCTAACCCTCAACTTTACCCTTACTGTCACCCTCAACCTAAGCCTAACCCTATACCTAAGCCTAACCCTCACCCTTACCCTCACCCTAAACCTAAAGCTTAACCTAACCATAATCCTAGCCCTCACCATAACCCTAACCCTAACCCTAACCCTCACCCTCACATTAACCCTATCTCTAATGCTAACCCTAACACTCACCCTCAACATAACCCTAAACCTAAGCCTCACCCTAAACCTAACCTTAACCCTAATACTATATGTAACCCTCAGTCTCACCCTAAACCGCACTCTTAACCCTTACCCTAACCCTAACCCTCACCCTAACCCTAACCCAAACACTAACACTAAACCTCAGCCTAACCCTCACCCTATCCCTAAACCTAAACCTAACCCTCACGCTAACGCTCAACCTAACACTCAACCTAAACCTAAACCACAACCTCACCCTAACCCTCACCCTAAAACTTACCCTCACCCTAACCCTAACGATAACCCTCACCCTAATCCTCACAGTAACCCTAAGCCTGAACATCACCCTAACAATCACTGTCACCTTAACCCGCACCCTAACCCAAACCATCACTCTCACCCTAAAACTCACCCTCTCCTGAACCCGAACCCTCACCCTAACCATACCCTAAACCTCACCCTAACCCTAACCTTCACCCTAATCCGAACTATAAACCTCACCCTCATACTAACCCAAACCCTCACCTTAAACCTCACCATAACCCTCACCCTAACCCTAAAGCTAACCCTAACTCTCACTCTCACCCTAACCCTCACCGTAACCTTTATCCTCACACTAACCATAAACCTAACCCTAATCCTCACATTAATGCTAACCCTCACCCTCACCCTAAACCTACCCCTCACCCTACCCCTCACCATAACCCTAACCCTAACCCTCACCCTAGCCCTGTCCCTAACACTCAAATTTGCACTACCCCTCAATGTCACCTTCACCCTAACCCTTACCCTAAAACTAACCCTCACCTACACCCTCACCCTCAGCCTCACCCTAACCCTCACCCTAACCTAACCCTCACCTTAACCCTCACCCTAATCCTAACAATAACCCTAAACCTCACCTTAAACCTCACCCTCACCCTAATCCTCACCCTCACACTAACACTAACCCTAAGCCTTTCCTTACCAAAAACCTCAACTTCAACCTAACCCTCACCCTAAACCTCACCCTCACCCTAGCACTCACGATAAAACTAACCCTAAACCTAATCCTCACCCTCAAAGTCACCCCCACCCTCAGGGTAACCCTAACCCTATTCATAACACTAAGCCTAAACCTCACCCTCACCCCCACTCTAACCTTAACCCTAACCCTAACCCTAATGCTGACACTAGCCCTCACCCTCACCCTAACTCTAATCATAACCCTAACCCTAAACCTAACCCTAATGATAACGCTAAACCTCAACCACACTCTAACCTTCAAACTAACCCTTACCCTCACCCTCAAACTCACCCTCACCCTAACTCTAACCCTAAAACTACTCCTCAACTTAACCCTCACCCTAACCCTAACCCTACCCCTCAGACTAACCCTCACCCTAAACCTAACCCTAAACCTAATCCTCAGGGTATCCCTAACCATAACCCTAACACTCACCCTAAACCTTTCCCTCACCTTAAACCTAATGCTAACATTAATCCTCAACCTCACACTAATCCTCGCCCTAACCCTTACACTTACATTAACCCTATCCCTCACCATCACACTAACACTCACCCTAACCCTAACCCTCACCCTAACTCTCACCCTAACCCTAACACTAACCTTCACCCTAAACCTCACCCAAACCCTAACACTAACCTACAACCTGAACCTAAACCTCACCCTCACCCTAACCCTCACCCTAACCCTGACCCTCACACGAACCCTAACCCTAACCCTCGGCCTAACCCTCATCCTAAACCTAACCCTAACCCTAACCCTGACAATAACCTTAATGCTAACTCTAACCCTAACCCTCACATTTACCCTAACCCTCGTCCTCACCCTCAACCTCACCCTCAGACTAAGCTTAACCCTAACACTACTCCAAACACTAACCCTCACCCTCACCCTAACTCTAAACCTAACCCTAACCATTACCCTCACCCTAATACTAACCCTAGCACACACCCTCACCCTAAGCCTAACCCTAATCCTAAACCTTACCCTCACCCTCTCCCTAACCCTTACCCTCACACTAATCCTAACCTTAACCCTCAGCCTAACCCTCATCCTAACCCTAACCCTAACCATCACCCTAATTTTAACCCGAACGCTAACCCTAACCCTCAAACAAACCATAACCCTAACCCTAACCCTCACCCTCACCCTAAACCTAAACCTTACCCTAACCCTAACACTAGCCCTCAAACTAACCCTTACCCTCACCGTCACCCTAAAATTAACCCTCTCTCTAACCCTTACCCTCACCCTAACCCTCACTCTAAACTTTACCAACACCCTAACCCAAGCCCTAAACCTAAACCTAACACTAACACTAAACCTCACCCTAACCCTCACTCTAACCCTTAACAACACCCTAACCCAAGACCTAAACCTAAACCTAACACTAACACTAAACCTCACCCTAACCCTCACCCTAACGCTAAACCTAAACCAAACCCTCACCCTAAAGCTCACCCTAACCCTCAACCTAACTCTAACCCTCACCCTGACCCTAACACTCACCCAAAACCTTACCCTCACCCTAACCCTTACCATAAACCTAACTCTAACCCTCACCCTCACCCCAATCTAACCCTCACCCTAACCCTCATCCTAACTCTAACGCTATTCCTAAACCTCAACATCACCCTAAAACTCATCCTAACCCTTACCCTCACCATAACACTAACACCAAACCTAACCCTAATTCTTACCTTAACCCTAACACTCACCCTCACCCTAACCCTCAACGTCACCTTAACCCTCACCCTAACCCTGTCACCCACACTCTAAAACTCACACTAAACCAAACCCTCACACTCACCCTCACCCTACCCTAAACCTCACCCTAACCCTCATCCTCACACTAGCCCTCACCCTAAAACTAACCCTAACCATAACCCTCACCCTCAACCTCACCCCCAACCTCACCCTCACCCTCACCATAACCCTAAACCTCAACCTAACCCTAACGCTCACCCTAACACTTACCCTCACCCTAACCCACACCCTAACTCTAACCCTAACCCTACCCCTCAAACCTAATCCTCACCCGAAACCTAACCCTAACCCTAATCCTCACCTTATCCCTAACCATAACCCTAAATCTCACCGTAATCCTCACACTCACCGTCACCCCAATGCTAATGTTAACACTCAGCCTCACCCTAAACCACTCCCTAACCCTTCCCCTCACCTGCAGCCTATCCATCACCCTCACCCAAACGTTCACCCCAGGCCTTACACTCACCTTAACCCTCACCATATCCGTAACCCAAACATTAACACTAACCCTCACACTACCCCTCACCCTAACCCTAAGCTTAACCCTAACCCTCACCCTGACCCTAACCGTCACCCTAACCCTTACCCTCATCCTAACTCTAACCCTAACCCTCAACCAAACCCTAACCCTCAACCTCACCCTCAACCTCACCCTCACCCTCACCCTAAACCTCACCCTCACCCTCACCCTCACCCTAACCATAACGATAACCCTAACCCTCACCCTAAACGTAACTCTGACACACTCCCTCACCCTCACCCTAAGCCTTACCCTACACCCAAGCCGAATCCTAAACCTAACTCTCACTCTCACCCTCACTCTAAACCTAAACCTTAACCTAAACCTAACCCTAACCCTAGTCCTCACCCTGAACCTTAAGATCACCGTCACCCTAACGCTAACCCTAACCCTCACCGTAACCCTAACCCTAACCCTAACTCTCACCCTAAACCTATCCTTAACCCTAATGCTATCCCTAACCCTCACCTTCATCCTAAACCTCACTCTAACCCTTACCCTCACCATAACCCTTACAGTAACCCTAATCCTAACACTAACACTAAACCTCACCCTAACCCTCACACTAACCCTAAACATAAACCTAACCCTCACCCTAACGCTCACCCTAACCCTCAACCTAACCCTAACCCTCACCCTAATGCTCACCCTAAACCTTACCCTCACCCTAAACCTAACCCTAAACCTAACTCTAACCCTCACCCTCACCTAACCTAACCTGGATCCTAACTCTCACCCTAACCATCACCCTAAATCTAACGCTATCCCTAAAGCTCACTCTCACCCTAAACCTCATCCTAACCTTTACACTCACCATAAACCTAACCCTAACCCTAACCCTAATCCTCACCATAACCCTAACCGTCACCCACACCCTAAAACTCACCCTCACCCAAACCCTCACCCTCACCCAAACCCTATCCTAAACCTCACCCTAACCCTGACCCTTACCCTAAACCTAACTCTAAGCCTCACCCTCATACTAACCCTAACCCTCACCTTATCCCTCACCCTAAACCTATCGCTAACCCTAACCCTCACTCTCACCCTAACCCTCACCCTTACCCTTATCCTCACACTGACACTAACCCTAACCCTAATCCTCACATTAACCCTAACCCTCACCCTAAACCTAACCCTACCCCTCACTCTACGCCTCACCCTAACCCTAAACCTAACCCTAACCCTAACCCTCACGATAACCTTAACGCAAACTCTAACCCTGACCCTAAACCTATCCCTAACCCTCAACCTAACCTTACCCTAACCGTAAACCTGACCCTCACCTAAACCCTAACCCTTACCCTCAACCTCAACCTCACCCTCACACTCACAGTAACCCTCACACTCATCCTCACTCTAACATTAACCATAACCCTAATCCTCACCCTAAACCTAACCTTCACCCTCACCCTCACCATCACCCTCACCATAACCCTCACCCTATCCCAAACCATAACCATAACCATAACACTAAACCTAACTCTGACCCTCACCCTCACCATCACCCTATGCCTGACCCTACACCTAAGCCTAATCCTAAACCTAACCCTCACCCTAATGCTAACCCTAACCCTCATCCTAAGCCTAACCTTCACCCTATCCCTAACCCTAACCCTAACCCTCACACTAACCCTAACCCTAACCCTAAACCTAACCCTAACCCTAACCTTAAGCCTAACCCTCACCCTAACCCTCACCCTAAACCTAACCCTCACCCGAACCCTAACCCTAACCCTTAGCCTAAACCTCATCCTAACTCTAACCCTAACGCTCACCCTAAGCATCATGCTAAACCTAACCCTAACACTCACATTAATCCTAACCCTCACCCTCACCCTCAAACTCACCCTCAGCCTAACCCTAACACTAAACCTAATCCAAACGCTAACTCTCACCCTCACCCTCACCCTAACTCTAAACCTAACCCTGTACAAAACCCTCACCCTAATCCTAACCCTCACCTTAACCCTAACTCTAATCCTAAACCCAGCCCTCACCCTCACGCTAAACCTTACACTCACCCTAACCCGCAGCCTAACACTCATCCTAACCATAACCCTAACAATAACCCGCACCCTAACCTTAACCCTAAACCTAACTCAAACCCTAACCCTCACCCTCACCGTCACTCTAACCCTCACCCTCACCCTCACCCTAACCCTAACCATTACTGTAAACCTCCCCCTAAAACTAACTCTGACACTCACCCTCACCCTAACCCTAAACCTTACCCTAACCATAACCCTAACCCTAGCCCTCACCCTAACCCTTACCTTCACCGTCACCCTAAACCTAACACTCACCCTCACCCTAACCCTAACCCTAACACTCACCCTCAACCTACACCTAAACCTAAACCTCAGCCTAACCCTAACCCTCACACTAATGCTAACCCTAACCCTCACCCTATATCTAAACTTAACCCTAATGCTATCCCTAACACACACCCTCTCCATGAACCTCACTCTAACCCTTACCCTCACCCTAACCCCTACCCTAATCCTAACCCTAACACTAAAACTAAACCTCAACCTAACCCTCACCCTAACCCTAATCCTAAAGCTAAACCTCCCCCTAATGCTCACCCTAACCCTCAACGTAACCCTAACCCTCACCCTCACGCTAACCCTCACCCTAAACCTTACCCTCAGCATAAACCTAACTCTAACCCTCACCCTCACCCAACCTAACCTGAAACCTAACCCTCACCCTAACCCTCACCCTCACCCTCACCCTAACCCTACCTTAAAAATCACCCTAAACCTTATCCTCAACCTAAACCTAACTCTAACCCTCAAACTCATACTAACCCTCAACTTAACCCTCACCCTAACCCTAACGCTAAACCTAACCCTCACTCTCACCCTAACGCTTATCCTCACACTAACCCTAACCCTAACCCTCACATTAACCCTAACCCTCACCTTACACCTCACCCTACCCCTCACCCTAACCCTAACCCTAACACTTACCCTAAACCTAAACCGAACCCGAACCCTCAACTTCACACTGACCCTCACCGTGACCCTAACACTCACCTACACCCTCACCCTCACCCTCATCCTAACCCTCACCCTAACCATCACCCTCACCCTAAACATCACCCTAACCCTAACCTTAACCCTAATCCTCACCCTAACCCTAATCCTCAAGTTAAATTTCACCCCAAACCCTAATACTCACCCTAACCTTAACCCAAAGCCTTTCCTAACCAAATCCCTCACCCTCACCCTAACCCTCAAACTAACCCTCTCCCTCACCATCAGCCTAACCCTCACCCTAACCCTTACCCTCACGCTAACCCTCACTCTAACCCTAACCCTAACCCTAACACTAAACCTCACACAAACCGTCACCATAACCCTAAGCCTAAACCTAACCCTCAATCTCACCCTAACCCTTACCCGAACCCTAATCCTAATCCTCAGCCTAACTCTCATCCTAACCCTAACCGTAAACCTAACCCTCACCCTGTCTCCCTCAACCTCAACCTCACCCTCGGCCTAACACTAACCCGAAACCTAATAGAAGACCTAACCCTAACCCTCACCCTCACCCTAACTCTAAAACTAACCCTAACCAAAACCCTCACCCTAAGCCTAAACCTATCCCTTACCCTCACCCTAAAACTAACCTTAATCCTAATCCTAACGCTCACCCTCACCCTAAACCTCACACTCACCCTAACCATAAACCTAAACCTCAGCCTAACCCTCATCCTAACCCTAACCCTAACCCTCAACCTAACCTTAACCCAAACCCTAAACTTAACCTTCACCCAAACGCTAATCCTCACCCTCACCCTCAACCTCACCATCACCCTCACCATAACCCACACCCTCACCCTCAGCCTAACCCTAACCATAACACTATCCCTCACCCTAAACCTAACCCTCACCCTCAACATCACTCTTACCCTAACCCTCACCCTCACCCTGACCCTAACCATAACCCTAAACCTCATCCTAATCCTAACTCTGACCCTCACCCTCACCCTATGCCTAACCCTACACCTAAGCCTAATGCTAAACCTAACCCTCACGTTCACCCTCACACTAAACCTAAACCTCACTCTAAACCTAACCCTAAACCTAGACCTCAACCTAACCCTAACCCTCACCTACACCCTAGCCCTCACCCTCACCCTAACCCTCACCCTCACCCTAAACATCATCCTAATCCTCAACCTCACCCTAACCCTAACCCTAATCCTCACCCTAACCCTAATCCTCACCTTAAACCTCAGCCTCACCCCAATCCTCAAGCTAACCCTAATCCTAAGCCTTTCCTAACCGAAACCCATACCCTCAACCTAACCCTCACACTAAACCTCTCCCTCACCCTAGCCCTCACGCTAAAACTAACCCTAACTCTAACCCTCACCCTCAACCTCACCCCCACCCTCAGCCTAACCCTAACCCTAACCCTAATCCTAACTCTAAACCTAACCTTCACCCTCACCCTTACTGTAACCCTAACCCTTACCCTCATCCTTACGGTTACCCTATCCCTAACACTCACACTAACCCTAATCCTAAACCTAAACCTAACCATAATGCTAACACTAGCCCTCACCCTCACCCCAACCCTAATCCTAACCCTAAACCTCAGCCTAGGGCTAACCCTAAATCTAATGCTAACCCTAAACCTCAAAATCACCCTAACCATCACGCTAAACCTTACCCACACCCTCAACCTCACCCTAACGCTAACCCTAACCCTAAACCTCACCCTAACCCTCACACTAACCCTAAACCTACCCTTCAGCCTAACACTCACCCTAAACCTAACCCTAACCGTAAACTTCACCCTATCCCTAAACCTAACCCTACATGTCAGCCTAAACCTCACACTCACCCTCAACCTCACCCTCAACCTCAACCTCACCCTAACCCTAATCCAACACCTAAACCTCAGCCTAACCCTAACCCTAACCTTAATGCTAACCCTAAACCTCAACCTCACCCAAACCCTAACCCTGAACCTCACCCTAACCCTCACCCTACCTCTAAACCTCAGCCTAACCCAAACCCTAACCTTAATGCTAACCCTAAACCTCAACCTCACCCTAACACTCACCCTCACCCTGACCCTAAATATTACCCTAACCCTCACCCTAAACCTAACCATCACCCTCACCCTCACCTTCACTATCACCCTCACCCTAACCCTCAGCCTCAACCTAACAATAAACATAACCCTAACCCTCAACCTAAACCTAAAACTTACACTCAACCTCACCCTCACCCAAAGCCTAACCCTACACCTAAGCCTCATCCTAAACCAAACCCTCACCCTCACACTCACCCTAAACCTAAAGCTCAACATAACCCTAACCCTAAACGTAGCCCTCACCCTAACCCTTACCCTCACCCTCACCCTAACACTAACCCTCACCCTAACCCTAACCCTCACCCTAATCCTCACCCTAACCCTCACCCTAAACCTAACGCTAACACTAAGGATAACCAAAACCCTCACACTCAACCTAATCCTAAACCGAACCCTAAACCTCACTGTAATCCTAACCCTAAGACTTATTCTATACCTAAACCTCACCATCACCCTAACACTCACTCTAATCCTTAGGCTCACCCTAACCCTCACCCTAACCGTAACCCCAACACTAACACTAAACCTCACCCTAACCCTCACCCTACCCTTAAACCTAAGCCTTAACCTCAACCTCACCCTAACCCTCACCATAACCCTAACCCTAATCCTAACCCTAACCCTCATGCTCACCCTCACCCTAATTCTAACCCAAACCCTAACCCTCACTCTCAATCTCACCTAACTCTAACCCTAACCCTAAACCTAATTCTAATGCTCACCCTCACCCTCACCGTAAATCTAAACCTAACCCTTACCCAGACCCTCACCCTCACACTAACCCTAATCCTCACCCTATCCCTAACCCTAACACTAAACCTCACCCTAATCCTCACCCTCAACCTAACCCTAATGCTAACCCGAACCCAAACCGTCACAATAACTTTCACCCTAACCCTTAACCTCCCCCTTACCCTAAACCTCACCCTCAAAATACATCTCACTATAACAATTAACCTCACCCTAACCCTAACCCTAACATTAACCCTAAATCTCACCCTAACCCTCACCCTAAACCTAACCCTCAAACTCACCCTAAACCTCTTCCTAACCCTTGCCCTCACCCGAACCGTAACCCTAAATCTAACCCTCACATTAAACATAACTATAACCCTCAGCCTAACCCTCATCCTAACCCTAACACTAACCCTAATCCTAACCCGAACCCGAACCCGAACCCTCACATTAACCGTAAATCTAAACTTAACCCTCACCCTCGCTCTCACACTAATCCTAACCCTAACACTAACTATAACAATAACACTAACCCTAACCCTAAACCTCACCCTCACCCTCACCCTAACCATAACCCTAACCCTAACCGTCATCCTCAACGTCACCCTCAACCTCACGCTGACCCTAAACCTCATCCTCAACCTAACCCTCACACTACCCCTAACCCTCACCCTAACCCTAACCCTAACCCTCAGCCTCACCCTCAGCCTAACCCTTACAATAACACTAATCCTAACCCTAACCCTTACCCTCACCCTAAACCTAACCTTAACCATAACCCTCATTGTCACACTCACACTCACACTCAACCTAACCCTCATGCTCAACCTCACCCTCACCCTAACCCTCACCGTCACCCTAAAAATCACCCTAACCCTAACCCTCACCCTAACCCTAACCCTTACCCTAACCCTAAGCCTAAACCTAACCCTCACCTAAAACTATCCCTAAGCCTCACCCTCACCCTAATGCTAACCCTAACCCTAAGCCTAAACCTAACCCTTACCCTAAACCTAACCCTAACCCTTAAACTAACCCTAACCCTAACGCTCACCCTAACCCTAATGCTAACCCTAACCCTCAACCTCACTCTAATCCTCACCCTAACCCTTATCCTCACACTAACCTTAACCCCCAGACTCACCCTCACCCTAACCGTAACCCTAAACCTAACCCTCAACCTAATCTTAACTCTTAACCTAACCATAAACCTAAATCTAATCCTCACCCTAACCCTAAAACTCACCCTCACCCTCACCCTAACCCTAACCCTAAACCTAATCCTCACGCTCACCCTAACCCTAACCCTAAACCTAATACTCACCCTAACCCTATCCCTCACCCTAAACCTCATATTTACCCTAACCCTAACACTTACCCTAAACCTAACCCTAACCCTAAACTTAACCCTAACCCAACCCTAACCCTCACCCTAACTTTTATCCTCATACTAAACCTAATTCTAACCGTAACCCTAACCCTCACACAAACCCTAACCCTCTCCCTAACCCTAAACCTACCCCTCACCATAACACTCACCCTAACCCTAACCCTCACCCTAAACCATAACCTAAATCTCACCCTCACACTAACCCTCACCTTAACACTAACCCTCACCCTAAACCAAACCCTAACCCACACCCTAAACCTTACCCTCACCCTTACCCTCACCCTCACCCTCAATCTAAACCTCACACTAACCCTAACCCTAACCCTCACCCTAACTCTAAACATAACCCTAAGCCCCACCCTAACCCTCAACGTTACCCTAACGCTAACCCTCACCCTCTCCCTAATTCTTAACCTCACCCTAACCCTAACACTTACCCTTACCCTAACCCTCACCCTAATCCTAACATTCAGCCTAAACCTAACCCTGTCCCTTACCCTAAACCTCATCCTAACCCTAATCCTAACTCTAACCCTCACCCTAAAACTAATCCTAACCCCATCCCTAACCCTCAAAAACACCCTAACACTCATACTCACACTATCCCTAACCCTTAACATAATCCTAACCTTCACCCTCACCCTCACCCTCACTGTAACTCTATCCCCCACCCTATTCCTAATCCTCACCATCACCCTAACCCTAACCCTCACCCTCACCCTAACCCTAACCCTAACCCTCAACCCTCACCAAAAACCTCACCCTAATACTAACCCTAACCCTCATCCTCATCCTAGCGCACAACCTAAAACTAACTCTAACCCTAACCCTAACCCTAAAACTCACCTTCACCCTCACCCTAACCCTCACCCTCAACCTCAGCCTAATCCTAACCCTAACCCTAATCCTAAACCTAACCCTCACACTCACACTCACTCTAACCCTAAACCTAAACCTCACACTCACCCTAAGGCTAACCCCAACCCTCACACTCACCCACACCCTAACCATTAACCTCACCCTAACCCTAACCCTAACCCTAACCCTCACCCAAACCAAAAACTACCCCTCAGCCTAACCCTAACCCTCACCATCAACCCAGCACTTATGCTAACACAAATGCTCATTCTCAACCTAAGCCTCAGCCTAACCCAAACCCTGACCCTAACCCTTCCCTTACCCTCACGTTCACTCTCACCCTAACCCTAACCCTTACCCTCACCATAACCCTATCCCTCACCCTCAACCTAACCCTCATACTAACCCTTAGGCTCACACTAACCCTCACCCAACCCTAACCAGAACCCTAACACCCAACTTAAACGTCACCCTAACCCTAACTCTAACCCTAACCCTCAGTCTCAACCTAACACTCACCATAACACTTATCCTCACACTAACCCTAACCCTAACTGTAACTCTCACACTAAGCCTAACCCTCATCCTAACCCTAAGCTTAACCCTCACCCTAACCCTAACTCTAACCCTAACTCTCACCCTCACCCTAATCCTCACCCTAAACCTAACCCTAATCCTTCCCTATCCGAAAACCTCACCCTGACCCTACCCTCAGCCTAACACTTACCCTAATCCTAATCCTAACAATAATACTTATTCTCACCCTAAACTTAACCCTAACCCTAACCCTCACCATCACCCTCCCACTCACCTAACTCTCACGCTCAACTTCACCCTCACCCTAACCCTCAACATCATCCTAAACAACACCCTAACCCTAACCCTAACGCTAACCTAACCTTATCCTAACCCTAAACTTAACCCTAACCTTCACCCTAACCCTAACCCTAAGCCTTACCCTGACCCTAACCCTAACCATGACCCTAAACGTAAGCCTAACACTAACCCTTACCCTAACCCTAACCCTTACCCTAACCCTAACACTAACCCTAACCCTCACCCTAAAACTTATGCTAACCCTAACCCTCACCCTCACCCTAATCCTCACCCTAAACTTTATCCTCACACTAACCCTAACCCTAACCCTCAGCATCACCCTCACCCTAAACCTAAACCTAAAACTAACCCTCACCCTAAACCTAACCCTGACCCTAACCCTAACCCTAACCCTCACCCTCACCCTCACCCTAATCCTAACCCTAACCCTAACCCTCAGCATCACCCTCACCCTAAACCTAAACCTAAAACTAACCCTCACCCTAAACCTAACCCTTACCCTAACCCTAACCCTAACCCTCACCCTCACCCTCACCCTAATCCTAACCCTAAACCTAACCCTCACCCTAACACTAAGCCTTACCCGATCCCTAACCCTACCCCTCAACCTAACCCTCACCCTCGTCCTAATCCTAACCCTAACCCTCACTCTAAACATAACCCTAACCCTAACCCTCACCCTAATCCTAAACCTAACCGTCACCCTAACCCTAACCCTAACACTTACCCTAAACGTAAACCTAATCCTAAACCTAACCCTAACCCTAACCCTCACCCTCACCTTCATCCTCATCCTAAACCTAACCCTAACCCTAACTCTCAACCTAACCCTAACCCGAATCCTAACCCTAACCCTCACCGTCACCATCAACCTCACCCTAACCCTCAACCTCAAACTCACCTTCACCCTAACCCTCAAACTAACCCTAATCTTCACCCTAACCCTAACACTCTGCCTAACCCTAACCCTACCCCTCATCCTAACACTCACCCTAAACCTAACCCTCACCCTAACCCCAATCCTAAACCTCACCCTCACCCTATCCCTCACCGTCACCCTAACCCTCACCCTAAACCTAAACCTGACCCACACCCGAACCCTCAACCTCAACCGAACTCCCACACTCACCCGAACCCTCATGCTCTCCCTCACCCTCACCCTCATCCTAACCCTCACCCTCAACCTAACACTCAACCTAAACCTCATCCTCACCCTAAGCCTCACCCTCACTCTCACCCTAACCCTAACCATAATTCTAACCCTAATCCTAACCCTAACCCTCATGCTCACCCTCACCCTAATTCTAACCCAAACCCTAACCCTCATCCTCACTCTCACCTAACTCTAACCCTAACCCTAATCCTAATTCTAACCCTCACCATCACCCTCATCCTAAATCGAAGCCTAACCCTAACCCTAACACAGACCCTCACCCTCAAACTAACCCTAACCCACACTCTCACCCTAACCCTAACCCTAACACTCAACTCTCACCCTAAACCTCACCCTAAAACTAACGCTAACACTAAACCTCACCCTCATCCTACTGCTCAACCTAACCCTAACTCTACCTCTAACCCTAACCCTAACCCTTTCCCCAACCCTAACCCTCACACTAAACCTAACTTTAACTCTCACCCTCACTCTATTCCTAACCCTATCCCTTACCTTAACCCTCACCTTAAATCTTAATCTAACCCTAACACTCACTCTCACCCTAATCCTCAACCTAAACCTTATCCTTACACTAATCCTAACCCTAACCCTCACCTAACACTAACCATAACCCTCACATTAACCCTCACCCTAGCCCTCACCCTCACCCTAGACCTCACCCTAAACTTAACGCTAAACTTAACCCTCACCTTCCCGCTCACCCTCACCCTCAACCTCACCCTCAGCTTCACCCTAACCCTAAACCTAATCCTAACCCTGACCCTCACCCTCACCCTCACTCTAAACCTAAACCTAACCTGCACCCTAAATGTAACCGTAACCCTAATGCCAACCCTAACCCTCAACCTCAACCTAACCCAAACCCTAACACTCAATCTGATCCTAACCCTAATGCTAACCCTAACCCTCACCCTCACCCTAACCCTGACCCTAACCATTACCCTAACACTCACCCTCACCCTAACCCTAAATGTAACCATCACCCTAACCCTAACCTTAACCCTACCCCTCAGCCTACCCCTCACCGTCACCCTAACGCTCACCCTCACCCTAACACTAATGCTAACCCTAACCCTCAACCTCACCCTAACCGTCGCCCTAACCCTTACCCTCACCATAACCCTATCCCTCAACCTCAACCTAACCCTCACCCTAACCCTTTCACTCACCCTAACCCTCACCGAAACCTAACCCTAACCCTAACCCTCACCCTAATCCTAAGCCTAGCCCTAACCCTCAGTCTCACACTAACCCTCACCCTAAACCTTATCCTCACTCTAACCCTAACCTTATGCCTAAACGTAACCCTCACCCTAAGTCTAAATCTCATCCTAACACTAATCCTACCGCTCACCCTAACACTCACCCTAAACATAACCCGAACCCGAACCCAAAGACTAACCCGAAGCCTAATCCTCCCCTGAACCTTAACCATCCCGGTCACCCTAAGCCTCACCCTTAGCCTAACCCTCACCTACACCCTAACAATTCCCCTTCCCTGAACACTAACTCTCACCCTAAACCTCACACTCACCTTAAACATCACCCTAACCCTTACCCTCACCCTAACCCTCACCCTCACCCACATCCTAACCCTCAACCTCACCCGAAACCTCTCACTCTCTCTAACTTCGACCTTCACATTAAACATCAGCCTAACCCTCACTCTCACCCTAACCCACACTCTAACACTTACCATCACCCTAACCCTAACCCTAACCCTAACCCTCACACTAAACCTAACCCTCACCCTAATTCTAACCCTAAATCTACCCAGCATCCTAACCCTCAACCTAACCCTAGCCGTGAGTGCTAGGGTGAGCCTCACTCATACTTTCAACCTGAGCCTAACCCTAAACCTAACCCTAATTCTAAACCTAACCCTCACACTCACACTCACCCTAACACTTAAACTCACCCTAAACCTAACCCTAACCCTAACCCTCACCCTAACCCTAAATCTAACCCTCACCTTAACCCTAACCCTTCACCTAAATCTCACCCTAATCCTAAACCTAACCCTACACCTAAACCTCATCCTCACCATCAACCTCACCCTAAACCTAAACCTAACCTTAACTATCACCCTAACCCTAACCTGAATCCTAACACTAACACTCACCGTCACCATCACCCTCACCCTAAGCCTCAACCTCAAACTCAACTTCACCCTAACCCTCAAACTAACCCTAACCCTCACCCTAACCCTAACCCTCTCCCTAACCTTAACCCTAACCCTCACCCTAACACTCACCCTAAACCGAACCCTCACCCTAAGCATAATCCTAACCCTCAACCTCATCCTAACTCTCAACGTCACCCTAAACCTCACCTCAAACCTAAACCTAACCCTCACCCTAACCCTAACTCTCAACCTAAACCTCACTTTCACCCTAATCCTGACCCTAACCCTAACCCTAAACCTTACCTAAACGAAACCCTCACCCTCACACTCACACTCACACTCACACTCACCCTAACCCTAACACTCACCCTCACCCTCACCCTCACCCTAACACTTAACCTCACCCTAAACCTAACCCTAACCCTAACCCTCTCCCTCACCCTAATCCTCACCCTAACCCTAACCCTAACTCTTACATAACCGAAACCCTCACACTCACACTCACCCTAACCCTCACCCTCAACCTCACCCTAAACCTAACCCTAACCCTCACCCTCACACTAACCCTTACCCTAACCCTAATCCTAACTCTAAATCTAACCTTCACCCTAACTCTAACCCTTACACTAACCCTAACATTAACCCTAAACCTCACCCTAACCCTAACCCTAAACCTCACCCTCACCCTAACACTTACCCTAACCCTAACCCTCACCATACCCCTAACCCTTACTCTATACCTCACCCTCAGCCTCAAACTAACCCTAACCCTTACCCTATACCTAACCCTCAGCCTCAACCTAACCCTAACCCTAACCCTCACCATACCCCTAACCCTTACTCTATACCTCACCCTCAGCCTCAAACTAACCCTAACCCTTACCCTATACCTAACCCTCAGCCTCAACCTAACCCTAACCGTAACCCTCACCGTTACCCTAACTCTCACCCTAACCCTGAGCCTCACCCTAACCCTCACCCTCACCCTAATCCTCACCCTAACCCTAAACATAACCCTTACCTAACCAAAAACCTCAACCTCACCCACACACTCACCCTAAAACGCACCCGCACCGTAGCCCTCACCGTAAACCTAAACTTCACCCTAACTCTAAGCCTAAGCCTCACTCTCACCCTCACCCTAACCCTCACCATAACCCTAACCCTAATCTTAAACCTAAACTTCATGCTCACCCTTACGCTAATTCTATCCCAAACCCTAACCCTCACCTTCAATCTCACCTAACTCTAACCCTAACCCTAATCTTAATTCTAATGCTCACACTCACCCTCACCCTAAATCTAACCCTAACCCTTACCCAGACCCTCACCCTCACACTAAACCTAATCCTCACGCTATCCCTAACCTTAACCCTAACCCTCACCCAAACCCTCACCCTCAAACTAACCCTAATGCTAACCCGAACCCAAACCCTCACAATAACCCTCAACCTAACCCTTACCCTCACCCTAACCCTAACATTCACCCGCAAAATAACTCTCAATGTAATCCTTACCCTCACCCTTACCCTAACCGAAACATTAACCATAAACCAAACCCTAACCCTCACCCTAAACCTAACCCTCACCCTCACCTCACCCTACATATAACCGTAACCCTAACCCTCACCCTCAACGTCACTCTCAACCTCACCCTGACCCTCAACCTCACCCTAACCATAACCCTCACACTACCCCTAACCCTCACCCTAAACCTAACCCTAACCCTCACCCTAACCTTCACCCTCAGCCTAACACTTACACTAACCCTAAGCTAACCCTAACTCTTACCCTCACCCTAAACCTAACCCTAACGGTAACCCTCACCGTCACCCTCACACTCACACTCACCCTCAACCTAACCCTCACGCTCAACCTCACCCTCACCCTAACCCTCACCGTCACCCTAAAAATCACCCTAACCCTAACCCTCACCCTAACCCTAACCCTTACCCTAAACGTAAGCCTAACCCTAACCCTCACCCTAACCCTAACCCTAACCCTAATGCTAACCCTAAACCTCAACCTCACTCTAACCCTCAACATAACCGTTACCCTCATTATCAACCTCAACCTGAACCTAACCCTAATCCTAACCCTCACCCTAACCCTAACCCTCACCGTAACGCTAAACCTAACCCTAGCCCTCAGACTTACCCTCACCCTAAACCTAACACTAACCCTAATCCTCACTGTATCCCTAAGCATAACCATAACACTCACCCTAACCCTCACCCTCCCAGTAACCCTAATGCCAACATTAATCTTCAACCTCACCCTAAACCTCGCCCTAACCCTTACCCTCACTCTAAACCTCATCCTCACCCTAACCCTAACCCTAACCCTAATACTAACACTAGACCTCACCCTCACCCTAACCTTAAACCTAAGCCTAACCCTAAGGCTAACCCTAAACCTCAACCTCTCCATAGCCCTCACCTTAACCCTAACCCTCACCCTCAACCTCACCCTAACCCTAACCCTAACATTAACCCACTCCCTAACCCTCACCCTAACACTAACCCTAACGCTACCCCTCAGCCTAACCCTCACTGTAAACCTAACCCTAACCTTAATCCTCACCCTATCCCTAACCCTAACTATAACCCTCACCCTAACAATCACCCTCACCATACCCCTAATGCTAACATTAACCCTCAGCCTCACCCTAAACCTCGCCCTAACCCTTACCCTCACTTTAACATTATCCATCAACATCAACCTAACCCTAACCCTAACCCTTACCCTCACCCTAACCCTCACTCTAACCCTAACCCTAACACTAACACTAAACCTCACCCTAACCGGCACCCTAACCCTAAGCCAATGCCTAACCCTCAGTCTCACCCTAACCCTTACCCTTACCGAACCCTAACCCTAAACCTCAGCCTAACCCTCATCCTAACCCTAAACCTAACCCTCACCCTAACCGTCACCCTCACCCTCAACCTCACCCTCAGCTTAACCCTAAACCTAACCCTAATACAAAACCTAACCCTTACTCTCTCCCTCAACCTAACTCTAAACCTAACTCTAGCCCTATTCCTTACCCTCACCCTAAAACTAACCCTAATCCTAAACCTAAGCCTCACCCTCACCCTAACCCTTATCCTCAACCTAACCCTAAACCTAACACTCAGCCTAACCCTCAACCTAACCTAAACCCAAACCCTAAATTTAACCTTCACCCAATCCCACACCCTCACCCTCACCCTAACCCTAACCATAACCCTATCACTCACTCTAAACCTAACCCTCACCCTAACCCTAACCCTCAAAGTCACCCTAACACTCACCCTAACCAACACCCTAACTCTAACCCTCACCCTCACCATAACCTAACCATAAACCTAACCCTAACCCTAACCCTCACCCCCAAACTCAGGCTAACCCTAATCCTAGCAATTAATCCTAACCCTAACCCTAACCATCACCCTCACCCTCACCCTTACCCTAAACTTAACCCTAACCCTTACCCTATACCTAACCCTAACCTTAATCCTAAACCTAAACCTCAACCTCAACCTAACCCTCACCCTAACACTTACCCTCACCCTCAAACTCACCTTAACCCTAACACTAACCCTCACCCTCATCCTAACCCTACCCTTCACAGTAAGCCTCACCATAACCCTAACCCTAACCCTACCCCTCAGCCTAACCCTCACCCTAACCCTAACTCTAACCATAACGCTCACGCTAAACCTCACGCTCACCATAACCCTAATGCTAACATTAACCCTCAACTTCACCCTAAACCTCGCCCTAACCCTTACCCTCACCATAACCATATCTTTCATCCCCACACTAACTCTCACCCTAACACGTTCCCTCACCCAACCCTATCCCTAACCCTAATACTAACTCTCACCCTAACCCTCACCCTAAAACTCACCCTAACCCTCACCCTAACCCTAAGCTAACCCCAACCCTCACCCTCACCATAACCCTCACCCTAACCATTATCCTCACCCTAACACTAATCCTAACCCTCAGCCTAATCCTGATCCAAACCCTAACCCTAACCCTATCCCTCACCCTAACATTAACCCTAACCCTAACCCTAACTCTCAACCTAACCCTCAAACTCACCCTCACCCTTAACCTCACCCTCAGAGTAAACCTAAACCTAACCCTAATCCAAAACCTAATCCTCACCCTCACTCTCATCTTAACTCTAAACCTAACCCTAACTTCACCCTCACACTAACCCTCACCCTCATCCTCACCCTCACCTTAACCTTCTCCCTAACCCTTACCCTCCCAGTAACCCTAAACCTAAACCTACCCCTCACCCTTACCCTCACCCTAACCCTAATCCTCACCCTAACACTAACCCTAACCCTACCCCTCACCTTAACCTTCACCCTAAGCCTAACCCTAACCCTAACCATCACCCTAACCCTAACCTGAATCCTAAAACTATCCCTCACCATCACCCTAACCCTTACCCTCACGCTAAGCCTAAACCTAACACTCAGCCTACCCCTCATCCTAACCCTAACCCTAAACCTAACCCTCACCCTCACCTTAACCCTAACCATAACCCTAACCCTCACCCAAACCCTAAAACTCACCCTCACCTTCAACTTCACCCTCAGCATAACCCTAAACCTAACCCTAATTCAAACGCTAACCCTCAACCTCACCCTCATCCGAACTCTAACCCTAACCCTAACCCTCACCCAAACCCTAAACCTAACACTAACCCTCACCCTAACTAAACCCTCACCCTAATACTAAACCTAACCCAAACCCTCAACCTATCGCTCACCTCACCCTAAACCTAAACCTAACCCTCACTCTCACCGTAAACAAAACCCTAACCCTAACCATCACACTAACACTAACCCTCACCCTAAACCTAAACCTAACCCTCAGCCAAACCCTCATCCTAAACCTAACCCTAACCCTCAACCTAACCCTAACCCTAAACCTAACCCTAACCCTCACGCTAAACCTAAGCCTCACCCTCAGCCTAACCGTATACCTAATCCTAACCCTAACTCTAACCCTCACCCTCTCCCTAACTCTAACCCTACCGCTAACTCTGACCCTCACCCAAAACTTAACCATATCCCTAGCCCTCACCCTAACCTTAAACCTCACCCTAACCTTATCCCTAACAGGCACCCTCACCCTAACCCTAACCCCCACCCTAAACCTCACCCTAACCCTAACGCTAACCCTAACCCTCACCCTCACCACAAACCTCACCCTAACCCGTACCCTCACCATAACCCTAACTCTAACCCTAATCCTCACATTTCGCCTAACCCTTACCCTAACCCTAACGCTCACCGTAACCCTAACACTCACTCTCACCCTAACACTCAACATCAACTTAACGATCACCCTAACCCTAAACTTCACCCACACTGTAACAACACCCTCACCCAAACCCTCACCCGAACCCTAACCCTAACCCTGACCCTAACCTTCACCCTAAATCTCACCTTAACCGTAACGCTAACCCTAACCTTCAGTCTCACCCTAACCATTATCCTCACACTAACCCTAACCCTAACCCTAAAACTCACCCTAACCCTAATCCTAAACCCTACCCTCACACTCACCCTCACCCTAACCGTCACCCTCACGCTCACCCTCACATCACATTAACCCTAACACTAAATCTAACCTGCACCCTAACACTCACCGTCACCCTACCTCACTCTAACCCTAACTCTCAACCACAGCTTAACCCTCACGATCATCCAAACCCTCACCCTAACCCTGAAACTCACCCTCACCCTAACAGTCACCCTCACAATAAACATTACCCTAATGCTAAACTTCACCCTAACCTTAACCCTTAACCTAACCCTAACCCTCACCCTAAACATAACCCTCACCCTAACCCTCACCCTAACCAAAACCCTCAACCTCACTCTAACCATAACCCTAACACTAATCCTAACACTAAATCTCACCATCACCTTCAAACTCACCCTAACCCTAACCCTAAACCTCACCCTCACCCTAACCCTCATCCTAACTCTAATGCTAACCCTAACCATCACCTTCACCATAAACCTCACCCTAACTCTTAACCTCACCATAATCCTAACCCTAACCCTAATCCTCAGCCTAACCCTAACCCACACACACACCCTAACCCTCAACATCACCTGAACCCACATCCTCACACCAACATTAACACTAAGCAAAACCCTAACCCTAATCCTAAACCTAACCCTCATCCTCACCCTCACCTCACCCTAACCCTAACCCTTAACCTAACCTTCACCCCCACCCTCACCCTAACAATCAACTTCACCATAAATATCAACCTAACCCTAACCCTCAGCCTTAACCTAACCCTACCCTCACCCTAAACTTAACCCTCACCCTAACGCTCACCCTATCCCTAATGCTAACCCAACACCTCACCCTCACCCTAACCCTCACCCTAACACTTCTCCTCACAATGAACCTAATCCTAAACCTCACCCTAACCCTCACACTAACCCTAATCCTCACCATATCACTAATCCTAACCCTAACCCTCACCCTAATCCTTAACCTCACTCCAACCTTAACTCTTACCCTCACGCTAAACCTCACTCTAAACCTTACCCTCACCCTAAACTGCCAACTAACCCTAACCGTAACCTACGGCGCACTGTAAACCTCACCCTAACCATAACCCTAACCCATAACCTCAACCTAAACCTAACCCTCACTCTCACCCTAACCCTCAACCTAACCTTTATCCTCACACTAACACTTATCCTCAACCTTACCCTAACCATCACACTAACCCTTATCATCACCCTATCCCTAACCCTAACCCTAACCCTCACCCTAACCTCACCCTAACCCTAAACCTCACCCTCACCCTAAACCTCACCCTAACCCTTATCCTCACCCTAACCTGCAAACTAAACCTAACCCTAAACCTACGGCTCACCCTAGCCCTCCCCCAAACCAAAACCCTAACCTTAAGCCTCACCCTAACCCTAACCTTCACCCTCACCCTAACCCTGCCCCTAACACTTACGCTCACACTAACCCTATCCCTAACCCTCACCCTAACTCTAATTCTCAACAGAACCCTCACCCTCACCCTAACCCTCACCTCACACTAGCCCTCAACCTAACCATAACCTTCATGCTCACCGTAACCCTAATGCTAACATTAACCCTCAACCTCACCCGAAAACTTGCCCTAAACCTTACCCTCACCATAACCCTATCCGCACCCTTACCCTAACTCTCACCCTAACCCTTTCCCTCACCCTAACCCTCACTCAGCCCTAAACCTTTCCCTAACCCTAACCCTCACCCTAAACCTAAGACTAATCCTAACCCTCACCCTCACCATAAACCTCACCCTAAACCTTACCCTCACCCTAAACCTAAACCTAACCCTCAGCTTAACCCTCATCCTAATCCTAACCCTAACCCTAACCCTCAACCTAACCTTAACCCTAACCCTAACCCGAACACTCACCCTAGCCTTAACCCTCACCCTGACCCTCAGCCTCACCCTTAGCCTAAGCCTAACCCTAATCCAAAACCTAACCCTTAACCTCACTCTCACCCTAAATCTAAACCTAACCGTAACCATCACCCTCACCCTAACCCTCACCATCATCCTCCCCCTCACCCTTACCCTCTGCCTAACCCTTATCCTCACACTAACCCTAACTCTAAACCTAACACTCACCCTAAACCTCACCCCAACACTAACCCTAATACTCAACTTAACCCTCACCCTAACCCTAACCCTAACGATCACACTAACCCTAACCCTAATCCTAAAGCTAACCCTCCCCGTCACCCTAAACCTTACCCTAACCATAAGCCTAAACCTAACCGTCAGCCAAACCCTCATCCTAAACCTAACCCTAACCCTCACCCTCAGCCTCAACCTAACCCTCACACTCACTCTAAAACTACCCTAAATCTAACCCTACCCTCTCCCTACCCCTCATCTAAACCTAATGCTAACCCTAACCCTCAACCTAACCCTAACCCTACCCCTAATGCTAAACCTCACCCTAACCCTAATCCTCACCCACACCCTAACCCTCACCCTCAAAGGAACTCTCACCCTCAACTGAACCGTCATCCTCACCCTAACCCTCACCCTAATTCTAAACATCACCCAAACCCTAACCCTCACCCTAACCCTAACACAAACCCTATCCATACACTCACACTCACACTAACCCACACCCAAACCCTTATTCTCACCCTAACACTAACCCTCAACCTAACCCTAAACAAAACCCTCACACTAACCGTAACCCTCACTCTAATCCTAACACTAACCCTGACCCTAACCTTCACCCTCAACCTGACCCTCACCCTCAGCTTAACCCTAATCCTAATCCTATTCCTAATCCTAAACTTCACACTCACCCTAAACCTAACTCTAACCCTAACCCTCCCCCTCAACCTCACCCTAACCGTCACCCTCACCCTCACCCTAAACATCACCCTAACCCTAAGCCTCACTCTAACCCCAACCCTGACCCTGAACCTAACCTCATTTTAATCCTCATCCTCACCCTAATCCTCACCCTAACCCTAACCTTTACTTAACCGAAACCCTCACCCACACCCTCAGCCTAACCCTCACCCTCACACAAGCCCTCAACCTAATCCTAACTTTAACTCTAAACTTCACCCTCAACCTCCCCTTCCTCAGCCTTAACCTACCCATAACCCTAATCCTAACCCCAACCGTCAACCCCACCCTCACCCTAACCCTAAACCTAACTCTAACAATAACCCTCACCCTCATCCTAACCCTAATCCTAACCCTAACAATTACTCTAACCCTAACCCTAAAACTCACCCTAACCCTAATCCTAACACTTACCCTCAACCATACCCTCACCCTCATTCTAACCCTCACCCTCACGCTGACCCTCACCATCACACTAACCCTCACAAAAACCCTAACCATCACCCTAGCCCTAACCCTAACCCTCACCCTCACTTTACCCCTCACCCTCAGCCTAATCCTAACTCTAACCTTAAACCTAAACTAACCTCACCCTCACCCTCATCCTACCCCTCACCCTCAACCTCACCCTCACCCTCACACTAACCCTCAACCTCACCCTAAACATAACCTTAACCCTAACCCTTACACTGAACCTAACCCTAACGCTCACCCTAACCCTCACCCTCTAACCCTCACCCTAAACATTATCCTCACACTAACCCTAACCCTAACTTTCACACTAACCCTAAACATCACTCTAACCGTATCACGACACCTGACCCTAACTCTCACCCTAAACCTAACCCTAACCCTAACACTCACCCTAACCCTAACTCTCAACCTAACCCTCACCCTCACCCTGATCCTCACCATCACCCTAACGCTCACCCTAAACCTAATCCTCACCCTAAACCTAAACCTCAACCTAAACCTAATCCTCACCCTGACCCTCACCCTAACCCTTACTTTAACACTAACCTGTACCCTAAACCTAACCCTCATCCTAACAGTAACCCTCACACTAACCCTAACCCTAGCCCTCACCCTCCCCCTCAACCTCAACCTAACCCTAACACTCATCCTAACCCTAACCCTAAACCTAAACCTCACACTAAACCTATACCTCACCCTAACCCTAATTCTCACAGTAAACATAACAGTCACTCTATCCCTAACACTATCCCTCAGCCTAACCCTCACCCTAAACCTAATCCTAACCCTAATCCTCATCCTATCCCTAACCTTAACCCTAACCCTCACCCTAACCCTAAGGCTAACCGTAACCCTCACCCTCACACTAATCCTCAACCTAACCCATACTCTCACCCTAATCCTCACCCTCACCCTCAATCTAACCCTAACCCTCACCATAACCCTCACACTTACTGTCACCCTGACCCTCAGCCAAACCATATCCCTAACCCTAATCCTAACACTAAAACTCATCCTATACCTCACACTCAAACTAATCCTAAACCAAACACTAACCCTCACCCTAAACCTCACCGTAACCCTAACACTAACCCTAAAATTCATCCTCACAATAAACCTCACCCTATACCTGACCCTCACCATAACCCTAACCCTAACCCTAACCCTAACCCTAACCCTAACCCTAACCCTAACCCTCACAGTAACCCTAACACTCATCCTAACCCTCACCTTAACATTCAACCTCATCCTAATCCTCACCATAACCTAGCCTTAACCCTTACCTAAGTTAAACCCTCACCCTCACCCTCACCCTAACCCTCACCCTCACCCTAGCCCACACCCTAACCCTAACCCTAAACCTAACACTCACACTAACCCTAAACCTAACACTCAGCCTAAACCTTATCCTAACCGTAAACCTAAAACTAACCTTCACCCTAACTAAACCCTAACCCTAACCCTAACCCTAACCCTCACACTAACCTTAAACTTAACCCTGATCCTAATGATCATCCTAACCCTAACCCTAACCCTAAACCTCAACCTAAACCTAACCCTAACCCTAACCCTCACCCTAACCCTAAACTCACCCTCACCCTCAGCCTAAACCTAGTGCTAACCCTAAACCTAACCCTCACCCTCAACCTAACTCTAACCCCAAACCAAGCTCTCCCCCTCCCCCTCACACTCACTCTAACCTTCACTCTAACCCTAACCCTCACCCTCAACATCACCCTCACCCTCAGCCCAACCGAAGTCCTTACTCTAATCCTAAAACTCAACCTATACCTGACCCTAACCCTAACCGTAATCCTAACCATCACCCTAACCCTCACCCTCACCACAGTCCACAACCTAACCCTAACCCTAATCCTAACCCTCACACTAACCCTAACCCTAACCCTGAGCCTAACCCTAACCCTCAGCCTAACGCTCATCCTAAACCTAACCCTAACCCTAACCCTAAACCTCAACCTAACGCTCATTCTAACCCTAAATTTAACGATAACCCTAAACCTGACCCTCAATTTAAACCTCTCCTAACCCTAATTCTAACCCTAAACCTCACCCTCACCCTAACCCTAATCCTAACACTAACCCTAAACCTCACCCTAGCTATCACCCTAACCATCAGCCTCAGCCTAAACATCACCCTAACCTTAACCCACACCCTAACCCTAGCCCTAACCCTCACCATAAACCTCACGCTAACCCTAACCCTCACCCTAACCCTAAAACTACACCTCACCCTACCCCTCACCCTAACCCTTACCCTCACCCTAACCCAAACCCTAACCCTCACCCTCACACTAGCCCTCACCCTTACACTAATCCTAACCATAACCCTAAACCTAAACCTAAACCTCACCCTCACCCTAACCCTCACCCTCACCCTAACCCTAACCCTAAACCTCACACTCACTCTAACCCTAACCCTAACACTAATGCTAACCCTAAGCCTCACCCACACCCTAACCCTCACCCTAACCCTTACCCTCACACTCTCCCTCACCCTTACCCTAAACCTACCCTTTAAGCCTAACCCTCACCTTAACCCTTACCTTCACTATAAACCTAACCCAAACCCTAATCCTCATACTAACCCTAAACCTAACCCGAACCCTAACCCTCACTTTAACCCTCACCCTAATCCTAACACTGACCCTAACCCTCACCCTAATGCTAACACTAAACCTAAACCTCACCCTCACCCTAACCCTCACTGTCACCTTAACACTCAACATCACCATAATCCTCACCCTAACCCTAACCCTCAAACTAAAACTCACCCTAACCCTTACCCTCACCATAACCTTAACCCTAACTCACACCCTAACCCTCACCTTCACCGTCACCCTCACCCTCACCCTAACCGTAATCCTAACATTCACCCCAACCCTAACTCTCACCCTAACCCTCGCCCTCACCCTAGCCCTCACCGTAGCTCTCACCCTAAGCCTAACCCTAACACTCACCCTCACCCTAAACCTCAGCCTCACCCTAAACCTAAACCTAATCCTAACCCTATTCCTCACCCTCACCCTCACTCTAAACCTAACCGTAAACCTAATGCTAACCCTAAACCACTCCCTCACTTTTACCCTAATCCTAAACCTCACCCTAACTCTAATGCTATACCTAACCCTAACCCTCACCCTAACACTAATGCTAACCCTAATACTCAACCTCATACTAAACCTCACCCTAAAACTTACCCTCATGCTAACCCTCACGTCACCCTAAAACTAAACCTAACCCTCACACAAACACTCACCCTAAACCTTACACTAACCCTATCCCTCACCCTAACCCTCAACATTCCCTTATCCTCACACTAACCCTAACCCTAACCCTACACCTCACCCTAACGCTAACACTGAACTGAACCCTAACACTAACCCACACCTTTACCCTACACCTAACCCTCATCCAACCGCTCACCCTAACCCTAACACTAACCCTATCCCGCACCTTCATCCTAACCCTCACCCTAACGCTTACCCTCACCCTAACCCTAACGGTCACACTAAACCTAACCCACACACTAACCCTAGCCATAATCCTCACCCTAACCCTCATCCTAACCCTAAACCTAACCCCCAACCTAACCCTAAGGCTAAACATTACCCTAACCACAGCCCTCACCCTCACCCTCACCCTAAACATCAACCTAACCCTAACCCTAACCCTAACCCTCACCTTAACCCTAACCCTCACCTTCAACCTCACCCTCAGCCTAATCCTCACCCTAAACCTAACCCTAAACCTTTACTAACCGAAAGCTGCACCCTCACACTAACCCTCAACCTAACGCTCGCCCTCACCATAGCCCTCACCTTAAGCCTAAAGCTAACCCTCACTCTCACCCTCACCCTCAAACATATCCTCAACCTCAGCCTCACCCTAACCCTAAACCTAATCCTAACCCTAATCCTCAACCTCACCCTCACTCTAACCCTAATGGTAAACCTAATGCTAAACCTAACCATAAACCTATCCCTAACCCACACCCTAACCCTAACCATAATCCTCACCCTAATCCTAATCCTAACCCTAACCCTAACTCTCAACCTAAACCTAAACCTAAACATTACCCTAACCCTAACCCTAACCCTCACCCTCACCCTCACCCTCAGCCTATCACTAACCCTAAACCTAATCCTAATCCTAACACTCACCCTCACACTCACCCTAACTGGAACCCTAACCATAAACCTAAACCTCCCCCTAACCATAAACCTATCCCTAACCCACACTCTAACCATAAACATCACCCTAACCCTAACCCTAACCCTCACCCTCACCCTAACCCTAACCCTCACCCTAACTCTCACCTTAACCCTAACGCTAACCCTAAGCCTCAACCTCAACCTAAACCTCACCCTAACCCATACCCTCACCATAACCCTAAGGGTAACCCTAACCCTAATCCTCACACTCACCCTAACCCTAACCCTCAGCCTATAACTCACCCTAACCCTAACCCTCACCCTCACCCTAACCCTCACCGTCACCTTATCCCTCAATCTAACCCTAACCGTCACAGACACCCTAAAACTCACACTCACCCAAACCCTCACCCTAACCCTAACCCTAACCCTCACCCCAACCCTAACACTCACCCTAACCCTAACTTTAACCCTCACACTCACCCTAACCCTAAACCTAACCCTTAGCCAAACCCTCACCCTAACCCTTAATCTAACCTTAACCCTCACTCTCACCCTAATCCTCAACCTAAACATTATCCTTACACCAACCCTAACCCTAACCCTCACACTAACCCTAATCCTCACCCTATCCCTAACCATAACCCTCACCCTAACCCTCACCCTAACCCTAACCCTAACCCTCATCCTAATCCTAAACTTAACCCTAACACTCACCCTCACCCTAACCCTCACCAACACACTAACTCTCACCCTCATCCGAACCCTCACTCTCACCCTAACCCTCACCAACACCCTAAGCTACACCCTCAACCGAATCCTCACTCTTTCCCTCACCCTCAACATAAACATCACCCTAACCCAAACCTAACCCTACCCCTCACCCTCACCCTGTCATCCTAAACCTTATCCTCACCCTAACCCTAACCCTAACCCTAACCCTAACCCTCACCCTAACCCTAACCCTCACCTGAACCCTCACTCTCAACTTCACCCTCACCCTAAACATCACCCTAACCCTAAACCTCACGCTAACCCTAACCCTAACCCTCACCCTAACCCTAACCCTCACCTTAAACCTCACCCTCACCCAAATCCTCACACTAAACCTAACAATAAACCTTTCCTAACCAAAAATATCACCCTCACCCTAGCCCTCACCCTAAACCTAACCCTAAACTTAACCCTCACCCTCACTCTCACCCTCACCCTCAGTCAAACCTAACCCTACCCCAACCCTAACCCTCACCCTCACCCTCACCCTCACCCGCAACCTAACCCTAACAATAAACCTAACCCTCACCCTAACACTGAACCTCAACCTCACCCTCACCCTAACCCTAATCCTAACACTAACTCTAATCCTAACCCTCACCCTCACCCTAACCCTCACCCTAACCCTTACCCTCAACTTCTCCTAAACCTAATCCTAACCCTCACACTAACCCGAACCCGAACCCTAACCATACCACTAACCCTAACCCTTACCCTCACCCTAAACATAACACTAACAGTAACCCTAAACCTAAACTTAGTCCTCTCACTAACCCTAACCCTCACCCACACATTAACCCGAACGCTCACCCGAAACCTCAGCCTAACCCTAACCCTAAACCTAACCCTAACACTCCCACTAAACCTAACCCTCACCCTAACTGTAACCCTACACATCAGCCTAAACCTCAACCTAACACTAACCCTAACGCTAATCCTTACCCTATCCCTAAATAAAACCCTAACCCTCAAACTCATCCTAGCCCTCACCCTAACCCTACCCCAAACCCTAACCCTCACACTAAACCTAACCCTCACCCTATCCCTAAACCTTCCCCTCAGCCTAAGACTCACCCTAACCCTAACCCTAATCCTAAACCTAATCCTCACCCTATCCCTAACCCTAACCCTAACCCACACACTCACCCTAGCCCTCACCCTAACCTCATCCTAACCCTATCCCTAAACTTAAACCTCACCCTCATCCTAACCCTCACCCTAACCCTTACCCCTAACCTAATCCTATCACTGACCCTAACCTTAACCCTAAAACTCAAACTAACCCTAACCCTCACCCTAATCCTAACCCTACCCCATAGTGTATTCCTCATCCTAACCCTAACCCTAATCCTATCCCTCAACCTAACCCTAACCCTAACATTAACCTGAACCCTCACCCAAAACCTAACCCTCACCATCACCCTCACACTCACCCTCAGCCTAATCCTAACACTAACCCTAATCCTAAACCTAACCCTCACCCACAGCCTCACCCTAACTCTAACCCGAACCGTAACCATAAACCTCCCCCTTCACGCAAACCCTCACCCGAACCCTCACTCTCACCCTACGGCTCGCCCTCACCTTAACCCTAAACATAACGCTAAACCTAACCCTAAACCTCACCCTCACCCTCAAACTCACCCTAACCCTAAGCCTCACTGTTACCCTAAACCTCACCCTAACCCTTAACCTTACACTAACCCTAACCCTCACACTAAACCTAAGCCTCACCCTCACCCTTACCCTAACCCTACCCTCATCCTAACCCTCAACATAATCGTAACGCTCACCCTCACCCTATCCCTAACCCTAACCCTAACCCTCACCCTAACCCTAACCCTCAAACTCACACTAACCCTAACCCTCACACTAAACCTAACCCTCACCCTCACCCTAACATTAACCCTACCACTCACCCTACCCCTCACCCTCAACCTAGCCCTCACCCCTAACCTAATCCTAACCCTGACCCTAAACTTAACCCTAAATCTCACACTAACCCTAACCCTCACCCTAAAGCTAACCCTACCCCACAGCCTAACCCTCATCCTAACCCTAACCCTAACCCTATCCCTCACCCTAACACTAACACTAACATTAACACTAAACCTCACCCCAAACCTAACCCTCACCCTCACCCTCACCATCACCCTAACTCTAAACCTAACCTTACCCCTCACCCTCACCCTCACCCTAACCCTCACCTTAACCCTCACCCTAATCCTAACCCTGATCCTAACCCTCACCCTAAAGCTAACACTAAACCTAAACCTCACCCTCACCCTAACCCTCACCATCAACCTAACCCTAACCCAAACACGAACCCTCACCTCAACCTAACCCTCACCCTTAACCTAACCTTAAACCTAACCCTAATCCTCTCCCTAACACTCAACCTCACCCTCACCTTAAGCCTAACCCTAACCCTAATCCTAAACCTAACCCTCACCCTCACCCTAACCCTAACCCTAACCCTAATCCTAAACCGAACCCTCAACTTCACCCTAAATCTACCTCTAAACATCAAACTCACACTCACCCTTACCCTATCCCCAACCCTAAACCTTAGCCTAACCATAACCCTCACCATAACCCTAATCATAACCCTCACCCTAACCCTAACAATAACCCTATCCCTCACACTAACCCTTATCCTCACACTTACCCTAAACCTAACCTTAAACCTCACACTAACCCTAAACCTCACCCCAACCCTGACCCTACCCCTCACCCTAAACCTCACCCTAATCCAAAACCTAACCCTAACCAACACCCTAAACCTAACTGTAACCCTCACCCTCATGCTAACCCTCATCCACACCCTAATCCTCACCCTCAACCGAACCCTCACCCTCACCCTAACCCTCACCCTCACCCTAAACATCACCCTAAACCTAACCCTCACCCTAACCCTAATCATAAACCTCAACCTCACCCTCACCCTCAGCCTAACCCTAGTCCTTAACCTAATCATAATACTCACCCTCACCCTAACCCTCACACTAACCCTTACCCGATCCTTCATCTAACCCTAACCCTAACCCGCACACTAACCCGAATCCTCACCCTAACCATAAAACTAACCCTAACCCTTACCCTCACCCTAATCCTAACCCTAACAATAACCGTAACCCTAAAGCTAGTCCTCACACTAACCCTAACCCTCACCCACACCTTAACCCGAACTCTCACCTGAACCCTCACCCTAACCCTAACCATAAACCTAACCCTAACACTCCCACTAAACCTAACCCTCACCCTAACTGTAACCCTACCCGTCAGCCTAAACCTCAGCCTAACCCTAACCCTAACCCTAACCCTAATCCTAAACCTAATCCTCACTCTCACACTCACCCTATCCCTACCCCTAACATTCACCCTCACCCTAAGACTAACCCTAACCCTCACCCTCACTCTCAGCCAAACCCTTAACCTCACCTTAACGCTAACCAAAACCTTCACCCTAACCCTAAAACTACCCCTCAAACTAACCCTAACCCTAACCCACAACCCAACCATGATGCTAACACAAATGCTCACTCTCAAACTAACCCTTAGATTAAACTTTACCCTCACCCTGTCCGTAACCCTCACCCTACCCCTTCCCATCCCCCTAAACCTCATCCTACCCCAAACCCTAACCCTAACCCTAAACTTCACCCTAACCCTCACCCTAACCCTAACCCTAACCCTCACCCTAACCCTCACCCTCAACCTAACCCTAACCCTAATCCTGACCCTCACCCTAGCTGTCATCCTAACTCTTACCCTCACCATAACCCTAACCCTAACCCTCACCATAACCCGAAAACTACCCCTCAGCCTAACCCTAACCCTAACCCTCAACCCAACCCTGATGCTAACACAAATGCTCACTCTCAACCTAACCTTTAGATTAACCCTTACCCTCACCATAACCCTATCCCTCACCCTAACCCTCACCCTAACCCTAAACCTAACCCTCACCCCAACCCTCACCCTAACCCTAACCCTAACCCTAACCCTCACCCTCACCCTAACTGTCATCATAAGCCTTACCCTCACCCTAAACCTAAACCTAATCCTAAACTTAACCCTCACCCTAACCCTAACCCTCACCCGAACCCTCAGTCTCACTTTCACCGTCACCCTAAACATCAACCTAACCCTCACCCTCACCCTAACCCTAACCCTAACAATGACCCTAACCCTAACCCTCACCTTAAACCTCACCCTCACCCTAATCCTCACCCTAAACTTAACCCTAAACTTTTCCTAAACAAAAACATCACCCTCACATTAGTCCTCACCCTAAACCTAACCCTAACCTTAATCCTCTCCCTCCTCCTCACCTTCACCCTCAGCCTCAGCCTCAGCCTCAGACTCACCTAACCCTAACCTACACCCTAGCCCTAACCCTAACCCTAACCCTAACCTTAACACTCAAGCTAATCCTAAACCTAACCCTAATGCTAACCCTAACCCTCACCCTCAGCCTAACCCTCACCCTAAACCTAACCTCAGCTTAATCCTCATCCTCACCCAAATCCTCACCCTAACCCTAAACTTTACCTAACCAAAACCCTCACCCTCACCCTCAGCCTAACCCTAACCCTCACCCAAGCCCTCACCTTAACCCTAAAATTAACCCTAACACACACCCTCAACCTCCCATCCCCATCAGCCTTACCCTAACCATAACCCTAAGCCTAACCCTAACCCTCAAGCCCACCCTCACCCTCACCCTAACCCTAACCCTAACAATAACCCTCACCGTCATCCTAACCTTAACTCTAACAATAACTCTAACCCTAGCCCTAACCCTAAAACTCACCCTAACCCTAATCCTAACCCTAACCCTCAACCTCACCCTCACCATCATTCTAACCCTCACCTTCACGCTGACCCTCACCATCACACTAACCCACACACTAACCCTAACCCTCACCCTAGCCCTAACCCTAACCCAAACCCTCACTTTCCCCCTCACCCTCAGCCCAACCCTAACTCTAACCCTAATCCTAAACTAACCTTAACCTCACCCTAACCCTCCTCCTCAGCCTCACCCTCACCCTCACACTCACACTAACACTCAACATCACCCTAAACATCACCTTAACCCTAAACTTCAAACTGAACCTAACCGTAACGCTCACTCTAACCCTCACCCTCAAACTAACCCTCACCCTAAACATTATCCTAACACTAAACCTAACCCTACCCCTAACCTTCACACTAACTCTAACCATCAGTCTAACCGTATCCCGACACCTCACCCTAACTCTCACCCTAACCCTAACACTAACCCTAACACTCAGCCTAACCCTAACTCTAAACCTAACAGTCACCCTCACCCTAACCCTCACCATCACCCTAACATTCACCCTAACCCTAACCCTAACCCTCACACTAACCCTTACTTTAACACTAACCCTCACCCTAAACCTAACCCTCACGCTAACAATAACACTCACACTAACCCTAAACCTAGCCCTATCCCTCACCCTCACCCTCAACATAACCCTAACACTCATCTTAACCCTAACCCTAAACCTAAACCTCACAGTAAAACTAAACCTCACCCTAACCATAATCCTCAAAATAAACCTAAAAATCACTCTATCCCTAACCCTACCCCTCATCCTAAACCTCACCCTAAACCTAACCCTAACCCTAATCCTTACCCTATCCCTAACCTTAACCCTAACCCTCACCCTAACCCTCACCCTCACCCTAACCCTAATGCTAACCCTAAGCCTCACCCTCACCCTAACCCTCAACCTAACCCTCACCCTCAACCTAACCCTTAACCTGACCCTAACCCTAACCCTCACTCTCGCCCTAACCCTCACCCTAACATTTACCCATACCCTCACCCTAACCCTAACCCTCACCCTTACCCTAACCCTAACCCTAGCCCTAACCCTCACCCTAAACCTAACCCTCACTCTTACAGTCACCCTCAAACTCAGCCAAAACCTAATCCTTACCCTAATCCTAACCCTAACCCTCACCCTAACTCTAACCCTAACCCTCAACCTCACCCTAACCATATACCTATCCCTCACCCTAACACTAACACTCACCCTATACCACACCCTCACCCTAACCCTAAACCAAAACCTAATGCTCACCCAAAACCTCACCCTAACCCTAACACTAAACCTAAACTTCATCCTCACAATAAACCTCACCCTATACCTTACACTCACCATTACCCTAACCCAAACCCTAAACCTAATCCTCAACCACACCCTAACCTTCACCCTCACCTTAACCCTCACCCTCACCCTAAACATCCCCCAAACCCTCACCCTCATGGTAACCCTAACCTTAACCCTCACCCTAAACCTAACCCTCACTCTCACACTAATCCTCACCATAAACCTAACCCTGACCTAAAAGGAACCCTCACCCTAACCCTCACACTAACCCTCACCCTCATCCTACCCCTCACCCTAAACCTAACCCGAACCCTAACCCGAACCCTAACCCTAACCCTAACCCTAACCCTATTCCTATTCCTAACCCTCAACCTAAACCTAACTCTAACATTAACCCACACCCTCACCCTCACCCTCACTGAACACTCACCCTCACCATAAACATCACCCTAACCATAACCCACACCCTAACCTAACCTCAGATTAACCCTCACCCTTAACCTAATCCTCACCCTAACCCTAAGACTAACGTGAACGAATCCCTCACCCTCACACTAACCCTCACCCTAGCCCTAAACCTAACCCTAACCATAACACATACCCACACCCTAACCCTCACCCTCATCCTCACTCTAACCCTAATCCTAACCCTAATCCTAACCCTCATGCTCACCCTACCCCTCTCCCTAACCTTAACTGTATCCCTAACCCTCACCCTCATCCTAACCATCATGCTCACCCGAACACTCACCCTCAACCTAAACGATAATCTCACAATAAATATCAGGTTAACCCTAACCCTCAACCTAACCCTAACTCTAACCCTCAGACTAATGCTCATCCTAACCCGAACCCTAACCCTAACCTTCACCCTAACCCAAACCCTACCCATAAAACTCACACTAAACCTAACCCTCACCCTCACCCTCAGGCTAACTCTAATACTAACCCTAACCCTCACACTCAACCTAACACTAAACCTAAACATATCCCTAACCCTCACCTTAACCCTAACCCAAAAACTATACCTCACCCTCACCCTAACCCTCACCATAACCCTCACACTAAACCTCACCCTAACCCTTACCCTCACCATAAACCTCACTATAACCCTAATCCTCACCCTAAACCTAACCCTCACCAACAACCTAAACCTCACCCCCAGCGGAACCCTAACCCACAACCTAACACTCACCCTAACCCTAACCCTAACACTATTCCTCAACCTAAACCTAACCCTTAAACTCACCCTAACCCTACACCTACGCCTAACCCTCACCCACACCCTCACCCTCACCCTCACCCTCACCCTAACCCTCACCCTAACCATAACCCTACCCTTCACCCTAAACCTCACACTAACCCTAACCCTAATCCAAACCCTCAACCTAACCCTAAAACTACCCCTAACCCTCAACCTCACACTAAACCTAAACCTAACACTAACACTCAATCTAACCCTAATTCTCACCCACACCCTAACCCTCACCCTCACCTTAACCCTCACCCTAACTCTAAACATCACCCAAACCCTAACACTCAACCTAACCCTAGCCATAACCTTCACCTAACCCTAATCCAAAGCCTAATCATAAACCTCACCCTATTCCTCAACATAACCCTAACGCTTGGCTAAAAGAAACTCTCAATCTGAAACTCACACTAACCCTCACCCTCACCCTAACCATCACCCTAATCCTAACCCTAACCCTAACCCTCACCCTCACCCTAAACCTCACTCTAACCCTTACCCTCACCCTAACCCTAAGCCTAACACTAACCCTAAACCTAAACCTCAGCCTCACCCTCACCATCAACCTCACCTTTAGCCTAACCCTAACCCTAACCCTATTCCCAATCCTAACACTCTCCCTCAAACTTACACTAACCCTCACCCTCACCCTAACTTTCACCCTCACCCTAAACATCACCCTAATAATAAACCTCACCCTAACCCTAACGCTAAACCTTACCCTAACCCTAACCTCATCTTAACTCTAACCCTGACGTAAACGAAACGCTCACCCTCAACCTCACACTAAACCTCACCCTCACCCTAGCCCTCACCCTCACCCTAACCCTAAATATAACCCTCAACCTCACCCTCAAACTCACCCTCAGCCTAAACCTAACCCTAAGCCTAACCCTAACCCTCACCCTCACCCTCACCCCAACCCTAACCCTAACCCTAACCCTCACCCCAAACCTAACCCTCACCCTAACACTAACCCTCACTCTCACCCTCACCCTAATCCTAACCATAACTCTAATCCTAACCCTCACCCTCACCATAACCCTCATCCTAAACCATACCCTCACCCTCACCCTAAGTGTAACCCTAAACCTCACAGTAACCCTAACACTCAACCTAATCCTAACCCTAACCTTAACCCTCAACCTCACCCTAATCCTCAACCTAACCTTTCCTTAACCCTTACCTAAACTAAACCTTCACTCTCACCCTCACCCTAACCCTCATCCTAACCCTAACCCTACCCTTCACCCTAACACTCATACTAACCCTAACCCTAATCTTAACCGTCAACCTAATCCTAACCCTAGCCCTTACCCTCACCCTCACACTAACCCTAAACCTAATGCTAACACTCAACCTAACACTAATGCTCACCCACATCCTAACTCTCACCCTCACTCGAACCCTTACCCTCACCCGAACCCTCATCCTCGCTCTAATCCTCACCGTCACGTTAAACATCAACCAAACCCTAACCCTCACCCTAACCCTTGCTCTAACCCTCACCCTAACCCTAAACCTCAACCTAACCCTCACCCTCACGTTAATCCTCATCATAACACTAAACCTTGGCTAAAAGAAACCCTCACCCTGGGCTGGGAAGGTGGCTCAGTGGTAGAGCGCTTGCCTTGCATGCCTGAGGCCCTGGGTTCGATTCCTCAGCACCACATAAGCAAAAAGAAAAAAGCCGGAAGTGGCACTGTGGCTCAAGTGGTAGAGCGCTAGCCTTGAGCAGAAGAGCTGAGGGACAGCGCCCACGCCCAGAGTTCAGGCCCCATGACCGGACCCAAAAAAAAATTAAAAAAAAAAAACCCTCACCCTAACCCTCATACTAACCCTCACCCTCACCCTAGCCCTCACCCTAATCTTAACCCTAACCCTAAAACTCACACTCACACTAAACCTCACTCTAACCCTTCCCCTTCCCCTAACCCTAAACCTAACAATTAGCCTCACAGTACCTGTAACTCTCACCTTAACCCTAACCCTAACCCTAACCCAAACACTCACCCTCACCCTCACCATCACCCTCACCCTCACCTTCAGCCTAACCCTAACCGTAACCCTGTTCCCAAACCTAAACCTCACCCTCACCCTTACACTAACCCTCACCCTCACCCTAACCCTCACCCTCACCCTAAACATCACCCTAACCCTAAACTTCACCCTAACCCTAACCCTAACCCTAACCCTAAACCTAACCTCAGGTTAAACCTAACCCTGAGGTAAATGAAACCCTCACCGTAAACCTCATACTAACCCTACCCTCACCCTAACCATCACCTTCACCCTAACCTTAATCCTAAACATCAACCTCACACTCAACCTCACCCTCAGCCTAAACCTAACCCTAAACCTAACCCTAACCCTCACCCTCACCCTCAACCCAACCCTAATCCTCACACTAACACTAACCATTCATCCTTACCATCACCCTAATCCTAACCGTAACTCTAATCCTAACCCTCACCCTCACCCTAAACCTCACCCTAACCCTTACCCTCACCCTCACCCTAACCTTAACCCTAACCCTCACAGTAATCCTAACCCTCACACTAACCCTAATCCTCACCTTAACCCTCAACCTCACCCTAATCCTCACCCTAACCTAACCTTAACCCTTACCTAAACTAAACCCTCACCCTAAACCTCACCCTCAACCTAGCCCACCCCCTAACCCTAACCCTAAACCTAACCCTCACAGTAACCCTAACCCTAATCCTCTGTCTGAACTTTATCCTAACCCTAAAGCTAAAACTAACCTTCAACCTAATCAAACCCTAACCCAAACCCTCACACTAACCCTAACTCTAACCCTCAGCCTAATGCTCATCCTAACCCTAACCATAACCCTAACCTTCACGCTAAACCTAACCCTAACCCTCAACCTAACCCTAAACCTCACCCTCAACCTCACACTCACCCTAAGCACAAACCTAGTGCTAAACCTAATCCTAACCCTCACCCTCAACCTAACTCTAACCCTAAACCAAACTCTCCCCCTTCCCCTCACCCTCACTCTAAACCTCACTGTAACCCTACCCATAAACCTCAACCTAACTTGCATCCTAACCCTAACCCTAGCACTAACCCTAACCCTGACCCTCAATTTAACCCTCCCCATAACCCTAAGTCTAACCCTAAACCTCACCCTCAACCTATCCCTAATCCTAACACTAAACCTAAACCTCACCCTAACTCTCACAATAACCCTCAGCCTCACCCTAAACATCACCCTAAGCTTAACCCACACCCTAACTCTAACCCTAACCCTCACCCTCACCCTAACCACAGCTTAACCCTAACCCAGATGTAAACGAAATCCTCACCCTCACTCTCACTCTAATCCTCACCCTAACCCTAACCCTGATGTAAAAGAAACCCTCACACTAACCCTCACTCTAACCCGCACCCTCACCCTAGCCCTCACCCTCACCCTCACCCTAACACTAACCATCAACCTCACCCTCACCCTCACCCTCAGCCTAAACCTAACCCTAACCTAACCCTAACCCTCAACCTTACCCGCACCCTAACCCTAACAATAACCCTAACCCTCACCCTAATACTAAACCTCAACCTCACCCTAACCCTAATCCTAACCCTAACTCTAATCCTAACCCTCATCCTCACCCTAACCCTCACCCTAACCCTTACCCTCACCTTCACCTAAACCTAACCCTAACCCTCACACTAACCCGAACCCTCTCCCTAACCGTAACACTAACCCTACCCCTCAGTCTAAGACTCACCCTAACCCTAAACCTAAACCTAAACATAACCCTCACCCTATCCCTAACCCTAATCCTAACCCTCACACTAACCCTAGCCCTCACCCTAACCTCAGCCTAAACCTATCCCTAACCCTAAACCTCACCCTCATCCTAACCCTCACACTAACCCTTACCCTCACCCTAACTAACCCTGACCCTAATCTTAACCCTAAATCTCACACTAACCCTAACCCTCACCCTAACACTAACCCTACCCCACAGCCTAACCCTCATCCTAAAACTAATCCTAACCCTATCCCTCACCCTAACCCTAACCCTAATATTAAGCCTAACCCTCACCGTAACCCTAATCCAAAACCTAACCCACACCCACACACCCTAACTCTATCCCGAACACTAACCATAACCCTCCCCCTCCCCTTCCCCCTCACCCGAACTCTCACTCTCACCCTAATACTCACCCTCACCCTAACCCTAAGCCTATCCCTAACCCTCACCCTAACCTTAAACCTCACACATACCATCAACCTCACACTCACCCTAACCCTCACCATCACCCTAAACTTAACCCTAACCATAAACCTCACGCTAACCCTAAACCTAACCCCTCCCCTCACCTGAAACTTCACCCTCACCCTCAACCTAACAATAACCCTCACCTTAATCCTAACCCTAACACTCACCCTAACCCTAACCCTCACCTCAGCCCTCAACCTCATCCTAATCCTCACCCTAAACTTACCCTAACCCTTACCTAAAGTAAACCCTCACCCTCACCCTAATCCAACGCTAAAACTAACCTCATACTAACGCTTACCCTAATCCTCAGCCTAACGTTCATCCTAAACCTAACCCTAACCCTAACCCTCACCCTAACCCTAACCATAATCCTAACCCTCACCCTATCCCTAACCCTCACCCTCACCCTCACCCTAAGCCTAATCCTAAACCTAACCCTCACCCTCACCCTAAAATTAATCCTAACCGTAACACTCACCCTCACACTGATCCTAAACCTAAGCCTCACCCTAACCCTAAACGTAGCCCTAACCATCACCTTCATCCTCATCCTCACCCTTAACCTAACCTTAACCCTCAACCTAACACTCAACCTCACCCTAACCCTAACCATAACCCGCACACTAAACCTAACCCTCACCCTCAACGTTACCCTAAACCTACCCCTCACCCTAACCCTCACGTTCACCCTAACTCTAACCCTAAACCTAACCCTAACCCTCACACTAACCCTAATCCTAACCCTCACCCTCACCGGAACCTTCACCCTCACCCTAACCCTAAACATCACCCTAACATTAACCCTCACCCTAATCATAACCCTAAGGCTCAACCTAACCCTAACCCTCAACTTAACCCTCAATCTCACACTAATCCTCACCCTAACCTAACCTTAATCCTTACCTAAACTAAACCCTCAACCTAACCCTCACCCTCACCCTAGCCCACACCGTAACCTAACGCTAAACATAACCCCCACACTAACCCTAAACCTAACCATCAGCCTAAACCTTATCCTAAACCTAAAACTAACCTTCACCCTAACCAAACCCTAACCCTAACATTAACCTTAACCCTAACCCTCACACTAACCCTAAACCGAACCCTCATCCTAACACTCATCCTAACACTACCACTAACCCTAACCCTAAACCTAACCCTAACCCTCACCCTAAACCTCACCCTAACCCTTACTCTCACCATAACCTTAACCCTAACCCACACCCTAACCCTCACCTGAACCCTCACCCTCACCCTCACCCTAACCATAACCCTAACCCTCACCCCAACCCTAACCCTAACCCTAACTCTAACCCTTACCCTCAAGTGAACCCTAACCCGAACTCTAACCCTATACCTCACCCTAACCCTAACTCTAACCCTAACCCTAACACTTACTCTCATCCTAATCCTCACCCTAAGCCTTTTCCTCACACTAACCCTAAACCTAACCCTCACCATCACCCTAACCCTCACCCTCACCCTAACCCTCACCTACACCCTAACCTTCACCTTCACCCCCACCCTCACCCTAAACATCACCCTAAACATCACCCAAACCCTAACGCTCAGCCTAACGCTAACCCTAACCCTCACCTTAACCCTAAACCTCACCTTCAACCTCACCCTCAGCCTAATCCTCACCCTAAACCTAACCCTAACCCTTTCCTAACAAAAAACCGCACCCTCACCCTAACCCTCACCCTAACCCTCGCCCTCACCCTAGCCCTCACCCTAACCATAAGCCTAAGCCAAACCCTAACCCTCACCTTCAAACTCATCCTCAACCGCAGCCTCACCCTAACCCTACATCTAATCCTAACCCTAACCCTCACCCTCACCCTCACACTAATCCTAACCCTAAACCTAATGCTAACCCTAAAACACACCCTCACCTTAACACTCATCCTAACCCACACCGGAACCCTAACCCTAACCCTAATGCTATACCTAAACCTAATCCTCACCCTAAGACTAATGCTGACCTTAATACTCAACCACAACCTAAATCTCACCTGAACACTTAGCCTCATCCTAACTCTAACCCTAACCCTAAACCTAAACCTAACGCTCACCCAAACATTCACCCTAACCCTTACACTAACCCTATTCCTCACCCTCACCCTAACCCTCACCATATCCCTTTTCCTCACACTAACACTAACCCTTACCCTACACCTCATCCTAATTCTAACCCTAAACTCAACCCTAACCATAACCCTCACCCTAACCCTAAAACAAACCCTCATCCAAACGCTCACCCTAACCCCAACACTAACCGTATCCTTCACCCTCACCCTAACCCTAACCCTTTACCCGCACCCTAAGCCTAACACTACCCCTAAAACTAATCCTAACCCTAACACTCACCCTCACACTCACCTTAACTCGAACCCTAAGCATAAACCTAACCCTCAACCTAACCATAAACCTATCCCTAACCCACACCCTAACCCTAAACATCACCCTAAACCTAACCCTAACCCTCACCCTCACCCTAACCATAACACTCACCCTCACCCTTACCCTCACCGTCACCTTATCCCTCACCCTAAACCTAACCATGACCCACACCCTAACACTCACACTCACCCTCACCCTCACCCTCAGCCTCACCGTAACCCTAACCCTAACCCTCTCACCGACACTAACCCTCACCCTAACCCTAACTTTAAACCTCACACTCACCCTAACCCTAACCCTAACCCTTAACCTAACCCTCACCCTAACCCTTAATATAACCTTAACCCTCACTCTCACCCTAATCCTCAAACTAACCCTTAATCCTTACACTAACCCTAACCCTAACCCTCACACTAAACCAAATCCTCACCCTAACCCTAACCATAACCCTCACCCTCACCCTAACCCTAACCCTCACCCTAATCCTAACCCTAAACCTAACCCTCACTCTCACCCTAACCCTCACCTTCAACCTAACACTCACCCTAACCCTAACCCTCACCAACACCCTAACTCTAACCCTCACCCTAACCTTCACTCTCACCCTAACCCTCACCAACAACCTAAGCCACACCCTCAACCGAATCCTCACTCTCACCCTCACCCTCACCCTAAACATCACCCTAACGCAAACCCTCAACTTAACCCTAACCCTAACCCGCACCCTAAACCTAACCCTCAACTTAAATCTGACCCTCACCCTAAACCTAATCCTAAACCATTCCTAACCGAAAACCTCACCCTCAACCTAGCCCTCACACTAAACCTAACGCTAAACTTAACCCTCACCCTCATGCTCACCCTCACCCTCACCCTCACTCTCAGTCTCACCCTAACCCTAAACCTAATCCTATCCCTAACCCTGCCCCTCACGCTCACTCTAAACCTAACCCTAACCTGCACCCTAAGCCTAACCCTAACCCTAATGCTTACCCTAACCCTCAACCTCACCCTAACCCTAACCATAACACTCAACCTAAACCTAATCCTAACCCTAATGCTAACCCTAACCCTCACCCTCACCATAACCCTGACCATAACCCTTACCCTAACCCTCACCCTCACTCTATCCCTAACCCTTACACTCACCCTAACCCTAAATCTAACCCTAACCCTAATCCTATCCCTCAGCCTAACCCTCACACTCACCCTAATCCTCACCCTCTCACTAACATTAATGCTAATCCTAACCATCAACCTCACCCCAACCGTCGCTCTAACCCTTACCTTCACCATAACCCTATCCCTCAACCTCAACCTAACCCTCACCGTAAACCTTACACTCACCCTAACCCTCATCCAACCCTAACCCTAACCCTAACCTTCACCCTAAACCCCACCCTAACCTGCCCCATAACCCTAAGGCTAACCCTAACCCTCAGTCTCACCCTAACCATCACCCTAACCCTTATCCTCACACTAACCCTTACCGTAACCATGACCTTCACAATAGGCCTAACACTCATCCTAACCCTAAGCTTACCACTCACCCTAACACTCACCCTAACCCTAACTTTTACCCTAACCCGAACCCTAAACTTAACCCTAAACCTCACCCTAACACTCACCCTGACCCTAAACTTAACCCTCACCTTAACCCTCATCCTCAGCCTAAACCTAACCCTAACCTTCACCCTCACCCCAACTGTCATCCTAACCCTTACTCTCAACCTAACCCTAACCCAAACCCTAACCCTCACCCTAACCCTAACCCTCACCCGAACCCTCACTCTCACCTGCACCCTCACCCTAAACATCACCGTAACCCTAACCCTCACCCTAAACCTAACCCTAACCCTCACCATAAAACTTTCCCTCACCTTAAACCTCACGCTCACCCTAATCCTCACCCTAAACCTAACCCTAACCAAAAATTTCACCCTGAACCTAGCCCTCACCCTAAACCTAACCCTAACCTTAAACATCACACTCACCCTCACCCTCAGCCTCACCCTCAGCCTCACAATAACACTAAACCTAATCCTAACCCTAACCCTGACCCGCACCCTCACTGTAACCCTAACCCTAACCTGCACCCTAACCCTAAACCTAACCCTAACACTCAACCTTACCCTAACCCTAAACCTAATCCTAACCCTAACCCTCACCCTCACCCTAACCCTGACACTGACCCTAACACTTACCCTTACCCTCACCCTCACTCTCACCCTAACCCTCACCCAAACCTAACCGGAACCCTAACCCTCACCCTAACCCCTAGCCTAACCTTCACCCTAACCCCAACGTTAACCCTAACCCTCAGTCTCAACCTAACCCTCACCCTAACCCTTATCCTCACACTAACCCTAACCCTAAACATAAACCTCACAAAAAGCATAACCCTCATCCTCACCCTAACCCTACCTCTCACCCTAACCATAACCCTAACCCTAACGCTCAACCTAACCCTAACCTTCACCCTCACCCTAATCCTCAACCTAAACCTAACCCTAACCCTTATGTAACCGCAACCCTCACAATTAACCTCACACTCTCACTCACCCTCAGCCTAACCCTGACCCTAACACTAATCCTAACCCTAACTCTTACCCTCAACCTAAACCTAACCCTAACCCTAACCCTCTCCGTCACCCTCCCACTCACCCTCACCCTAACCTTCACCCTAACGCTTACTCTCACACTAAACCTAACCGTTACACTAAACCTAACCCTCACCCTAAACCTAACCATAATTCTCACCTTAACCCTCCTCCTAACCCTAACCCTAACCCTCAACCAAACCCTAACCCTAAACATTACATTAACACTAACCCTCACCCTCACCCTCAGCCTAACAATAACCCTAACCCTAATCCTAACCCTAACACTCACCCTCACACTCACCCTAACTCGAACCCTAATCGTAAACCTAACCCACACCCTAATCCTAAACATCACCCTAACCCTAACCTTAACCCTCACTCTCACCCTAACCCTAAACCTCACCCTAACTCTTACCTTAACCCTAACGCTAACCCTAACCCACACCCTCACGCTAAACCTCACTCTAACCCATACCCTCACCATAACCCTAAGGGTAACCCTAAACCTAATCCTCACACTCACCCTAACCCTAACCATCACCCTACCGCTCACCTTAACCCTAACCCTCACCCTCACCCTAAACCTCACCGTCACCTTAACCCTCACCCTAAACCTAACCGTCACCCACACCCTAACACTCACACTCACCCGAAACCTCACCTTCACCCTCACCCTAACCCTAAATCTATCCCTCACCCCAACCCTAACCCTCACCCTAACACTACCTTTAACCCTCACACTCACCCCAACCCTAACCCTATCCCTAACCCTTACCCTAACCCTAACCCTTAATCTAACCCTAACCCTCACTCTCACCCTAATCCTCAACCTAACCCTTATCCTTACACTAAGTATAACTCTAACCCTCACAATAAACCTATCTCTCACCCTAACCCTAACCATAACACTCACCCTAAACCTCACACTAAAATGAAACCTCACCAACATCCTAACCCTCACTCTCACCCTCACCCTCACCCTAACCCTCACAAATACCCTAACCCACACCCTCAGCCGAACCCCCACTCTCACCCTCACCCTCACCCTAAACATCACCCTCACCCTAACCCTAACCCTCACCCTAACCCTAACTCTCACCATAAACCTCACCCTCACCCTATTCCTCACCCTAAAACTAACCCTAACCCTTTCCTAACCGAAAACCTCACCTTCACCCTAACTTTCACCCTAGCCCTCCCCCTAACCCTAGACCTCACCCTAAACCTAATGGTAAACTTAACCCTCACCTTCACGCTCACCCTCACCCTCAGCCTCACCATAAACCTAATCCTAAACCTAACCCTAACCCGGACCCTCACCCTCACTCTAACCCTAACCCTAACCTGCAACCTAACCCTAACCCTAACCCTAATGCTAAACCTTACCCTCAACCTTACCCTAACCCTAACCCTAACACTCACCCTAAACCTAACCCTAACCCTAATGCTAACCCTAACCCTCACCCTCACCCTAACCCTGACCCTAATTCTAACCCTACCCCTCAGCCTACCCCTCACTCTCACCCTAACCCTCACCCTCACCCTAACACTAATGCTAACCCTAATCCTCAACCTCACCCTAACCGTTTCCCTAATCCTTACCCTCACCATAACCCTATCCCTCAGCCTCAAACTAACCCTCACCCTAAACCTTTCGCTCACCCTAACCCTCACCCAACCCTAGCCCTAACCCTAACCCTCACGCTAACCCCCACCTTAAACTTCACCCTAACCCTAAGGGTAACCCTAAACCTCAGTCTCACCCTAACCCTCACCCTAAGCCTTATCCTCACACTCACCCTAACCCTAACCCGAAACCCTCACACTAAGCCTAACCCTCATACTAACCCTAACCCTATCTCTCACCCTAACACTCACCCTAACCCTAACCCTAACCCCAACCCAAACACTAACCCTAACCCTAATCCTCACCTGAACCCTAACACTCATGGTCACCCTAAGCCTCACCCTTACCCTAACCCTCACCTACACCCTAACAATTCCTCTACCCTGAACCCTAACTCTCACCCTAAACCTGACCCTCACCCTAACACTTACGCTCACCCTAACCCTCACCCTCACCCACACCCTAACCCTCACCGTCACCTGAAACCTCTCACTCTCCCTAAATTTCACCTTCACCTTAAACATCACCCTAACCCTCACTCTCACCCTAACCCTCACTCTAAACTTAACATCACCCTAACCCTAACCATAACCCTAATTCTCACACTAAACCTAACCCTCACCCTAAATCTAACACTAAATCTACCCGTCCCCCTAACCCTCACCCTAACCATAGCCATGAAAGCTAGGGTGAGTCTTAATCATATTCTCAACCTCAGCCTCACGTTAACCCTAACCCTCATCCTAGCGTTCAACCTAACTATACCTCTAAACCTAACCCTAACTCTAAACCTCACCTTCACCCTCACCCTCACCCTCACCCTCACCCTAATCCTAACCCTAACCCTAATACTAACCCTAAACCTAACACTACACCTACATCTACCCCTACCCCTAAACCTAACCGTCACACTCACCCTCACCCTTACCCTCACCCTCACCATAAACCTCACATTAACTCCAACCCTCACCCTCACCCTAAACCTCACCCTCACCCTCACCCTACACCTAAACCTAACCCACAACCTCACCCTCACCCTCACACTCACCCTAACCCTAACCCTCACCCTCACCCTAACCCTAACCCTAACACTCACAATAACCCTAACCCTAACCCTCACCCTCACCCTCACGCTAAACCTAACCCTAACCCTCTCCATAACCCTCACCCTAACCCTAATGCAAAACCAAATCCTCACCCTCACCCTAAACATAAAGCTAACCCTAACAGTCCCCCTCACCCTAAAGCTCACCCTAACCCTTACCCTCACCCTAACTCTAACCCTAACCCTCACACTAACCATAACCCTCACACTAACCCTAAACCTACCCTTCACCCTAAGGCTCACCCTATCCCTAACCCTAACCCTAATACTCACCCTAACCCTAAAATTCATCTTAACCCTCGCCTTCACCCTAACCCTAACCCTAATCCTTACCTAACCGAAACCCTCATCCTCACACTCATCCTCACCCTAACGCTCACTCTCACCATCGCCCTCACCATAACCCTAACCCTAACCCTCTCCCTAAACATAACATTAACTTTAACCCTCAACATAACCCTCACCTTTGCCCTAACCCGAACTTTAACCCTCAGCCTAACCCTCACCAAAACCCATACACTCACCCTCACCCTCACCCTAAACCTCACACTAAACCTAAACCTCACCATAACCCTAACACTAACACTAAACAAAACCCTCATCGTATCCCTCAAACTAAGGCTAAACCTTACCCTAACCCTCACCCTCACCATCACCCCAAACCTAACATTGACCCTCACCCTCACCCTAATCCTTAACCTCACCCTAACCCTAACACTTACACTTACCCGAACCCTCACCCTAATCCTAACATTCACCCTCACCCTAACCCTACCCCTTACCCTAACCCTCATCCTAAACCTAACCCTAACCCTAACCCTCACCCTAACACTAACCCTAACCCTATCCCTATCCCTCAAATACACCCTAACCCTCACCCTAACCCTAATGCAAACCCGAACCCTAAACCTCAACCTAACCCTAACCCTAAACCTAAACCTCACACTAACTGTAACCATCACCCCAACCATAAACTTCATCCTATCCCTGACCCTCACCCTAACCCTAATCCTAACCCTTACCTAACTGAAACGCTCTCCCTCACCCTCTCCATCTCCCTAACCCGCAACCTCACATTAGACATCAACGTAAACCTTACACTAAACTTAACAATAACCCTCACACTAACCCTCACCCTCACACTAAACCTAAACCTAAGCCTCAACCTCACCCTCACCATCACCCTAACCCTAACCCTCACCCTCACTCTCCCCCTAACCCTAAACCTAACCCTCACCCTAATCTTAACCCTTACCATAACCCTAACCCTAACCCTCACCCGCACCCTCACACTATACACAAACCTAAACCTCACCCTAACCCTCAACCTAACCCTAATGGAAACCCTAAACCTCACCCTCACCTTAAGCCGAAAGCTAACCCTAACCCTCACCCTCACCCTAAACCTCACACCAATCCTTACCCTCACCCTAACCCTAACCCTAACTCTAACCCTCATACTAACCCTAACCCTCATCCTAACACTAACCCTACCCCTCAACCAAAGCCTCACCCTATAACTAACCCTATCCTAAACCCAAACCTAACTCTCATTGTCACATTAACCCTCACCCTCAACCTAACATTAACATTACCATTAACCCTCACCTAAACCTAACCCTAATCCTAAACCTCACACTTACAGTCACCCTAACCGTAACCCTAACCTTCACACTAACACTAACCCTCACCCTAAACCTAAACCTAACACTCACCCTCACCCTCAAGCTCATCTTCAGCCAAACCCTAACCCTAACACTAATCCTAACGCTAAGCCTCATCCACACCCTCCCCGTCTCCCTAACCCTAACCCTAACCCTCAAACTCACCCTCATCCTCACCCTAACCCTCACTCTCACCCTAACCCTAACCCTAACCCTATCCCTATCGCTCATCCTAACCCTCACCCTAACCCAAATGCTAACCATAAACGTCACCCTCACCCTAACCCTCACAATAACCCTTACCCTCACCCTAACCCTAACCCTCACCCTCATTCTAACCCTCACGCTAACACTTACCCACAACCCAACCCTCACCGTAACCCTCACCCTATCCCAAACCCTAACACTAAACTTCACCTTAAACCTCACCCTCACCCTAATCCTCACCCTAAACCTAACCCTAAACCTTTCCTAACCAAAAATATCACCCTCATCCTAGCCCTCACCTAAACCTAACCCTAAACTTAATCCTCACTCTAACCCTCACCCTCAGCCTCACCCTAACCCTAAACCTAATCCTATCCCTAACTCTGAACCTCACTCTCAGTGTAACCCTAACCCTAACCTGCACCCTAACCCTAACCCTAACCCTAATCCTAACACTCAACCTTACCCTAACCCTAACTCTAATGCTACCCCTAAACCTCACCCTCACCCTAACCCTGACCCTAACCCTTACCCTTACCCTCACCCTCACTCTCACCATAACCCTAACCCTTACACTCACCAAAACCCTATTCCTCACCCTCAACATAATCCTCATCCTAACCCTAACCCTACCTCACACCCTAACCCTCACCCTAACCCTAACCCTCAACCTAACCCTAACCCTCACGTCACCCTAATCCTCACCCTAAACCTAATCCTAACGCTTACCTATCCAAAATCCTCACCCTCAACCGCACCCTCTCCCTCACCCTCAGCCTAACCCTTACCCTAACCCTAATCCTAACCCTAACTCTTACCCTCACTCTAAACCTAAACCTAACACTAATCCTCACCGTCACCATCCCTCTCACCCTCAACCTCACCCTAACCCTCACTCTCAAATTCACACTCACCCTAACCCTCACCATCACCCGAAACATCACCCTAACCCTAAACCTCACACTAACCCTAAACCTTACCTTAACCCTAAACTTAGCCCTAACCCTCAACCTAACTCTAACCCTAAGCCTAAACATCACCCTAACCCTAACCCTAACCCTAACCTGCCAAACCCTAATCCTTACCCTAAACCTAACCCTTACCCTAAACTTAACCCTAACCCTAACTCTCACACTAAAACTTATGCTAACCCTAACCCTCATCCTCACCCTAATCCTCACCCTAACCCTTATCCTCACACTAAACCTAACCATAACCCTCAGCATTAACTTCAACCTATTCCTAAATGTAAAACTATCGCTCACCCTAAACCTAACCCTTACCCTAACCCTAAACCTAAACGTCACACTAACCCTCACACTAACCCTCACCCTAAAATTATCCCTCATACTCACCCTAACCCTAACCCTAACCCTAACCCTTTCCCTCTCTCTAACCCTGCCCTTCAAACTAACACTCATCCTCACCCTAATCCTAACACTAACCCTCACCTTAAAACTAACCCTAACCCTAACCCTAAAGCTAAACCTCACCCTAACCCTAACCTTTACCCTAAACCTAACTCTAATCCTAAACTAACCCTAACCCTAAGCCTCACCCTCACCCTCACCCTCACCCTCACCCTAACCCTAACCCTAACCCTCACCCTAACCCTAACCCATTTGCTATCCCTAAACCTTACCGTCACCATCACCCTCACCCTAACTCTCAACCTCAAATTCACCTTCACCCTAACCCTCAAACTAACGCAAAACCTCACCCTAACACTAACCTTCTTCCTAACCCTAACTCTACCCCTCACCCTCACCCTAAACCTTACGCAGACCCTTACCCACACCCTAACCCTCACCCTATCCCTAATGCTAAATCTAACCCTAACCCTTACCCTCACCTTAACCCTAACCCTAAGCCTAACCCAAATCCTCACACTAAACCTAACCCTAACACTACCGCTCAGCCTAACTCTCACCCAAATCGTAACACTAATCCTCACCCTATCCCTAACCCTAACCCTAACACTCACCATCACCATAGACCTCACCCTAATACTAACCCTAACCCTAACCATCACCCTCACACTAACACTCACACTAACCCTAACCCTAAGACTAACCAAAACTCTCGCCCTAACCATCACCCTCACCCTAACCTTAACCGTCACCCTTTCCCTCACCCAAACCCTAACCCTAACCCTCACCCTCACTCTAACCCTCACTCTAAACCTTACCCTCACCCTAACACTAACCCTAACCCTCACCATAACCCTCACCCTAAACTTAACCCTAACCCTAACCCTAACACTCCCTATAACCCTCACCTAACAATAACCCTAAACCTAAACCTCAAACTATCCCTACACCTCACCCTCACCCTAACCTTCAACCTCACACTAACCCGCACCCTAACCCTAACTGTCACACAAACGTTAACCCTCATGAGAAACGGAACCCTCACCCTTAGCCTCACCCTCACCCTAAACATCACACTAAACCTAACCCACACCCTAACCCTAAACGTAACACTTAACCTATACCTAAGGTCACCCTAACCCAAAACTTCACCCTAATACTCAGACTAACCCTAACCCTAACTCTAACCCTAACCCTAACCCTCACCCTCACCCTAACCCTAACCTTCACCCTCACCCTCACCCTAAACCTAACCCTGATCCTCACCCTTACCCTCACCCTCACCCTAAACCTACCCCTAACCCTAAACCTCAACCTAAACCTAACACTCACCATAACCCTAAACCTAACCATCACCCTCACCCTCACCCTAACCCTAACTCTAAACTTCACCTTCACCCTCACCCTCACCCTCACCCTCAGCCTAATCCTAACCCTAAACCAAACCCTAACCCTACCTCTATCCCTCACCCTAACCCTAACTCTCACCCTAACCCTCAAACTAAGCCTTACCCTCACCCTCACCCTAAACCTCACATTAATCCTAACACAAAACCTAACACTAACCCTAACCCTAACCCTCACCCTCACCCTCACCCTAACCCTAACCATCACCCTCACCCTCACGATAACCCTAACCCTAAACATTACCCTAACCGTAAACTTAACCTAAACCTAAACCTCACTCTCAACCTCACCCTTAACCTAACCCTAACCCTCACCCGCACCCTCACCCTAACCCTAACCCTCACCCTCACCCTCACCCTCACCCTCACCCTAATCCTAACCCTAACCCTTACCCTCATCCTAAACCTAACACTCAACATAACCCTAAACCTAACCCTCACCCTCACCCTCACCCTAACCCTAACCTTAACCCTCACCATAACCCTCACCCTAACCCTAATGCAAACCCGAAACCTCACCTCACCCTAAACCAAAAGCTAACCCTAACTGTCACCCTCACCCTAAACCTCACAGTAACCCTTATCCTCATCCTAATTCTAACCCTAACCCTCACACTAACCCTAACCCTCAACCTAAACCTAAACCTACCTGTGACCCTAACCCTCACCCTAACCCTATCCCTCTCCCTAACCCTAACCCTAACCCTTACCCTAAACCTAACCCTAAACCTCACCCTAACCCTAACCCTCACACTCACAATCTGCCTACCACTAACCATAACCCTAATCCTAACCCTAAAGCTCACCCTCATACTCACCCTAACTCAAACCGTAACCCTAACCCTAACCCTCACAATAACCCTAACCCTATCCCTAACCCTCACCCTAACCCTAAACCTCATCCTAACCCTAAACTTAACCCTCATCCTAACCCTAACCCTAACCCTAATTCTAACCCTAACCCTCACCCTCAACCTCACCCTAACTCTAAATCTAAACCTAAACCTAACACTCACCCTCACCCTCACCCTAACCTAAAACTATCCCTAACCCTCACCCTAACCCTCACCCTAACCCTAACAATAGCCCTAACACTCATCCACACACTAAACCTCACCCTAACACTTACCCTCAACATAACCTTAACCCTAAGCCTAAACCTAATTCTAACCCTAAACCTAACCCTCACCCACACACTTAAGCTAACCCTAACACTAACCCTAATCCTAATCCTAAACCTAACCCTCACCCTCAAACTCAACCCACCCCTAACTCTAACCCTAACCCTCACCCTAACCCTAACCCTCAACCTAACCCTAACCCTCACACTCACCTTAAACCTCACCCGAACCCTAACATTACCCCTCTCCCTAACCGTCACCCTCACCCTCACCCTAACCCTAAACTTTACCCTAATCCTCACCCTAACCCTAACCCTTACCCTATCCCTAAACCTGCCCCTCAACCTAACCCTCATCCTCACCCTTATCCTAACACTAACCCTCACCCTAAACCTAAACCTAACCCTAACCCTCAATGTAACCCTAAACCTAACCCTCACCCTAACGCTATCCCTTACCCTAAACCTCACCTTAATCCTAAACCTAATCCGAATCCTCACACTAAACCTAACCCTAACCCTACCACTCAGCCTAACCCTCACCCAAATCATAACACTAATACTCACCCTATACTTAACCCTAACACTAACCCTAACCCTCACCATCACCCTAGACCTCACCCTAATACTAACCCTAACCATAACCATCACCCTCACACTAACACTAACCCTAACCCTAACACTAACCAAAATTCTCACCCTAACCATCACCACCAACCTAACCCTAACCCTCACCCGTTCCCTCACCCAAACCCTAACCTAACCATCACCCTCAATCTAACCCTCATTCTAAACCTTACCCTCACCATAACCCTAACCCTAAACCTCAACGTAACCCTCACCCTAAACTTAACACTAAACATAACCCTAACCCTCACCCTCACCCTCACCCTCACCCTCACCTAACACTAACCCTAAACCTAAAAATCACCCTAACCCTAACCCTACCCCTCACCCTCACCCTAACCTTCAACCTCACCCTAACCCTAACCCTAACCCTTACCGTCACCCAAAAGCTAACCGTTAGAGAACCCGAACTCTCACCCTCAGCCTCATCCTCAGCCTAAATATCACACTAACTCTAACCCTCACCCTAAACCTAAACCTAACACTCAGCCTATACCTAACGGCCACCCTAACCCAAAACCTCACCCTAATCCTCAAACGAACCCTAACGCTAACCATGATCCTAACCCTAACCCTCAACCTCACCCTAACCCTCACACTAACCCTTACCCACACCCTCACCCTAAACCTCACATTAACCCTAACTCTCAAACTAACACTAACCCTAACCCTAACCCTCACCCTCAACCTAACCATTACCTTCACCCTCACCCTCACCCTAAACCTAACCCTAACCCTCATCCTCACCTGCAACCTTACACTCACCCTAACCCTCACCCTCACCCTCACCCTAAACCTAACCCTAACCCTAACACTCAACCTAAATCTAACACTCACCATAACCCTAAACCTAACCCTCACCCTCACCCTCACCCTAACCCTAACTCTAAACCTCAACTTCACCCTCACCCTCACACTCACCCTCAGCCTAATCCTAACGCTAAACCTAACCCTAACCCTACCTCTAGCCCTCATCCTAAACTTAACCCTCACCCTAACAATCACACTAACCCTTACCCTCACCCTCACCCTAAACCTCACATTAACCCTAACCCTCAAACTGATACTAACCCTAACCCTAAACCTCACTCTCACCCTCACCCTAATCCTAACTCTCACCCTCACCCTCACCCTAAATCTAACCCTAACCCTAACCCTAAACCTAAACCTAAACCTCACCCTCACCCTCACCATCACCCTAATCCTAACCCTCACCCTCACCCTCACCCTAACCCTAACCCTAACCCTCACCATAACTCTCACTCTAACCCTAATGCAAACCCGAAACCTCACCTCACCCTAAACCTAAAGCTAACCCTAACTGTCAACCACACCCTAAAACTCACAGTAACACTTACCCTCACCCTAACACTAACCCTAACCCTCACACTAACCCTAATCCTCAACCTAACCCTAAACCTACCCGTGACCCTAACCCTCACCCTATCCCTCACCCTAACCCTATCCCTCTCCCTAACCCTAACCCTACCCCTCACACTAACCCTATCCTTAAACTTGACCCTAACCCTAACCCTCACCCTCACCCTCACCGTCTGCCTAACACTAACCCTAACTCTAATCCTAACCATAAAGCTTACCCTCATACTCACCCAACACAAAACGTAACCCTAACCCTAACCCTCACCATAACCCTAACCCTATCCCTAACCCTCACCCTAACCCTAAACCTCATCCTAACACTAATCCTAACCCTCAACTTCACCTTAACCCTAACCCGAACCCTATCCCTCACTGTAACCCTAACGCTAACCCTAACTCTCACCCTCACCCTAAACCTCACCCTGACCCTTACCCTCTCCATAACATTAACCCTAACCCTAAACCTAATACACTAATTCTAAACCCTATCACTAACCGTCACCCACACCCTAACCCTCACCCGAAACCCAAAACTCACCCTCACCCTCACCCTAACCGTAACCCTAACACTCACCCCAAACCTAACCCTAACCTGAACCCTAACTCTAACCCTCACCCTCAACTTAACCCTAACCCGAACCCTAACCCTAAAACTTACCCTAACCCTAAAGCTAAACCTAACCCTAAATCTTACTCTCATCCTAATCCTCACCCTAACCCTTTTCCTCACACTAACCCTAACCCTAACCCGTACACTAACTCAAACCCTCACCCTAAACCTAACCCTAACCCTCACCCTGAACCTAACCTAACCCTTTTCAACACCCTCACCCTAACCCTCACCGTCACCCTAACCCTCACCTTAAACATAACCCTCACCTATTCCCTAACCCTCACCCTCACCCTCACACTTACCCTCACCCTAAACATCAACCTAACCCTAACCCTCAGCCTAACCCTAACCCTAACCCTCACCTTAAACCTAACGCTAACCCTAACCCTCACCCTCACCCTAAACCTCACACTAACCCATACCCTCACCATAACCCTAAGGATAACACTAACCCTAACACTCACCCTCACCCTAAACCTCAACCTAACCCATACCCTCACCATAACCCTAAGGGTAACCCTAACCCTAATCCTCACACTCACCCTAACCCTTACTCTCACCCTCACCCTAACCCTCAATGTCACCTTAGCCCTCACCCTAACCCTAACCGTCACCCACACCCTAACACTCACACTCATCCGAAACCTCACCCTAAGCCTCACCCTAACCCAAACCCTAACCCTCATCCCAACCCTAAATCTCACCCTAACCCTAACTTTAACCCTCATCCTCACCCTTACCCTAACCCTAATCCTTACCCTAACCCTCAACCTAAACCTTAATCTAACCCTAACCCTAATACTCACTCTAACCCTAACCTTCATCCTAACCCTCACCCTCACCCTAATCCTCACCCTAACCCTAACCCTAACCCTAAACCTCACCCTAAACATAACATTAACCCTGACCCTCACCATTAGCCTCACCCTAGCCCTAACCGGAACGTTAAAACTCACCCTAACCCTCACCCAAACCCTTACTCTCACCCTCACCCTCACCCTAACCCTCACAACTAATATTAAACCTCACCCTAACCCTAACACTAACACTAAACAAAACCCTCATCCTATCCCTCACCCTAACCCTCACCCTCAACATCACCCTAAACCTAACACTAACCCTCACCCTCAACCTAATCCTTAACCTCACCCTAACCCTAACCCTTACCCTTACACTAACCCTCTCCCTAATCCTAACATTCACCCTAACCCTAACCGTACCCCTTACCCTAACCCTCATCCTAAACCTAATCCTAACCCTAACCCTCACCCTAACACTAACCCTAAACCTATCCCTAACCCTCAAAAACACCCTAACTCTCCCCCTAACCCTAATGCAAACCCGAACCCTCAACCTCACTCTAACCCTAACCCTAACCCTAAACCTCACACTAACCCTAACCATCAGCCTAACTCTAAAATTCATCCTATCCCTAACCCTCACCCTAATCCTCACCCTGACCCAAATCCTAACCCTTACCTAACTGACACGCTCTCCCTCACCCTCTCCCTCTCCCTAACCCGCAACCTCATATTAGACCTAACCATAAACCTTACACTAAACCTAACAAAAACCCTCACACTAACCTTCACCCTCACACTAAACCTCACCCTAATCCATACCCTCACCCTAACCCTAACCCTAACTCTAACCCTCACACTAACCCTAACCCTCTTCCTAACCCTAACCCTAACCCTCACCCTATAACTAACCCTAACTCTAAAACCTAACCCTAACTCTTACCATCACCCTAACCCTCATCATCAACCTAACCCTAAAATTAACCCTAACCCTCACCTTAAGCCTCACCTAAACCTAACCCTAACCCTAAACCTCACACTAACAAGCACCCTAACAGTAAACCTAACCCTCACCCTAATCCTAACACTCACACTAACCCTAACCCTCACCCTAAACCTAAACCTAACCCTATCCCTCACCCTCAAGCTCACCCTCAGTTTAACCCTAACCCTAACACTAATCCTAACCCTAACCCTCACCCACACCCTCACCCTCACCCTAACCCTATCCCTAACCCTCAACCTCACCCTCAGCCTCGCCATAACCCTCACCCTCACCCTAACCCTAACCCTAACCCTATCCTGATCGCTCAGCCTAACCCTAACCCTAACCCTAATGTTAACCCTATCCCTCACCCTCACCTTAACCCTCACACTAACCCTTACCCTCACCCTTATCCTAAACATCACCCTCATTCTAACCCTCACTCTAACCCTCACCCTAACCCTAACCCTAACCCTAACTTTAACACTAACACTAACACCAACCCTAACCCTCACCCTCACCCTCACCCTCAGCCTAACATAACCCTAACCCTCAACCTCACCCTAACGCTGACGCTAACCCTAACCCTCACCCTCAGCCTAACCCTCTCACCAACCCTAACCCTCATCCTAAACCTAAACCTCACATGAAAGGTAATCCTCACTGTAACCCAAACCCTAACACTAACCATAAACCTAATGCTAACCCTAAACCTCACCCTCACCTTAGCCCTAATCCTAAACCTCACGCTAACCCTAACCCTAATGCTATACCTAAACCTAAACCTCACCCTAAGAATGATGCTAAGCCTAATAGGAAACCTCACCCTAAACCTCACCCTAACATTTACCGTCAGCCTAACCCTCACCCTAACCCTATCCCACAGCCTAACCCTAACCCTCAGCCTAAACATTATGCTAACCCTCAGCCTAACCCTCAGCCTAACCCTCAGCCTAAACCTCATCCTAACCCTCACCCTCACCCTAACCCTAAACTTAACCCTAACACTCATCCTAAACCTAATGCTAAAACTAATGCTAACCCTAAATCTCACACTCACCCTAACCCTCACACTAACCCTTAGCATCACCCTAACCCTAACCCTAACTCTCACACTAAACCTAACCTTCACCCTAACCCTAAACCTAATGCTAACCCTAAACCTCACCCTCACCTTAGCCCTAATCCTTATCCTCACCTAATCCTAACCCTAACCCTAATGCTATACCTAAACCTAAATCTCACCCTAAGAATGATGCTAAGCCTAATACTCAACCTCAACCTAAACCTCACCCTAACACTTACCGTCAGCCTAACCCTCACCCTAAACCTATCCCTAAGCCTAACCCTAATCCTCAGCCTAAACACTATGCTAACCCTAACCCTAACCCTAACCCTCAGCCTAACCCTCATCCGAACCCTAACCCTAACACTAATCCTAACCCTCACCCTCACCCTCACCCTCACCCTAACTCTAAACCTAAACCTAAACCTAACACTCATCCTCACCCTCACCCTAACCTAACACTATCCCTACCCCTCACACTAACCCTAAACCTCACCCTATACCTCACCCTCACCCTAACACTATACCTAACCCTAACCCTCACCCTCACCCTAGCCCTAATAATAACCCTAACCCTCATCCACACACTAAACCTCACCCTAACACTTACCCTCACCATAACCTTACTCCCTAAGCCTAAACCTAAACCTAACCCTCATGCTCAAATTCACCTTACCCCTAAATCTAACCCTAACCCTCACCCTAAACCTAACCCTAAACCTAACCCTCAACCTAACCCTAACACTCACACTCATCCTCACCCTAACCCTCATCCTCACCCTAAACATCACCCAAACCCTAACCCTCACCCTAACCCTGACCCTCACTCTCAGCCTAACCCTAACCCTAACCCTATTGCTAATCCTAACTCTCACCCACACACTCACCCTAACCCTAACCCTAACCCTAACCCTAACCCTATCCCTAACCCTCACCCTAACACTAACCCTCACCCTATACCTCACCCTCACCCTAACCCAAACCCTAACCCTAACCCTCACCCTAACACTCACCCTAACCCTCACACTAACCCTAATCCTCATCCTCAAACTAAACCTCACCTTAACCCTCACCCTCACCCTAACTCTAATGCTAACCCTAACCCTCACCTTCACACTCACTCTCAACCTAACCCTTACACTTACCCTAACCCTAACCCTCTTCCTCAACCTAAACCTCACCCTAACCCTTACCCTCACCATAACCCGCAAACTAACCCTAAACCTAAACCTACCGCTCACCCTAACCCTCACCCTAAACATAACCCTAACCCTAACCCTAATGCTCACCCTAACCCTAAACTTGACCCTCACCCTAACACTCACCTAACCCTTACCCTCACAATAAACTTATCCCTGACCCTAACCCTAATCCTAAATCGCAGCAGAACACTCACCCTCATCCTAACCCTCACCTGGACACTAAACATCACCCTAAAGCTAACTCTTACCCTAATGCTAAACCTAACCCTCACCTTCACCCTAAACCTCACCATAATCCTAACCCTCACAGTAACCCTAACCCTAACCCTCACCCTACCCCTAACCCCTACCCTCATCCTAACTCTAACCTTCACCCTCACCCTCATCCTAACCCTAAACCTAACCCTAACACTCATCCTAAACCTAACGCTAAACGTAATGCTAACCCTAAACCTCACACTCACCCTAACCCTCACACTAAACCTTACCATCAACCTAACACTAACCCTAACTCTCACACTAAACCTAACCTTCACCCTAACCCTAAGCCTACCCCTCCTTCTAACCCTCACCCTAAACCTAACCCTAAAGCTAATCCTCACCCTATCTTTAACCTTAACCCAAATCCTCACCCTAAACCTCATGCTCACCCTAAACTTAATGCTAACCCTAATCCTAACCCTCACCCTAACCCTCACCCTTACACTAACCCACACCCTAAACTTCACCCTAACCCTAACCGTAAACCTAACCTTCACCCTAACCTTCACCCTAACCCTAACCCTCACACTCATCCTAACCCTCACCCTAAACGTTAGACTTACCCTAACCCTACACCTAACCCTCAGACTAACCCTAACCTTAACCCTCAGCCTAACCCTTATGCTAACCCTAAATATAATCCTAAACCTCACCCTAAACATAAACCTAACCCTAACCCACACACTAAGCTTAACACTCACCCTAACTCTAACCCTAACCCGAACCTTCACCCTCACCCTGACCCTCACCTCAGTCTGACCCTAACACTAACCCTATTCCTAATCCTAACTCTCAGCCTCACCCTCACCCTAACCATCACCCTAACCCTAAACCTCACCCTAACCCTAACCCTAACCATCAGGCTAAACCTAACCTCAGGTTAACCCTCACCCTCACCCTAATCCTCACACTAACCCTAACACTTACATAACTGAAACACTTACCCTCACCCTCACCCAAACCTCACATTCACCCTAGCCCTCACCCTAACCCTAACACTAATCCTAACCCTAACCCTCTACCGACCCTCACCCTAACCCTAAACCTAACCCTAATGCTGAACCTCACCCTCACCCTCACCCTAAACCTAAACATAACCCTCACCCTAAACCTAACCCTCACCCTTACGCTCACCCTATCCCTAACACTAACCCAACACCACACCCTTACTCTAACCCTCACCCTAACCCTTATCCTCACAATAAACTTAATCCTATCCCTCACCCTCACCCTAACCCTCACCCTAACACTTATCCTCACACTAACACTAATCCTAACCGTCACCCTAACTCTCACACTAACACTAATCCTTACCCTATCACTAACCCTAACCCTAACCCTCATCCTAAACCTTACACTCACCCTAACCCTAAAACTCACCCTCACCCTTAACCTCACCCTAACGCTTACCCTCACCCTAACCCGCAAACTAACCCTAACCCTAAACCTACGGCTCACCCTAACCCTCACCCTCATCATAACCCTATACCTAACACTCACCCTAACCCTAAACCTCACCCTCACCCTATCCCTCACCGTAACACTTACCCTCACACTAACCCAATCCCTAACCCTAACACTAATTCTCAACAGAACACTCACCCTCACCCTAACCGTCACCCGCACACTAAACATCACCCAACCCTAACCCTCACCGTAACCCTAACCCTACTCCTCAACCTAACCCTAACCCTCACCGTAACCCTAACTCTCACACTAATCCTAACCCTAACACTTACCCTCACCCTCACCCTCACCCTAACCCTAATCCTCATCCTAACACTAACCTTCACCCTCAGCCTCACCCTAACCCTAACCCCAACCCACACCCTCACCCTACACCTCACCCTAACCCTAACCCTAACACTTACTTAAATGAAAACCTCACCCTCACCCTCACCCTCACCCTAAACCTCACCCTCACCCTTGCCCTCACCCTAAAACTAACCCTAACACTAAACCTAACCCCAACCCTCACCATCACCTTAACCCTAACCCTAAACATAACCCTAACATTCATCCTAACCCTAACTCTAAACCTAATGCAAACCATAAACCACACAATCACCCTAACCTTCACCCTAACACTTATCGTCACCCTAACCCTAACCCTAAACCTAACACTAAACCTCACCCTAACCCTAACCCTAAGCCTTCCCCTCAGCCTAAACCTCACCATAAACCTAACCCTAACCCCAATCTTCACCATATCCTTAAGCTTAAGGCAAAACCTCACACCTGTTGCAACAATGAGAAGTACAAAATGTCATGTCAAAACCAGCTTTACAATTTCGGTGTGGGGGGGAGGGGGGTATAATTGGGTGGGGGGAGGGGGGTAAAATTGGGTGGGGGGAGGGGGGAGGCGGGGAAGGGAAGTGAATGGTAAACAAAGGAGGAGGCTGCAATGCTTGGTAAGAAATGTATGCATTATCCAGCCCATGTAATTGTAGCCCCTCTGTACAGTATGTTCTCAAATAAAATAAAATACAATTAAAAAAAAAAGAACATGTTAAACCCCACCAGAAGGGTACAATCATTAATTGAATTGTAAGCAGCTCTCAAATGATAAACAAGTAACAAACACACAGAAAACTTGTAGATCAAAAGCAACTTAAGCAATTTATCAGCCAAGGCAGGCTACAGAGATTATTAGGGGGTAATAACACAAATGAACTGGGAAAAAAATGATTCATGAAACGAGACAATTTCAACAGTATCTGGACACTTGATGATATTGAGAATTTACTGTTGTTTTTAAATTTTAAATAATTTCTGTTTCTCTGTGAAAAAAAAAAAACCTCACACTAACCCTTACCCTAACCCTAACCCTAACGCTAAACCTAATCCTCAGCCTCACCAGTACACTCACCCTAACCCTTACACTCTACCTAACACTTACCCACACCCTCACCCTCACCCTAACCCTAAACTTAACCTTCACCATAACGCTCACACTGACCCTAACCCTCACCCTCAACGTAACCCTCAACCTAAACTTTAACCTCACACTAATCCTTACCCTAACCCTAAACCTAACCCTCACACTAACCCTAACCCTAACCCTCAGCCTAAACCTTATGCTAACATTAAATCTAACACTAACCCTCACACTAACCCTAAACCTAACCCTAACCCTAACGGTGACACTAACCCTAACCCTAACCCTCAGCCTAACCCTCAACCTAACCCTAACCCTAACCCTAATCCTAACCCTCACCCTCACCCTCACCCTAACTCTAAACCTAAACCTAACACTCACCCTCACCCTCACCCTAACCTAACACTATCCCTAACCTTCATCCTAACCCTAACCCTCAACCTATACCTCACCCTCACCCTAACCCTAACCATAACCCTAACCGTAACCCTCACCCTAACCCTAAAATTAACCCTAACCCTCATCCTCACACTAAACCTAACCCTAAACTTTACCCTCACCATAACCTTAACCCTAAGCCTAAAACTAATCCTCACCCTAACCCTAACCCTCACCCACACACTAACCCTCACCTTCACCCTCAACCTCACCCTCACTGTAACACTCACCCTATCCCTAAACCTAATCCTAATCCTAAACCTAACCCTCACCCTCAAACTCACCCTAACCCTAACCCTCAACCTCACCCTCTCCATTACCCTCAGCCTAACCCTAATAATAACCTAATCCTAAACCTCACCCTCACCCTCACCCTAACTCTAACCCTAAACCTAAACCTAACAAACACCCCCACCCTTACCCTAAACCTAACACTATCCCTAACCCTCAAACTAACCCTAACCCTCACCCTAATCCTAAACCTAACCCTCACCCTCAAACTCACCCTAAGTCTAACGCAAACTCTAACCCTAACACTCACCCTCACCCTCACCCTCAACCTAACCCTCACACTCACCCTAAACCTCACCCTAAACCTGACCCTAACCCTGTCCCTACTCCTCACCCTAACCCTAACCCTAACCCTCAACCTAACCCTAAACCTACCTCTAACGCTAACCCGCACCTTAAACCTAATCCTCACCTACACCCTAACCCTCACTCTCACTCTAAATATCAACCAAATCCTATCCCTCACCCTAACACAAACACTAATCCAAACCCTCACACTCACTCTAACACTCACCCTAACCTTTACTCTCACCCTAACCCTTACCCTCACCCTAACCCTAACCATAACACTCACATTAACCATAACCCTCACTCTAACCCTAATCCTAACCCTGACCCTAACCTTCACCCTCACCCTTACCCTCAGGCTCTGCTTAACCCTCACCTTAATCCTATTCCTAGCACTAACCCTCTGCCTCACCCAAAACAAAACCCTAACCCTTACCCTCACCCTCACCCTCACCCTCACCCTAAACCTCACCCTCACCCTAACCCTAACCCTCACCTTAAACCTAACACTACCCCTCACACTAACCCTCACCCTAACCCTAACCCTAACCCTCACCCTCACTTTCACCCTCACCCTCAGCCTAACCCTAACCCTCACACTTATCCTAACCCTAAACCTCACCATAATCCTCCACCTAACCAGGACCATAACCCTCACCCTCACCCTAACACTAACCCTAACCCTAAATCTCACCCTAACCCTAACCCTAACCCTCAACCTAACCCTAACCCTCACCCTGACCCTCACACTAAACCTAACCATAACCCTAACCCTCACTCTAACACTTACCCTGAAACTAACCCTCACCCTAAACCTAACCCGAACCCCCACCTTAACCCTAACCCTCATCCTAAACATAAGCCTCACCCTCACTCTCACCCTCACCCTAACCCTAACTCTCATCCTAACCTTAAACCTAAACCTAACGCTAACCCTAAACCTCACCCTCACCCTAAACCTCACCCTAACCCTTACCCTCACCCTAAAACTAACCCTAACCCTCACACTAAACCTAAACTTCACCCTAAACATAACCCTAATCCTCACACTAAACCTAACCCTCACCTTAACCCTCACCCTAAACCTAACCCTCACCCTCACCCTAACCCTAATGCTAACACTAACCATCACCCTCCTCCTAACCCTCACCCTCACCCTAACTCTCACTCTAACACTTACCCACACCGTAACCCACACCCAAACCCTAACCCTAAACCTAAACTTCACCCTAACCCTCACGTTACCCCTAACCATAACCCTAACCCTAACCCTCACCCGAGCTCTCACGGTAACCCTAACCCTCATCCTCTCCATAACCCTCACTCTAAACTTTACCCTCAACCTAACCCAAACCCTATCCCTAAACCTAACACTCACACTAAATCTAACCCTTACCCTCAGCCTAGACCTTAGACTAAACCTAAACCTAACAGTAACCCTAACCCTAACCGTAACCCTAACCCAAAACCTCACACTCAACCTCCACTTCCCCCTCAGCCTTACCCTTTACATAATCCTAACCCTAAACCTGAACCCCACCCTCACCCTAACCCTAACCCTAACCCTAACGCAAACCCTCACCCTCACCCTCACCTAACCCAAACCCTAACCCTAACAATAAACCTAACCCTAACCCTCACCGTAAAACTCACCTTAACCTAATCTTAACCCTAACCCTCACCCTCACCCTCATTCTAACACTCACCCTCACCCTGACCCTCACCATCACACTAACCCCCACACTAACTCGAATCCTCACCCTAACCCTAACCCTCACCCTCACTTTCATCCTCACCCTCAGCCTAATCCTAACACTAATCCTAACCCTAACCCTCACCCTTACCCTAAACCTAACCCTAACCCTCACCCTCACCCTCACCCGCACCCGCACCCTCACACTAACCCTCACCCTCACTCTCACCCTCACACTATCCCTCAACTTCACCCTAAACATCACCCCAACACTAACCCTCACACTAACCCTAATCCTAACCCTCACCTTACCCCTAAACCTCACCGTAACGCTCACCCTAACCCTAACGCTAACCCTAACCCTCACCCTCACACTAACCCACACCCTAACTCTTATCCTCACACTAACGCTAACCCTAACCCTAACTCTAGCCTTCACACTAACCCTAATCCACACTCTAACCCTATCCCTACACTTCACCCTGACTCTCATACTAACCCTAACCCTCAACCACACCCTAATCCTCACCCTCACCCGAACACTCACCCTCACCCGAACACTCACACTCGCCCTAACACTCACCCTCACAATAAACATCACCCTAACCCTAAATCTCACCCTAATCCAAACCCTAAACCTCACCTTAAATCTAATCCTCAACCTAAACCTATCCCTCACCCTGACCCTCACCCTAACCCTAACCCTAACCCTAACCCTCACCCTTACCCTAACCCTAATACTCACCCTAAACCTAAACTTCATCCTCACACTAAACCTAACCCTCACCCTCACACTAAATATAACCCTCATCCTAACCCTTACCTCACCCTCCCCTCTCCCTCACCCTAACCCTCATCCTAACCCTAACCTTAAAACTAATGCTAACCCTAAACCTCAGCCTCACCCTAACCCTTACCCTCAACCTAACCCTAACCCTAACCAACACACTAAACATAACCCTCACTCTAACCCTAACCCTAAACCTCACACTAAACCTAACCCTCAACCTAAACCTAACCCTATACCCTGAGCCTAACCCTCACCCTAAATCTAACCTTAACCGAAATCCTCACCCTATCAGTAATCTTAACCCTAATGCTCACCCTCAACCTCTCCTTCCCCCTGAGCCTTACCCTAACCATAACCATAATCCTAACACTCAACCTAACCCTCACCATAAACCTATCCCTCAGCCTCACCCTAACCCTCACCCTAACCATTACCCTCAACCTAACCAAAACCATAACCATAAACCTAACACTCATATTAACCGTAACACTAACCCTCACCCTATCCCTTATACTAACCCTAAACCTAAATCCAACCCTCACCCTAACCTGAACCTTCACACTAAGCCTAAACCTAACCCTAACCCTCAGCCTAAACCTCATCTTAACCCTAAATCTAACCCTAACCCTCACGCTAACCCTAATCATCACCCTCACCCTAAACTTTACCCAAACCCTAACCCTATCCCTAACCCTAACTCTATCTCTACCCAAACACTCACCCACACCCTAACCCTCACCCTCACACTAAACATCAACCTAACACTAACACTCAACCTAACCCTAACCCTAACCCTCACCCTAACCGTAACCCTAAACCTCACATTAACACTAAGCCTAACCCTCACCCTCACCCGCACCCTCCCCTTAACCCTATCCCTAACCCTCATCCTAACATTAACCCTCACCCTCACCCTAACCCTAAGCCACAACCTCACCCTAATCCTCACCCTAACCCTAACGCTAAAACTTACCTAACCGAAAACCTCACACTCACTCTCACCCTCAACCTAACCCTCAACCTAGCCCTCCCCCTAAAACTAGCCCTCACCATAACCCTAACCCTCACCCTCACACTCACCCTTACCCTCACCCTAAACCTAATCCTAACCCTCACCCTAACCCTAACCCTCACACTGAGCCTAACTCTCACCATAAACCTAACCCTACCTCTCAGATTAACCCTCACCTTTACCCTAACTCTAACCCTCACCCTAACCCTAACACTATCACTAACCCTCACACTAACCCTTACCTTAATACTGAACCTAACCCTCACCCTCACCCTCACCATAACCCTAACACTCACCCTAATCCTAAACCTAACACTAGTCCTCATGCTAAAACTTACCCTCACCCTCACCCTAACTCTAACTCTCATTCTCACCCTAACCCTCACCCGAAGCCTTACCGTCACCCTAACTCTAATCCTAACCCTAACCCTAACCCTCACTCTAACCCTAAACCTATCCCTAACCCTCACCCTAACCCTAACCCTCATCCTACCTCACACTCAACCTAACCGTCACCCTAACCCTTACCATCACCGTAAACCAACCCTAACCCTCACACTAAACCTAACCCTCACCCAAACTCTAATGTTACCCCTCACCCTAACTCTTACCCTCAACCTAACCCTAATCCTAATCCTCACCCTATCCTTAACCTTAACCCAAAACTACACCCTAACCCTCACCCTCACCCTAATGCTAACCATAACCCTCAGCCTCACCGTAATCCTCTCCCTAACACTTTACCCTCACCCTAACCCTCACCCTCACCCCAAAACTCACCCTAACACTCACCCAAACCCTAACCCTCACCTTAACCCTAATCCTTATCTTAACCTTGACGCTAACACTCACCCTCAATCTAAACCTCACCCTAACACTTACCCACACCCTTACCCTCACTCTAACCCTAACCCTAAACCTAAAATTGACCCTAACCCTAAACCTCACCCTCACCCTAACCCTCACCCTAAACTTTACCCTCACCCTAACTCTTACCATAAAACTAAACCTAACCCTCACATTAACCCGAACCCTAATCCTCAGCCTAATCCTTATCCTAACCCTAAACCTAGCCCTAAACCTCACCCTAACCCTAACCCTAACCCTTAGCATAACCCTCATCCTAACCATAACCCTAATCCTAACCCTCACCCTAACCCTAACCGGAAACCTAAACCTCACCCTAACCCTAACCTTCAACCTCATCCTCTCGATCACCCTCAGCCTAACCCTAAATCTAACCTAATCCTAAGCCTCACCCTCACCATCACCCTAACTCTAACCCTAAACCTAAACCTAACACTCACCCTCACCCTTACCCTAACCCTAACACTATCCCTAACCCTCAACCTAACCCTAACCCTCACCCTAATCTTAAACCTAACCCTCACCCTCAAACTCACCCTAAGTCTAACGCAAACCCTAACCCTAACCCTCACCCTCACCCTCAACCAAACCCTCACACTCACCCTAAACCTCACCCTAAACCAGACCCTAACCCTGTCCCTACCCCTCACCCTAACCCTAACCCTAACCCTCAACCTAACCCTAAACCTACCCCTAACGCTAACCCTCACCCTAAACTAAGCCTCACCCACACCATAACCCTCACCCTCAACCGAACCCTCACCCTCACCCGCACCCTCATCTTCACCCTAACCCTCACTCTCACTCTAAACATCACCCAAATCCTAACCCTCACCCAAACTCTAAAACAAACCATAATCCAAACCCTCACACTCACCCTAACCCTCACCCTAACCTTTACTCTCACCCTAATCCTTACCCTCACCCTAACCCTAACCATTACCCTCACACTAACCGTAACCCTCACTCTAACCCTAATCCTAAACCTGACCCTAATCTTCACCCTCACCCTGACCCGCAGCATCAGCTTAACCCTAACCCTAATCCTATTCCTAATCCTAACCCTCACAATCACCCTCAACCTAAACCTAACCCTAACACTAATCCTCACCCTCACCCTCACCCTCACCGAACACTCACCCTCACACTAAACATCACCCTAACCCTAACCATCACAATAATCCTAACCTCAGCTTAACCCTCACCCTCAACCTAATCCTCACCCTAACCGTAACACTAATGTAAAGGAAACCTTCACCCTCACACTAACCGTCACATTAACCCTCACCCTAGCCCTAGCCCTATCCCTAAACCTAACCATAACACTTACCCACACCCTATCGCTCACCCTCATCCTCACTCTAACCCTAATCCTAACCCTAATGCTCACCCTACCCCTCTCCCTAATCCTAACTGTAACCCTAACCCTCACCCTCATCCTAACCCTCATGCTCACCCGAAAACTCACCCTCACCCTAAAGGATACTCTCACAATAAACATCACCCTAACCCTAACCCTCAATCTAACCCTAACCCTAACCCTCACCCTCACCCTAAACCTCACCCTAACCTTTACCCTGACCCTAACCCTACCCTAACCCTTAACTTAACCCTCACACTAACCCTAAACCTAACCCTCAACCTAACCCTGATCCTAACCCTAAACTTAAACCTCACCCTCTCCCTAACCCTAACCCTAACCCTCACACTAACCCTAACCCTCACCCTCACCCTCAGGCTAACTCTAATACTAAGCCTAACCCTCACCCTCAACCTAATTCTAACCCTAAACCTAACCCTAACCCTCACCCTCACCCTCAACCTAACCCTAAACTTATACCTAGCACTCACCCTAACGGTAATCCAAAACCTATACCTCACCCTCTCCCTAACCCTAACCATAACCCTCACACTAAACCTCACCCTAACCCTTACCCTCAACATAAACCTAACTCTAACCCTAATCTTCACCCTAAACCTAACATTCCCCCGCACCCTATCCCTAACCCTATTTCTAAACCTAAACCTCACCCTTAAACTCAACCTAACCCTACACCTAACAGTAACCCTCACCCATACCCTCACCCTAACACTCACCCTCACCCTAAACCTCACCCAAACCCTAACCCTACCATTCACCCTCACCCTCAGACTAACCCTAACCCTAATCCAAACCCTCAACCTAACCCTAATGCTACCCATAACCCTCACCCTCACACTAAACCTAAACCTAACACTCAACCTAACCCTAATCCTCACCCACCCCCTGACCCTCACCCTCACTTAACCATCACCCTCATGCTAAACATCACCCAAACCCTAACCCTCACCCTAACCTTAGCCCTAACCCTCATCCTAACCCTAACCCAATACCTAATTCTCAACCTCACCCTATTCCTCACCATAACCCAAATCCTTGGCTAAAATAAACCCTCAACCTAAAACTCACACTAACACTCACCCTCACCTTAGCCATCACCTTAATCCTAACCCTAACACTAAACCTCACCCTCACCCTAAACCTCACTCTAATCCTTACCCTTACCCTAACCCTAACCCTAACCATAACCCTCACAGTAACCATTACCCTCACCCTAACCCTAAACCTAACATTAACCCTAACCCTAACCCTCAGCCTCACCCTCACCCTCACCCTCACTTTCAGCCCAACCCTAACCCTAACCTATTCCCAATCCAAACCCTCACCCTGACACTTACCCTAACCCTCACCCTCACCCTAACCTTCACCCTCACCCTAAACCTTACACTAACCGTAAACCTCACCTTAACCATAACCCTAACCCTTACCCTAACCCTAACGTCATCTTAACCCTAACCCTCACGTAAACAAAAACCTCACGCTCACCCTCAACCTCACCCTCACCCCAACCCTAACCCTAACCCTATGACTCACCCCAACCCTAACCTTCACCCTAACACTAACCCTCACCCTCCACCTCACCTTAATCTTAACCCTAACTCTAATCCTAACCCTCACCCTCACCGTAACCCTCACCCTAACCCTAACCCTCACCCTCACGCTTAGCGTAACCCTAAATCTCACAGTAAACCTAACCCTAACCCTAACCCTTACCCTCACCTTAACCCTCAACCTCACTCTAATCCTCAACCTAACCTTACCTTAACCCTTACATAAACTAAACCCTCACCCTCACCCTCAACCTAGCCCACACCCTAACCCTAACCCTAAACCTAACCCTCACAATAATCCTAACCATAAGACTCAGGATAAAACTTATCCTAACCCTAAACCTAAAACAGAACTTCACCCTAACTAAACCCTAATCCTAAACCTAACCCTAATCCTAACCCTCACACTAACCCTAACACAAACCCTCAGCCTAACAAACTCATCCTAACCCTAACCCTAACATTAACCCTCACCCTAAACCTAATCCTAACCCAAACCCTCACCCTAACCCTAAACCTCACACTCAACCTCACCCTCACCCTCAGCCTAAACCTAGAGCTAACCCTACTACTAACCCTCACAATCACCCTAACTCTAACACTAAACTAAACCCTCACACTCCCCCTCACCCTCACCCTAACCCTCACCCTAACCCTATCCCTCACCCTCACCCCAACCCTCACCCTAACATTTACCCTGACCCTAAACCTAACTCTAACCCTAAACCTAACCCTCACACTAACACTAAGCCTAACCGTGAACCTAACCCTTATCCTAATCCTAAACCTAACCCCAACCCTCACCCTAACCCTAACCCTAACCCTAATTCTTAACCCTCACACTAACCCTAACCCTAAACCTCAGCCTAAGGCTCATCCTAACCCTAACCCTAACACTCACACTCACCCTAAACGTAACCCTAACCCTAACACTTACACTAAACCTAACCCTCACCCTCACCCTCAGTCTAACTCAAATATTAACCCTAATACTAACCCTCACCCTCACCCTAACTCTAACCTTAAACCTTACCCTAACCCTCACCCTCACTCTCACCCTAACCGTAAACCTATCACTAACCCTCACCCTAACCCTAACCCAAACCCTATACCTCACCCTCACCCTCAACCTAACCCTAACACTAACCCTAAGCCTAAGCCTCACACTAAACCTCACCCTAACCCTTACCCTCACCATTAACCTAACTCTAACCCTAATCCTCACCCTAAACCTAACCCTCACCCATACCCTTACCCTGACCCTCACCCCAACACTCACTGACACCATAACACTCTTCCTAACCCTAACCCTAACCCTACCCTTCACCCTAACAATCCTACTAAACCTAACCCTAATCCTAGCCGTCAACCTAAACCTAATCCTAGCCCTAACCCTCACCCTCACACTAACCCTAAATCTAATGATAATACTCAACCTAACACTAATCCTCAACCACACCCTAACTCTTACCCTCACTTGAACCCTGACCCTCACCCGAAAATTCATCCTCACCATAACCCTCACCCTCATGCTAAACATCATCCAAACCATAACCCTCACTCTAACCCTTGCCCTAACCCTCACCCTAAACCTAACCCTCAACCTAACCCTCACCCTCACCCTAATCTTCACCATAACACTAAACCCTGGCTAAAAGAACCCCTCACCCTTACCTTCACACTAACCCTAACCCTCCCACAAGCCCTCACCCTAAATCTAACCCTAACCCTAAACCTCACCCTCACCCTAAACCTCACTCGAACCCTTCCCCTCACCCTAACCCTAACCTTAACCCTAACCATAACCCTCACAGAAACCGTAACCCTCACCCTAACCCTAAACCTAACCTAAACCAAACCCTCACCCTCACCCTCACCATCAACTCCAGTCTAACCCTAACCCTAACCGTATTCCCAATCTTAACCCTCACCCTCGCCCATACCGTAATCCTCACCCTCACCCTAACCCTCACCCTCACCCTAAACATCACCTAACACTAAACCTCAACTTACCTCTAAACCTAACCCTCACCCTAAAACTAACCTCAGATTAACCCTATCCTTGATGTAAATGAAAACCTCACCCTCACCCTCACAATAACCATCGCCCTCACCCTATCCCTCAAAATCACTCTAACCATAACCCTAACGCTCAACGTCACCCTAACCCTCACCCTCAGCCTATTCCTAACACTAAACTTAACCCTAACCCTCACACTCACCCTAACACAAACCCTAACCCTAAACTGCACCCCAACCCTAACCCTCACCCTGACACTTATCCTAATCCTCACCCTCACCCTAATCCTAACCATAACTCTAACCCTAAACCGCACCCTCACCCTAACCCTCACACTAACCCTTACCCTCACCCTCACCCTAACCCTAATCCTAACCCTCACAGTAACCCTACCCCACACCCTAACCCTAACCCTCACCTTAACCCTCAACCTCACCATAATCCTCACCCTAACCTAACCTTAACACTTACCTAAACTAATCCTTCACCCTCATCCTCACCCTAACCCTCACCGTCAGCCTAGCCCACACCCTAACTCTAACGCTAAACCTAACCCTCACACTAACCCTAACCCTAACCCTCAGACTAAACCTTAATCTAAGCCTAAACCTAAAATTAACCTTCACCCTAACCAAACCCTAACCCTAACCCTAACCCTAACCCTCACCCTAAAACTAACCCTAACCCTAACCCTCACCCTAAACCTAAACCTCACCCTAAGCCTCACCCTCACCCTCCGCCTAAACTTAGTGCTAACCCTAATCCTAACCCTTACCCTCAACCTAACTCTAACCCTAAACCAAAATCTCCCCCTCTTTCTCACCCTTAATCTAACCCTCACTCTAACCCTAACCCTCACCCTCAACCTCACCCTCACCCTCAGCCTAACCCCTAGTCCTTAACCTAATCCTAACCCTTAACCTACACCTGAACCTAACCCTAACCCTAACACTAACCCTAACCCTCACCCTCACCCTCACCATAGTCCACACCCTAAACCTAACCCTAAACCTATCCCTCACACTAACCCGTACCCTAACGCTAAGCCTAAACCTAATGCTAACCCTAAACCTAAAACTAACCTTCACCCTAACCAAACCCTAACCCTAACCCTAACCTAAACCTAAACCTCACACTAACCTTAAACTTAACCCTCAGCCTAACGCTCATCCTAACCCTAAACCTAACCCTAACCCTAAACCTCAACCTAACCCTCATCCTAACCCTAACCCTAACACTACCCTAACACTGACGCTCAATTTAACCCTCCCCATAACCCTAACTCTAACCCTAAACCTCACACTCACCCAAACCCTAATCCTAACACTAACCCTAAACCTCACCCTAACTCTCACCCTAACCCTGACCCTCACCCTAAACATCACCCTAACCTTAACCCACACCTTAACCCTAACCCTAACCCTCACTGTAACCCTAACCTCAGCTTAACCCTAACCTGATGTAAACGAAACCCACACCCTCACCCTAATCCTCACCTTAACCCGAAACCTGACATAAACGAAACCCTCACCCTCACCTTCACATTAACCCTCACCCTCACCCTAGCCCTCACCCTTACACGAACACTATCCATCAACCTCACCCTCAGCCTAAACCTAACCCTACCCTAACCCTAAACCTTACCCTCACCCGCACCCTCACTCGCACCCTAACCCTAACAATAACCCTAACCCTCACCCTAACACTAAACCTCAACCTCACCCTAACGCTAATCCTAACCCTAATTCTAATCCTAACCCTCACCCTCACCCTAACCCTAAGCCTAACCCTTACATCAACTTCACCTAACCCTAACCCTAACTCTCACACTAACCCGAACCCTCACCCTAACCGTAACACTAACCCTAAACCTTACCCTCACAATCACCCTAACTCTAACCCTTACCCTCAGCCTAACCCTAACCCTAACAGTAACCCTAACTCTAAAACTAGTCCTCACAATAACCCTAATCCTCAACCACACCTTAACCCGAACCCTCACCCGAACCCTCACCCTAACACTAACCCTAAACCTAACCCTAAACCTCCCACTAAACCTATCCCTCACACTAACTGTATCCCTACCCATCACCCTAAACCTCACCCTAACCGTAAACCTAACCCTAATCCTCACCCTATCCCTAAACCTAACCCTCACCCTCACACTCACCCTAGCCCTCACCCTAACCCTACACCAAACCCTAACCCTCACACTAAACCTAACCCTAACCCTATACCTAACCCTACCCCTCAGCCTAAGACTCACCCTAACCCTAACCCTAACCCTAAACCTAATCCTAGCCCTATCCCTAACCCTAACCCTAACCCTCACCCTCACCCTAGCTCTCACCTTAACCTCACCCTAACCCTATCCCTAACCCTAAACCTCACCCTCAATGTAACCCTCAAGCTAACCCTTACCTACACCCTAATCCTAACCCTGACCCTAACCTTAATCCTAAAATTCACACTAAACCTAACCCACACCCTAACCCTAACCCTACCCCACAGCCTAACCCTCATCCTAAACCTAACCCTAACCCTATCCCTCAACTTAACCCTAACCCTGACATTAACCATAACCCTCAACCTAACCCTAATCCTCACCCTCACCCTCACACTCACCCTAACTCTAACCCGAACCCAAACCATAACCCTCCCCCTACCCCTCACCCTCAACTGAACCCTCACTCTCACCCTAATGCTCACCCTCACCCTAAACCTAACCCTAACCATCACCCTCAATCTCACGCGCATGCTCACCCTAACCATAATCCTCACACTAACCCTCACCCTGACCCTCACCCTAACCCTAACCCAAACACTAAACCTAACCCTCATCCTCACCTTAACCCTAAACCTACCCCTCACCCTAACCCTCACGCTCACCCTAACTCTAACCCTAACCCTAACCCTCCCTCTCACCCGAACCTTCACACTCACCCTCACCCTAAACAGCACCCTAACACTAAACCTAACCATAATCATAACCCTAACGCTCACCCTAACCCTAACCCTCACCTTAACCCTCAACCTCACGCTAATCCTCACCCTAACATAACCTTTACCCTTACCTAAACTAAACCCTCAACCTAACCTTCATCCTCACACTAGCCCACACCCTTACCCTAACGCTAAACATAACCCTCACACTAACCCTAACCCTAACCGTCAGCCTAAACCTTATCCTAACCCTAAACCTAAAACTAACCTTCACCCTAAACAAACCCTAACCCTAACCCTAACCCTAAACCTCACCCTAATCCTAACCCTCAACCTCAACCTTAACCTCACCCTCAGCCTAAACCTAGTCCTAACCTAATCCTAACCCTCAACCTAACCCTTACTCTAACCCTAAACCTAACGCTCACCCTCTGACTCCCACTCACCCTAACCCTCACCCTAACCCTAAACCTCACCCTAAACCTCACCCTCAAATTCAGCCTAATCCTTGTCCTAACCCTCACCCTGTACCTCACCCTCAAATTAACCCTAACCCTAACCCTAACCCTCACCCTCACCCTCACACTCACCTCACCATAACTCTATCCGTCACCCTCAATCTAAACCTGACCCTAACACTTGCCCTCACCCTAACCCTCACCCTAACCATAACCATGAACCTAACAGTCACCCAAATGCTCACCCTAACCCTAACACTAAACCTAACCCTCACCCTCAGTCTAACCCTCACACTAATGCTTACCCTCACACTAAAACTAATCCTCACACTAACCCTAAACCTAACCCTAACCCTAACCCTCAACTTAACCCTCACCTTAATATTAACCCTGACCCTAACTGTCAAACTAACTCTAACACTAAACCTAAACCTCACCCACACCTAACCCTCACCGTCACCCTAACCCTCACCCTAAACCTAACCCTCACCCACACGCTAAACCTCACCCTCACTCTCACCCTCACCCTTACCCTAAACCCAAACCTAACCCTCAGCCTAACCCTAACCCTCACCATAACCCTCAAACTCCCCCTCACCCTAACCCTAATGATAACCCTAACCCTCACCCTAAACCTCCCCCTAAACCTAACCCTAACCCTAACCCTACCTTAAACCTCACCCTCACACTTACCTTCACCCTCACACGAAACCTCACCCTCATCCTAACCCTCACCCTCACCCTAAACATCACCCTAACCCTAACTCTCACCCTAACCCTAAACATAACTCACACCCTCACCCAAACACTAACCCTAAACCTAAGCCTCCCCCTCAAACTCATGCTAACCCTAAACCTCACTCTTACCATAAACCTCACCCTAACCCTTAAACTTACCATAACCCTAACACTAACCATGACACTCACACTAAACCTAACCCTCACCCTCACACTAACCCTAACCCTACCTCTCACCCTAAACCTCAGCCTAACCCTAACCCTCACGCTAACCCTAACCCTAACCCTCACTTTCACCCTAGCCCTCACCCTTACCCTAATCCTAACACTTACCCTAACCCTAACCATAAACCTAACCCTCACCCTCACCCTAACCCTAACCCTAACCCTCATCTTAACCCTCCCCCTAATCCTAAACCTGATCCTAACCATCACCCTAAAGCTAACACTAAACCTAAACCTCACCCTCACCCTAACCGTCACCGTCACCCTAACCCTCTCTCAAACCTGAACCCTCACCTCAACCTAACCTTCACTCTCACCCTAACCATAAACCTAACCCTAATCCTCTCCCTAACCCTCACCCTCACCCTCACCTCACCTAAAGACTAACCCTAAACCTAATCCTAATCCTAACCCTCACTCTCACCATAAACCTAACCCTAACCCTAATCCTAAACCGAACCCTCACCTTCACCATAACCTAACAGTAACCATCACCCTCACACGCACCCTTACCCTAACCCTAACCCTAAGCCTTACCCTAACCCTAACCCTCACCCTAACCCTTACCCTAACCATAACCCTCACCCTCATTCTCACCCTAACCCTAACAATAACCCTATCCCTCACCCTAACCATTATCCTCACACTTACCCTAAACCTAACCCTAAACCTCACACTAACCCTAAACCTCACCCTAACCCTGAACCTACCCCTCACCCTAAACCTCACCCTAATCCTAACCCTAACCCTAACCCACACCGTAAACCTAACCCTAACCCTCACCCTCACCCTAACCCTCACCCACACCCTAATCTGAACCCAAACCCGAACCCTCACAGTCACCCTAACACTCACCTCACCCTGAAAATCACCCTAACCCTAACCCGCACCCTAACCCTAAACATAACCCTCACCCTCACCCCAACCCTAATCCTAACTCTAACACGAAACCTCACCATAACCCTCACCCTCACACTCACACTAACCCTAACCCTCACTCTCATCCTAACCTTCACCCTAACCATTACCCTAACCCTACCCCTCACAATAACACTTACCCTAACCCTAACCCCAACCCTAATCCTCACCCTCACCCTAGCCCTCATCCATACGCTCAACCTAACCTTAACAATCACCCTATCGCTCACCCTCACCCTAACCCTCACCCTAACACTTACCCTCACCCTAACACTAACCCTCACACTAAATCTAACCCTCACCTGAACCATAACCATAATCCTCACCGTATCCCTCATCCTAACCCTAAACATAACCCTCAACTTAAACCTAAACATAAACATTACCCAAACCCTAACCCCCACCCTCACCCTCACCCTCAACCTCAGCCTAACACTAAGCCTAACCCTAATCCTAAACCTAACACTCACCCTCACACTCACACTAATTCTAACCCTAACCATCACCCTAACCATAAACCTATCCCTAACCTACACCCTAACCCTAAACATCACCCTAACCCTAACCCTAACCCTCACACTCACCCTAACCGTAACTCTCAACCTAACTCTCATCTTAACACTAACGCTAACCCTAACTCTCACCCTAACTCTAACCCTCACCCAAACCCTCACCATAAACCTCACCCTAACCCTAACCCTCAAACCCACCCTAAACCTTACCCTAACCCTTGCCCTCAACCTAACTGTAAACCTAACCCTAAGCCTCACACTAACCTTAACTCTAACACTCAGTCTAACCCTCATCCTAAACCTATCCCTAACACTAATCCTAACCCTAACCCTCACCCTCACCCTCACTCTAACCATAACCCTAACCCTAACCCACATGTTAACCCTCACCCTCACTCTCACCCTAAACATAACATTAACAATAAAACTAAGTCTAACCCTAACCATCACCCTCACCCTCACCCTAACCCTAACCCTAACACTAACCCTAAACCTAACCCTAATTCTTATCCTCACCCTAAACCTAACCCTAACCGTCAAACTCACACTCAAACTCACCCTCACCCTAACCCTCACGCTCAGCCTCACCCTCACCCTAACCCTCAACGTCACCCTAAAAATCACCCTAACCCTAACCCTCACCCTAAACTTAACCCTTACCCTAACCATAACCCAAACTCTCACCCTAACCCTAATGCTAATTCTTACCCTCCACCTCAACCTAAACCTCACCGTAAACCTTATCCTCACACTAACCCTAAACCTCACCCTCAGCCTCACCCTCACCCTAACCCTAACCCTAAACCTAAACCTTACTCTAACCCTAACCCTTACCCTAACCCAAACCTAACCCTAATCCTCACCCTAACCGTAACCCTAACACTAACCATCATCCTCACCCTCATCATAAACCTAAGCTTAAATATAACCCTCACCCTAACCCTAACACTTACCGTAACCCTAAACCTACCCCTCAACCTAAACATCACCCTCACCCAAAACCTAACCCTGACCCTCACCCTAAACCTAACTCTAACCCTAATGCTAACCCTAAAACTAACCCTCACCGTAACCCTAACACTTACCCTAAACGTAACCCTAACCCTAACCCAAACGTTAATCTGAACCCTAACCCTCACACTAACCCTCATCCTAAACTTTATCCTCATAGTCACCCTAACTCTAACCCTAACCCTAACCCTCACACAAACCCTAACTCTCTCACTAAACTTAACCCTACCCCTCACTCTAACCCTCACCCTAACCTGTATCCTAACCCTCACCCTCACCCTAACGCTCACCGTCACCCTAACCCTCACCCTAAACTGAACACTAAACAACACCCTAACCCTCACCATCACCCTCACCCTCACCCTCACCCTCACCCTCAACATAACCCTCACCCTAACCCTAACCCTAACCCTCACCCTCACACTAATCCTTAACCTCACCCTAACCCTAACCCTTACCTTGCCCCTAACCCTCACCCTAATCCTAACATTCAGCCTAACCCTAACCCAACCCCTTTCCCTAACACTCATCCTAACCATAACCCTAACCCTCACCCTCACCCTAACCCTAACCCTCAAAAACACCCTAATCCTCATCCTCAACCTGATCCTATCCCTAACCCTAACCCTAATCCTAACCTTCACCCTCACCCTCACCCTCACTCTAACTCTAACACCCAGCCTCACCCTAAACCTAACCCTCATCCTAACCTTAAACCTAAACCTAATGCTAACCCTAAACCTCACGCTCACCCTAAACCTCAACCTAATCCTTACCCTCACCATAATCCTAACCCTAACCCTCACCCTATATATAACCCTAACCCTAATCCACACCCTATCCCTAAACTCAACCCTAATCCTCAACCTAACCCTCACCCTCACCCTAACCCTAATGCTAACACTAACCCTCCCCCTCCCCCTAACACTAACCTCACCCTAACCCTCACTCTAACTCTTACTGACACCCTAACCATCACCCTAACCCTATAAATAAACCTAACCTTCCGCTTACCCACACGCTAACCCTAAAAATAACCCTAATCCTAACCATAACCCGAACCCTCACCATAAATCTAATCCTCACCCTTTCCCTAACCCTGACCCTAACCTTTACCCTCAACAAAAGCCAAACCCTAACCCTAAACCTAACACTCAAACTAACCCTAAGGCTTACCCTCAGCCTAACCCATATACTAAGCCTAAACCTAACAGTAACCCTCACCCTAACCCTAACCCTCTACCTAGCCCTCCCTCTAACACTAATGCTCACCCTAACCCTAACCCTCACACTCACTCTCACCCTAACCCTAAACCTAACCCTCTCACCTTAACCCTAACCCTCACACTGAGCCTAACCCTTACACTAACCCTAACCCTACCTCTCAGACTAACCCTCACCTTAACCCTACCTCTAACCCTCACCCTAAGCCTAAGCATATCACTAACCCTCACACTAACCCTAACCCTAATACTGAACCTAACCCTCACCCTCACCCTCACCATAACACTAACACTCACCCTACTCCTAACCCTAACCGTAGTCCTCACGCTAACACTTACCCTCAAACACACCCTAACCCTAACCCTCAACCTCACCCTAACACTCACCCTAAGCCTTACCCTCACCCTAACTCTAATCCTAACCCTAACCCTCACCCTCACCCTAATGCTAACCCTAACCAGCAGACTCACCCTAACCCTCACCCTAACACTTACCCTCACCCTAACCCTAACCCTTACTCTCAACCTAAACCTCACCCTAACACTTACCCAAACCCTAACACTCACCCTAACCTTAACCTTAAACCTAATCTTAAGGCTAACCCTCACCCTCACCCTAAACCTCACCCTAACACTTACCCACACCCTTACCCTCACCCTAAACCTAACCCTAAACCTAAACTTGACCCTAACCCTCACCCTAACTCTCACCCTAACGTTTACCCTCTCCCTAACTCTTACCCTAACCCTAAACCTAACCCTCACACTAACCCTAACCCTAACCCTCAGCCTAACACTTATCCTAACACTAAACCTAGCCCTAAACCTCACCTTAACCCTAACCCTAACCCTCAGCCTAACACTCATCCTAACCCTAACCCTAATCCTAACCCTCATCCTAAACCTAACCGTAAACCTAAACCTCACCCTAACCCTAACCCTCACCCTCACCCTCCCCATCACCCTCAGCCTAACCCTAATCCTAACCTAATCATAAGTCTCACCCTCACCATCAACCTAACTCTAACCCTAAACCTAACCGTAACACTCACCCTCACCCTTACCCTAATCCTAACACTATCACTAACCCTCAACCTAACACTAACGCTCATCCTAATATTAAACCTAACACTCACCCTCACCCTCACCCTAACTCTAACCCTAAACCTAACCCTAACACTCACCCTCACCCTTACCCTAAGCCCACCCCTCTCCCTACCCCTCACCCTAACCCTAATGCTAACCCTAACTAACCCTCAACCTAACCCTAACCCTATCCCTAACGCTAATCTTCACCCTTACCTAATCCTCACCCACAACCTAACCCTCACCCTCAACCAAACCCTCACCCTCACCCAAACAATCATCCTCACCCTAACCCTCACACAGACTCTAAATGTCACCCAAACACTAACCCTCAACCTAACCCTAACCCACACACTAATCCAAACCCTCACCCTCACCTTTACACTCACCCTAACCCTTACCTCACCCTAACCCTAACCATAACCCTCACAATAACCGTAACCCTCACTCTAACCCTAACCCTAACCCTCACCCTAACCTTCATCCACACCCTGATCATCACACTCAGCTTAACCCTAACCCTAAACCTAACCCTAACCCTAAACACTAAACCTAACCCTAACCCTAATCCTCACCCTCACCCTCACCCTAACCCTAACCCTCACCCTAAACATCACCCTAACCCTAACCCTCACCCTAACCCTAACCCGAACCTTCACCCTGAACCTAAACTCAGCATAATCCTCAACCTAACCCTAACCTTTACCGAACCGAAACCCTTACCCTCACCCTTAGCCTAACCCTCACCCTCACCGAAGACCTCACCCTAACCCTAACCTTAACCCTAACTCTCACCCTCAAACTCCCCTACACCCTCAGCCTTACCCTAACCATAACCCTAATCGCAACACTTACGCTCAACCCCAACCTCACCCTAACCCTAACCCTAACCCTAACAATAACCCTCACCCTAGCCCTGACCCTAACCCTAACCCTCATCCTCGGCCTAACCCTCACTTTTACCCTTACCGTCACCCCCACCCTAACCCTAACCTCACCCTAACCCCCACACTAATTCTAACTCTACCCCTAAACCTCACCCTCACCCTAACCCTAAATCTAACCCATACCCTAACACTAAACCTAAGCCTAACCCTAACCCTCACATTCACCCTCAACGTAAATGTAACCCCAAACCTAACCCTAACCGTAACCCTCACCCTAAACCTAACCCTCAACCTAACAATTACCCTCCCCTAACACTAACCCTAACCCTCACACTAGCCCTCACACTAACCCTAACTCTTAATCTAATCCTAAACCTCACCCTAACCCTAAGCCTAACCCTAACCCTAACCCTCACCATCACGGTATCCCTCATGCTAAACCTAATTCTAACCCTCACCCTCACGCTAACCCTATTCCTCATCCTCACCCTAAATCTCACACTAACCCTAACCCTATTCCTCAATTTAACCCTCACCCTAAACCTAAACCGAACCCTTACCCACACCCTCACCCTAATCCTAACCCTCACCCTTATCTTAACCCTCACCCTCAGCCTAACCCTCACCTTTACACTTACTATCACCCTCAACCTAACGCTCACCCTAAACCTAATCCTCATCCTAACCCTCACGCTAACCATAAACCTAACCATTACCCTAACCCTAATCCTCACCCACACCCTCACCCTCAGCCTAACCCTAAGCCTAAGCGTAACCCTAACCCTAACCCTCACACTCACCTTAACCATAAAGCAAAACCTAACCCTAACCCTAAACCTCAACCTAATCCTCACCCTAATCCTAACCCTTATCCTAACCCTAACCCTGACCCTAACCCTAACCCTAACCTTAACCCTAACATTACACCTATCCCTAATCCTCTACCTAACACTCCCCCTAACCCTAATTGTAACCCTAAAACTCACCCTAGCCCAAATCCTAACCCTAAACCTCAGCCTAACCCTAAAACTCACCCAAACCGTAACTCTAACCCTCATCCTACTCCTAACCCTAAACCTAAACCTCACCGAAACACTAACCCTAGGCTTCACCCTCACCCTAGCCCTCACACTAAGCCTAATCCTAACCCTAATCTTCATCCTAACCCTCACCATAACCCTAACCCTAATCCTCACCCTATCCCTAAACTTAACCTGAACCCTAAATTTCACCCTAACCATACACCTAACCCTCAACCTAACCCTAACCCTCACCCTCACCCTCAGCCTAAACCTGTCTAACCCTAACCCTAACCCTAACCCTCACACTCACCCTAACCTTCACCCTAACCCTAATCTTAACCCTAACCCTAATCCTAACCCTAACCTAACCATTACCCTCACCCTAACCCAAACCCTGACCCTAACACTTACCCTCACCGTAACACTAACCATAACCACAACTCTAACCCTCACACTAATCCTAACCTCACCCTAACACTAAACCTAACCTTCAACCTAACCGTAAACCTTACGCTCAATGTAACCATAACCCTAACCCTAAACCTCACCCTCACCATAACTCTAACCATAACCCTTACCCTCACCTTAAGCCTAACCCTAACATTAATCCTAACATAAACCCTAACCCTAAACCTCACCCTAACCCTAGCCCTCACCCTAACCCTAATCCTACCCCTAACTCTCATCCTAACCCTCCCTCTAAACCTTACCCTAACCCTCACCCTAACGCTAACCCTCACCCTCAACCTCAGCCTCAGCCTAAACCTAAGCCTAAGGGTAACCCTCACCATAACCCTCACACTCACAATCACCGTAACCCTAATTGTAAACCTAACACTGACCCTTACCGTAACCCTCACCCTCAGCCTAACCCTCACCTTTAACCTTACCCTCACACCCTCCCTAACCCTCACCCTAAGCCTAACACTCACCCTAACCCTATCTCTACCCCTAAACGTCACCCTCACCCTAATCCTAACTCTAACCCTAACCCTAACAATAACACTAACCCTAACACTTACCATCACCCTAACCTTAATCCTCACCCCCAACATCACCCTCAGCCTAACCCTAAGCCTCACCCTAACCCTCACACTAACCCTCATACTCACCCTCACCCTAACCCTAATCCTAAACCTAACCCTATGCCTAAACCTCAACCTAACCCTCACCCTCATCCTAACCCTAACCTTAAACCTAACCCTAACCCTCCCCTCAACCTTAACTCTAACCCTAAAACTCACCCTCACCCTAACCCTAACCCTAAACCTCACCCTAACCTTAACACTCAACCTCACCCTCAACCTAACCTTAACTCTAACCCTAACCCAAACAATAACACTAAAACTAACTATAAACATAACCATAACCATAACCCTCACCCTCACCGCAAACTTCAACCTAACCATAACACTAACAGTAACCATAACCCTAACCCTAACCGTAACCCTCTCCCTAACCTTAACACTAACCGTAACAATAAACATCACCCTAACCCTGCCCCTAAACCTAACTCTAACCCAAAACCTCACCCTAAACCTCACCCTAACCCTAACCCTAACACTAACCCAAATCCTAAGCCTAACCCTCACCCTCAAGCTAATCCTAACCCTCACGCTCACCGTAACCCTAACCCTAACACTCACCCTATCCCTAAACTTAACCAGAACCCTAAATCTCACCCTAACCCTACCCCTAACCTTTACCCTAACCCTAACCCTCACCCTCACCCTCACCCTAACCCTTACCCTAATCCTAATCCTAACATTAAGCCTAAACTTCACTTTGACCCTAAACCTCACCATATCCCTAACTCTAACACTAACTCTAACACTAACCCTAACCCTAACCCCCACACTCAGCCTCAACCTAACCCTAACTCTAACCCTAAACCTCACCCTTTCCCTAACACTAAACCTAAACCAAAACCTCACCCTAACCCTAAACCTAAACCTCACCGTCACCCTAGCCTTCGCCCTAACCCTAATCCGAACCCTAACCCTCATCCTAACCCTCACCCTAACACTAACCCTAACCCTCACCCTCACCCTCACCCTAACAATCACCCTAACCCTAACCCACAACCTAACCCTAACCCTCACCCTCCAGGTAACCCTTACCCTAATCCTCACTCTAACCCTAAACTTAACCCGAACCCTAACTCTCACCCTAACCCTAAACCTAACCCTCAACCTAACAATAACCCTCACCCTCACCCTCACCCTCAGCCTAACCCTAAGCCTAACACTAACGCTAACCCTAAACCTCACATTTACCCTAACCCTAACCCTATTCCTAATCCTAAACCTAACCCTAAACCTCACCCTCACCCTAACCCTCACCTAAAGCTTAACCCTCACATTAATCCTAACCCTAACCCTAACACTAAACCTCACCCTAACACTAACCCTAACCATCACTCTAACCCTAAGCCTCACCCTAACACTAACCCTAACTCTCATCCTCACCCTAGACCTCACCATAATCCTAATCCTCATCCTCACCCTAAACCTCACACTAACCCTAAAACTAATCCTCAATCTAACCCTCACCCTCACCCTAAACCAAACCCTATCCCTCCCCCTAACCCTAACCCTAACCCTTAGAGTAACCCTCACCCTCAGGCTAAACCTCACCTTTACCCTTACTGTCCCACCCACCCTAACCCTTACCATCATCCTAACCTTAATCCGTACACCCACCATCAACCTCAGCCTAACCCTAAGCCTAAGCCTAACCCTCACCCTAACCCTCACACTCCCCCTCACCCTAACCCTAATCCTAAACCTAACCCTATCCCTAAACCTCAACCTAACCCTCACCCTCATCCTAACCCTAACCCTAAATCTCACCCTAACCTTCTCTTCAACCCAAACTCTAACCCTAAACCTCACACTCACCCTAACCCTAACCCTAACCCTAACCCTAAACCTCACCCTAAAAATCACCCTAACCCTAACACTCACATTCACCCTCTACCTAAACTTAATTCTAACCATAACCCTAACAATAACACTAACCCTAACCCTAACCCTAACCATAAACCTCACCCTAACCCTAACCCTCATCCTCACCCTCACCCTCAGAATAACCCTAAACCTAACCCTAACAATAATCCTAACCCTAACCCTCACCCTAACCATAACCCTCACCCTAACCCAAACCCTCACCCAAAAAATAACCCTAATCCGAACACTAACCCTCACACTAACCCTAACCCTAACTCTAACCCTAAACCTCAACCTAACCCTCAACCTCACCATAACCCTAACACTAACCCTAACCGTCACCCTCACCCTAACCCTCCCCCTAACCCTATAACTAACGCTAAACCTCACCCTCACAATAACCCTAAAAATATCCCTAAACCTAAAACTCACACTAACCCTAAAACTAACCATCACCCCCACGCTCACACTAGGAGTAACTCTAACCCTAACCCTAAAAATATCACTAACACTAACCCTTACCATCCCCCTAACCCTAATCCTCACCTCCACCCTCACCCTCAGACTAAACCTCAGCCTAAGCCTAACCCTCACCCTAACCCTCACACTCACCCTCACCTGAACCCTAATCCTAAACCTAACCCTATCCCTGAACCTCATGGGAACCCTCATCCTCAACCTAACCCTAAACCTAAACCTCAACCTAACCCTCCCCTAACCCTAACTGTACCCCTAAACCTCACCCTCACGCTTACCCTAATCCTAACATTAACCCTAAACCTCAATCTAAACCTCACCCTAACCCTCCCCTCACCCTAACCCTCAACTTACCCTTAACTCTAACCCTAACCCTAACCCTAACCATAAACCTCACCCTCAGCCTCACCCTCACCACAAACTTAACCCTAACCATACCACTAACAATAACCATAACCCAAACAATAACCCTAACCCTAAACCTCACCCTAACCCTAACACTAACCCTAACCCTAAACCTCACCCTAAACCTGCCCCTAAACCTAATTCTATCCCTAAACCTCACCCTCACCCTAACCCTAACCCTAACCCTAATCCAAAACCTAACCCTAAATCTCACCCTAACCCTAAACCTAACCCTCACCTTAATCCTAAGCCTCACCCTAACACTCAACCTAACCCTAAACTGCACGTTCACGGTAATCCTAAACCTAAACCTCACCCTAAACCTGCCCCTAAACCTAACGCTAACACTAAACCTCACCCTCACCCTAAACCTAACCCTAACCCTAATCCAAAATCTCACCTTAAACCTCACCCTAACCCTAACCCTAACCCTCACAATAATCCTAAGCCTAACCCTAACCTCAACCTAACCCTAACCCTCAGGCTCACCCTAATCCTAAACCTAATCCTCACCCTAACCCTAAACTTAACCTGAAACCTAACTTTCACCCTAACCCTACCCCTATCCTTTACCATAACCCTAAGCCTCACCCTCACCCTCACCCTAATCCTAAGCCTAACCCTCACCCTCAACCTAACCCTAACAATCATGCTCACTGTAACCCTAACCCTCACACTCACCCTAACCCTTACCCTAAACCTAATCCTAACACTAAGCATAACCCTCACCCTCACCCTTATCCTCACTGTAACCCTATCTCTAACACTAACACTAAACCTAACACTCAACCTCAGCCTCACCCTAACCCTAACAATAACCCTTAACCTCACCGTCACCCAATCAGTAACCCTAACCCTAACCCTAAACATCACCCTAACCCTAACCCTAAACCTCACCCTCACCCTAGCCCTCACACTAACCCTAATTCTCACCTTAACCCTCATCCTAACCCTCAACCTAAACCTCACCTTCACCCTAACCCTCACCTTAAGCCTAACCCTAACATTAATGCTAACCCTAAACCTAACACTAAACCTCACCATAACACTAACCCTAACCATCACCCTAACCCTAAACCTCACCCTAACACTAACCCTAAACCTCATCCTCACTCTAGACCTCACCCTAATCCTAACCCGCATCCTCACCCTAAACCTCACACTAACCCTAACTAACCCTCAATCTAACCCTCACCCTCACCCTAAACCTAACAATATCCCTCCCCCTAAACCTAACCCTAACCCTTACGGTAACCCTCACCCTCAGCCTAACCCTCACCTTTACACTTACCCTCACACCCACCCTAACCCTCACCCTAAGCCTAACACTCACCCTAACTCTATATCTACCGCTAAACCTCACCCTCACCCTAATCCTAACTCTAACCCTAACCCTAACAATAACACTAACCCTAACCCTTACCATCACCCTAACATTAATCCTCACCCACATCACCCTCAGCCTAACCCTAAGCTTCACCCTAACCCTCATATTCACCCTCAACCTAACCCTAATCCTAAACCTAACACTATGCCTAAACCTCAACCTAACCCTCACCCTATCCTAACCCAAACCCTAAACCTAACCCTAACCCTCCCCTCAACCTTAACTCTAACCCTAAATCTCACCCTCACCCTAACCCTAACCCTAAACCTAAACAAAAACCTCACCCTACAACTCACTCTAACCCTAACACTCACCCTCACCCTCACCCTCAATGTAACTTTAATTCTAAACCTAACCCTAACAATAACACTAACCCTAACCCTAACCATAACCATAACCATAAACCTCACCCTCAGCCTCACCCTCACCGCAAACTTCACCCTAACCATAACACTAACAATAACCCTAATCCTAACCCTAACCCTAACAATCACCCTAACCTTAACACAAACCCTAACCCTAAACCTCACCCTAACCCTGCCTCTAAACCTAACTCTAACCCAAAACCTCACCCTAAACCTCACCCAAACCCTAAACCTAACCCTCACCCTAATCCTAAATCTAACCCTAACCCTCAACCTAACCCTAACCCTCACGCTCACCATAACCCTAACCCTAACCCTCACCCTAACCCTAAACTTAACCCGAACCCTAAATCTCAAACTAACCCTATCCCTAAACCTTACCCTATCCCTAACCCTCACCCTCACCCTCACCCTCACCCTCATGCTAACCCTTACACTAATCCTAATCCTAACACTAAGCCTAACCCTCATTCTCACCCTAACCCTCACCGTAAACTAACCCTAACCCTAACCCTCACCCTCAGCCTCAACCTAACCCTAACTCTAACCCTAAACCTCACCCTCACCCTATCCGTAACCCTAAACCTAAACCTAAACCTCACCCTAACCCTAACCCTAAACCTCTCCCTCACCCTAGCCCTCACCCTAAACCTAATCCAAACCCTAACCCTCATCCTAACCCTCACCCTAACCCTAACCCTAACCCTCAACCTAAAACTAACCCTCACCCTTACTGTAACACTTACCCTAATCCTCACTCTAACCCTAAACTTAACCCGAACCCTAACTCTCACCCTAACCCTAACCATAACCCTCACTCTAACAATAACCCTCACCCTCACCCTCACCCTCAGCCTAACCCTAAGCCTAACACTAACGCTAAACCTAAACCTCACACTCACCCTAACCCTAACCCTATTCCTAATCCAAACCCTAACCCTAAACCTCACCCTCACCCTAACCCTCACCTTAAGCTTAACCGTCACATTAATCCTAACCCTAACCCTAACACTAAACCTCACCCTAACACTAACCCTAACCCTCATCCTCACCCTAGACCTCACCCTAACCCTAAACCGCATCCTCACCCTAAACCTCACACTAACCCTAACACTAATCCCCAATCTAACCCTAACCCTCACCCTCACCCTAACCCTAACCCTATCCCTCCCCCTGACCCTAAACCTAACCCTTACCGTAACCCTCACCCTCAGCCTAAACCTCACCTTTACCCTTAACGTCACCCCCACTCTAACACTCACCCTAAGCCTAACACTCACCCTAACCCTATCTCTAACCCTAAAACTCACCCTCACCCTAATCCTAACCCTAAAACTAATCCTAACAATTACACTAACCCTAACCCTTACCATCACCCTAACCTTAATCCTCACCCCCACCATCACCCTCAGACAAACCCTAAGCCTAAGCCTAACCCTCACCCTAACCCTCACACTCACCCTCATCCTAACCCTAATCCTAAACCTAACCCTATCCCTAAACCTCAACCTAACCCTCACCCTCATCATAACCCTAAACCTAAACCTCACCCTAACCCTCCCCTCAATCCTAACTCTAACCCTAAACCTCACCCTCACCCTAAACCTAACCCAAACCCTAACCCTAAACCTCCCCCTAAAACTCACCCTAACCCTAACACTCAACCTCACCCACAACCTAACCTTAACTCTAACCCTAACCCTAACCCTAACCATAACCATAACCATGACCCTCACCTACAGCCTCACCCTCACCGCAAACTTCACCCTAAACATTACACTAACAATAACCCTAACCCTAACCCTCACCGTAACAATAACCTCATCCTCACCCTCAGCCTAACCCTAATCCTAACCCTAAACCTCCTCCTAACCCTCACCCTAACCTACCCTAACCATCACCCTAACCCTAATCCTCACCCCAACCTCACACTCAGCTTAACCCTAAGCCTAAGCCTAACTCTAACCCTAACACTCACCCTTACCCTAAACTTCAACCTAACCCTCAACCTTACCCTAACCCTGACACTAACCCTAACCCTAACCCTCAAAGTAACCCTCCCCCTAACCCTATATCTAAAACTAAACCTCGCCCTCACCCTTGTCCTAATCCTAACCCTAACCCTAAACCTGACCCTAACCCTAACACTAATCCTCACCCTCACCCTCAACCTCACACTCACCATAACTCTAAACCTAACCCTAACAATAACACTAATCCTAACCATAACACTAACAATAAGCCTAACCCTAAGCCTAAGCCTAACCCTAAGCCTAACCCTCACCATAACCCTAACCCTAACCCTAAACCAAACCCTAACCATAACCCTCACCCTAACTCTAAGCCTAACCCTAACCCTAACCCTAAGCCTCACACTCACCCTCACCCTAACCGTAATCCTAAACCTAACCCAATCCCTAACCCTAACCCTCAGCCTAGCCCTCACCCTAACCCTAACCTTAACCCTAAACCTCATCCTAAACCTGATACTAACCAAACCCTAACCCTCACCCTAACCCTCACCTTCATGCTCGGCCTAAGCCTAAGCCTAAGACAAAACCTAACCCTAACCCTCACCCTAACAATAACCCTAACACTAACCCTCACCCTAACCCTCACCCTCATGCTCGGCCTAAGCCTAAGCCTAAGCCAAAACCTAACCCTAACCCTCACCCTAACAATAACCCTAACACTAACCCTAACTCTAACCCTAAATCTCACCCTCACTCTAACCCTAAATCTAAACCTAACCATAACCCTAACAATAACCCTAACCCTCACCCTAACCATAATCCTCACCCTAACCCTAAACCTCACCCTAACACTTACCCTCACCCTACCCCTAACCTTAACCCTAACACTAACCCTCACAATAACCCGAACCCTAACCTCACCCTAACCCTAACCCTCACGCTCAAAGTAACCCTAACCCTAACCTTGACCCTCATCCTAACCATAACCCTCACCCTAACCCTAAAACTCACCCTAACACTTACCCTCACCCTAACACTAACCCTAATCCTAACCCTAACAATAACCCACACCCTCACCTTAACCGGAACCCTAACCCTAACAACAACCCTAACCCTAAACCTAACAAAAACCCTAACCCTAACCCTAACCCTCACCCTAATCATTACCCTCACCCTAAACATAACCCTCACCTTAACATTAAGCTTAACCCAAACACTAAGCCTCACACTAACCCTAACAATCACCCTAACCCTAAACCTCACCCTAACACTAACCCTAAACCTCAACCTAACCCTAGCCCTAACCCTAATACTCATCCTCATGTTAAACTTCACACTAACCCTAACACTAATCATCAATCTAACCCTCACCCTCACCCTAACCCTAACCCTAACCCTAACCCTCGACCTAACCCTAACTCTCACCCTTACCGTGACCCTCACCCTCAGCCTAACCCTCACCTTACCCTTACAGTCACCCACAACCTAACCCTCACCCTAAGCCTAAATTCACCCTAACACTAACTCTTCCCCTAAACCTCACCCTAATCCTAACTCTAACCCTAACCCTAACACTAAACCTCACACTAACCCTAAAGCTCACCCTCAACCTCACGCTCAGCTTAAACCTAAGCCTAAGCCAAAACTTTACCCTAACCCTCACCCTCACCCTAGCCCTCACCCTAACACAAATCCTAACTCTAAACCTAATCCTAACCCTCACCCTCACCGTAAACCTTACCCTAACCCTAACCCTCACCCACCATTAAACCTAATCTTATCCCTAAACCTCAACCTAACCCTAACCCTCAACCTCACCGTAACCCTTACACTAACCCACACTCTAACCCTAAACTTAACCTGAATCCTACTCTCACCCTAACCCTAACCCTAACTCTCACCCTAACCCTAACATTAAACCTCACCCTCACCCTAAAACTCACCCTCACCCTAACCCTATCCCGAACCCTAAAACGCACCCTAACCCTATCCTTCACCCTCACCCTCAACCTCACCATAACTCTAGCCCTAACCCTTACAATAACACTAACCCTAACACTAACCCTCACCCTTCCCCTCAACCTCACCCTCACTGCAAACTTAACCCTAACCATAGCACTAACAATAAACCTAACCCTAAGCCTAACCCTAACCCTAACTCTAATTCTCACCCCCACAGACACCCTCAGCCTAACCCTAAGCCTAACCCTAACCCTTACCCTAACCCTCACCATAACCCTAAACCTATCACTAACCCTAACGCTAAACCTAACCTAAATCTAACCCTAATCCTCAGCCTCACCTGCACCCTAACCCAAACTCTAACCCTAACCCTCACCCTAACTCTAAGCCTAATCCTAACCCTAAACCTAAGCCTCACACTCACCCTCACCCTAAACCTAATCCTAAACCTAACCCTATCCCTAACCTTAACCCTCACCCTAACCCTCACCCTAACCCTAATCCTCATCCTAAACCTGACACTAACCATAACCCTAACCCTCACCCTAACCCGCACCCTAATCCTCACCCTCATGCTCGGCCTAAGCCTAAGCCTAAGCCTAACCCTAACCCTCACCCTAACCCTAAACCTCACCCTAACTCTAACCCTAAATATCACACTCACCCTAACCCTAACTCTAAACCTAACCCTAACCCTAACTATAACCCTAACCCTCACCCTAACCATAATCCTCACCCTAACATTAAACATCACACTAACACTTACCCTCACCCTACCAGTAACACTAACCCTAACACTAACCCTCACACTAACCCTAACCCTAAACTCACCCTAACCCTAAACCTAACCCTCAACCTAACCCTAACACTCACGCTCAATGTAACCCTAACCCTCACCCTGACCTTCACCCTAACCATAAACCTCACCCTAACCCTAACCCTCACCCTAACACTTACCCTCAACCTAACACTAACCCTAAAACTAATCCTAACGCTATCCCTAACACTCACCCTCACAGTAACAGTAATCCTAACCATAATCTTAACAAAAACCCTAACATTAACCCTAACCCTCACCCTAACCCTTAACCTCACTCTAAACCAAACCCTCACCCTAACACTTACCCACACCTTAACACTAAACTTAACCTGAACACTAAGACTCACACTAACCCTAACCATCACCCTAACCCTAAATCTCATCCTAACACTAACCCTAAACCTCAACTAAACCCTAGCCCTAACCTTAACCCTAACACTCATACTCACGGTAAACCTCACACTAACCCTAACACTAATCCTCATTCTAACCCACACCCTCACCCTCACCCTAACCCTAACCCTCACCCTAAACCTAAACCTCACCCTTACCATAACCCTCACCCTCAGCCTAACCCTCACCTTACCCTTACTGTCACCCCCAGCCTAACCCTCACCCTAACGCTAACCTTCACCCTAACACTAACTCTACCCCTAAACCTCACCCTCACCCTAATCCTAACGGTAACCCTAAAACTAACACTAAACCTCACAGTAACCCTAACACTAACCCTCTCCCTCAACCTCATGCTCAGCTTAACCCTAAGTCAAACCCTTACTCTAACAATCACCCTCACCCTATCCCTCACCCTAACACAAATCCAACCCTAACTCTCAACCTAACCCTAACCCTCACCCTCACCGTAACTCTTACCCTAACCCTAACCCCTAAACCTCAACCTAACCTAACCCTCAACCTCACCGTAACCCTTACCCTAACCCTCACCCTAACCCTAAACTTAACCCGAATCCTACTCTCACAGTAACCCTAACCATAACTCTCACACTAACCCTAACATTAAACCTCAACCTCATCCTAGCCCTCACCCTAACCCTAATCCTAACCCTAACCCTCATCCTAAACCTCCCCCTAACCCTTAACCTAACCCTTAAACTAACCCTAAACATCACCCTCAACCTCACCATCAGCCTAACCCTGAACCTAACCCTAAACCTAACCCTAAAAGAAAAACTCACCCTCACTTGAACCCTAATCCTAACCCTAAACCTCACCCTCACCCTCAGTGTAAACCTAAGCCAAACCCGAACCCTAACCCTAAGCCTCAAAATCACCCTAAACCTCACCTTAATCCTAATCCTAACTCTAACCCTAACCCTCACCCTCAGCCTCATCTTAACCCTAACTCTAACTCTAAACCTCACCCTAACCCTAACCCTAAACCTGCCCCTCACCCTAGCCCTCACCCTAACCCTAATACTAACCCTAACCCTCATCCTAACCCTCCCCATAACCATAAACCTAACCCTCACCCTAACCCTAACCCTCACCCTCAACCTAACCCTCAGCCTAACGCTAAGCCTAACCCTAACCCTAACCCTAACCCTCACATCCACCCTAACCCTATCCCTAATCCTAATCCTAAACCTAACCCTAAACCTCACCCTCAGCCTAACCCTCACCCTAACCCTAACACTAAAACTAATACTAACCCTAACCCTAACACTCACCCTCAGCCTCACCCAAAACCTAACTCTAACTCTAATCCTCACCCTCACCCTAAACCTAACCCTAACCCTAAACTTCACCCTAACACTAACACTAAAGCTCACCCTCACCCTAGCCTTTACCCTAACCCTAATCCTAACTGTAATCATCATCCTAAAACTTCCCCTAACACTAACCCTCACCCTCAACCTCACCCTAATCCTCACCGTAACCATAACCCTAAAAATAACGCTAACAATAACCCTAACCCTAACCCTAACCCTCACCCTAACCCTAAACCTCACCCTAACACTAACCCTAAACCTAACCCTCAACTTAGCACTCACCCTAACCCTAACCCTCATCCTGACCCTAAACCTCACACTCACCCTAACACTTATCCTCAATCTAACACTCACCCTCACTTTAACCCTAACCCTAACCCTCACCCTAACCCTAACCCTCACCCTTACCATAACCCTCACCCTCAGTCTAAGCTTCACCTTTACCCTTACTGTAACCCCCACCCTAACCCTGACCCTAACCCTAACCCTCACCCTAACCCTAACTCTACCCCTAAACCTCACTCTCACTCTAACCCTAACTCTAACTCTAACCCTAACACTAACCTCACCCTATGCCTAACCCTAACCCTTATCCTCAACCAAACGCTCAGACTAACCCTAAGCCTAAGCCTAACACTTACCTTAACCCGCACCCTCACCCTAAACCTCAACGTAACCCTAATCCTAATCCTAACAATCATCCTAACCCTCACCCTAACACTAACCCTAACCATCACCCTAACTCTAATCCTCAACCCCACCCTCACCCTCAGTCTAACCCTAAACGTAAGCCTAACCCTAACCCTAACCCTCACACTCACCCTCACCCTAACCCTAATCCTAACCCTACCTCTAACACTAACCAGAAAGCTCAACCTAACCCTCACCCTAACCTTAACCCTAAAATTAAACCTAACCCTAACCCTCGACCTAACCCTTCAACTAACCTTAACCTAACCCTAAACCTCACCTTCACCATAACCCTAATCCTAACCCTAAACCTAAACCTCACCCTAACCCTAAACCTATCCCTCACGCTCACCCTCACCCTCACCCTCACCATAACTCTAACCCTAACCCTAACGATAACACTAATCCTAACCCTAAACCTAACCCTAACCCTAACCCTAATGCTAACACTCACCCTCAACCTAACCGTAATCCTAACCCTAACCTTCACCCTCACAGTAACCCTAACCCTCATACTAACTCTCACCCTAAACCTAACCCTAACCTTAAACCTTACCCTAACATTAACCCTAATCCTCACCCTCACCCTATTCCTCAACCTAACCCTAATCGTAACCCTAATCCTCATCCTAACCCTCACCCTAACCCTAATCCTAACCCTCACCATAACCCTAAGCCTAAACCTCACCCTAACCCTAAACTTAACCTGAACCCTAACTCTCAAGCTAACCCTAACCCTAACCGTAAACCCAAAGCTAACCCTCAACCTCTCCCTCATCCTAACCCTAACCCTAACCCTCACCCAACCCTAACTGTACCCCTAAACCTCACCCTTACTCTAACCCTAACTCTAACCCTAACACTAAACCTCACCCTAACCTATCCCTAACCCTTATCCTCAACCAAATGCTCAGCCTAAACCTAAGCCTAAGCCTCACCCTAACCCTAACCCTCACCCTAACACTAAACTTAACCTGAACCCTAAACCGCAACCTAACCCTCACCCTAACATTACCGTAAAATTATTCCTAAACCTACCCCTCGACCTAAGCATCCAACTAACCCTTAACCTAACCCTAAACCTCAACTTCACCCTAATCCTAATCCTAACCCTAAACATAAACCTTACCCTAACCCTAAACCTAACCCTCACCCTCACCCTCACCATAACTCTAACCCAAACCCTAACCGTAACACTAATCCTAACCCTAAACCTAACCCTGACCCTAATGCTAAAACTCACCCTCACCCTAACCCTAACCCTAATCCTAACCCTAACCCTCACCTTAACCCTAACCCTCACCCTAACACTAAACTTAACCTGAACCCTAACTCTCAAGCTAACCCTAACCCTAACCATCAACCTAAAGCTAACCCTCACACTTTCCCTCAGCCTAAGCCTAAGCCTAAGCCTAACCCTAACCCTAAACCTCGAACTCACCCTAACCATTACCCTAATCCAAAAACTAAACCTAAGCCTAAACCTCACCCTAACCCTAACAGTAACCCTAACTCTAACCCTAAATCTTATCCTCACCCTAACCCTAACTCTAAACCTAAGCCTAACCCAAACAATAACCCTAACCCTCACCCTAACCATAATCCTCACCCTAACCCTAAACCTCACACTAACACTAACCCTCGCTGACCACTAACCCTAACCCTAACACTAACCCTCACACTAAGCCTAACCCTAAACTCACCCTAACCCTAACCCTAAACATAACCCTCAACCTAACCCTAACCTAACGATCAATGTAACCCTAAACCTAACCCTGACCTACACCCTGACCATAAACCTCACCCTAAAACTAACCCTCACCTTAACACTTACCCTTGCCCTAACACTAACCCTAACCCTAACACTAACCCTCACACTAACCCTAACCATCACCCTAACCCTAAACCTCACCCTAACACTTACCCTAAACCTAACCCTCACCTTAGCCCTCACCCTAACCCTAACCCTCGTCCTCACCTTAAACCTCACACTAACCCTAACACTTATCCTCAATCTAACCCTCACCCTCACTCTAACACTAACCCTAACCCTCACCCTAACCCTAACCCTCGCCCTTACCATAACCCTCACCCTCAGTTTAAACTACATCTTTACCCTTACCGTAACCCCCACCCAAACCCTGACCCTAACCCTAACCCTCACCCTAAACCTAATTCTACTCCTAAATCTCACCCTCAATCTAACCCTAACCCTAACCCTCACCCTTACCATAAACCTCACCCTCAGTCTAAACTTCACCTTTACCATTACCGTAATCCCGACCCTAATCCTGACCCTAACCCTAACCCTCACCCTAACCATAACTCTACCCCTAAAACTCACCCTCACTCTAACCCTAACCCTAACACTAAACCTCACCCTAACCCTAACCCTAAACCTTATCCTCATCCAAACTCTCAGCCTAACCCTAAGCCTAGGCCTAACACTTACCCTAACACACACCCTCACCCTAGCCCTCACCCTAACCCTAATCCTAATCTTAACCCTCACCCAAACCCTAACCCTAACCATCACCCTAAATCTAATCCTCAGCCCCACCCTCACCTTCAGCCTAACATTAAGCCTAAGCCAAAGCCTAACGCTAACCCTTACACTCACTCTCATCCTAACCCTAATCCTAACACTAATTCTAACACTAACCCTAAACCTCAACCGAACCCTCACCCTATCCTTAACCCTAAAATTAACCCTAAGCCTAACCCTCGACCTAACCCTCCAACTAAGCCTAAACCTAACCCTAAACCTCACCCTCACCCTCAACCTAATCCTAACCCTAAACCTAAACCTCACCCTAACCATCACCCTCACCCTCACCCTCATCCTCACCATAACTCTAACACTAACCCTAAAAATAACACTAATCCTAACCCTAAACCTAACCCTAACCCAAATGCTAACACTCACCCTCACCCTAACCCTAATCCTAACCCTAACCCTCACCCTAAACCTAACCCTCACCCTCACTGTAACCCTAACCCTCATACTAACCCTCACCCTAAAACTAACCCTAACCTTAAACTTTACCCTAACACTAACCCTAATCCTCACCCTCACCCTAGCCCTCAACCTAACCCTAATCGTAACCCTAATCTTCATCCTAACCCTAACCCTAACCCTAATCCTAACACTCACCGTAACCCAAACCCTTACCCTCAACCTAACCCTAACATCACCCTCACCGCAACCCTAACCCTAACCCTCACCCTAACCCTAAACTTAACTTGAACCCTAACTGTCAAGCTAACCCTAACCCTAACCGACAACCTAAAGCTAACCCTCACCCTCTCCCTCATCCTAACCTAAGCCTAAGCCTAACCCTAACCCTAACCCTCACCCTAAACCTAACTCTACCCCTAAACCTCACCCTCACTCTAACCCTAACACTAATCCTAACACTAAACCTCAACCTAACAATAATCCTAACCGTTATCCTCAACCAAATGCTCACCCTAACCCTAAGCCTAAGCCTAAAACTTACCCTAAGCCAGACCCTCACCCTAGCCCTCACCTTAACCCTAATCCTAACCCTAACCCTCATCCTAATCCTCATCCTATCCCTAACCCTAACCATCACCCTAATTGTAATCCTCACCCCCACCCTCACCCTCAGCCTAACCCTAAGGATAAGCCTAAGCCTAACCCTAACCCTCACACTCACCCTCACCCTAACCTTAACCCTAAAACTAACCCTAACCCTACCCCTCGACCTAAGCCTACAACTAACCCTAAACCTAAACCTAAACCTAAACCTCACCCTCACCCTAATCCTAATCCTAACCCTAAACCTAAACCTCACCCTAACCCTAAACCTAATCCTCACCCTCACCCTCACCCTCAACATAACTCTAACCATAACAATAACACTAATCCTAACCCTAAATCTAACCCTAAGCCTAAACCTAATGCTAAAACTCACCCTCACCCTAAACCTAATCCTAACCCTAACCCTCACCCTAACCCTAACCCTCACCCTAACCCTAAACTTAACCTGAACCCTAACTCTCAAGCTAACCCTAACACTAACCATCAACCTAAACTAACCCTCACCCTTTCCCTCAGCCTAAACCTAAGCCTAAGCATAACCCTAACCCTAAACCTCACACTCAACCGTTATCCCAATCCTAAACCTAAACCTAAGCCTAACCCTCACCCTCACCTTAACCCTAACCCTAACACTAACCCTAACGCTAACCCTCAACCTCAGCCTCACCCTTACCCTAACTCTCAACCTCACCCTCATCCTAGCCCTCACCCTAAGCCTAAGCCTAAACCTAAACCTAACCCTAACACACACACTCACCCTCAACCTAACCCTAAACCTAACCCTTACTCTTACCCTCACCCTCACCCTCAGTGTAACCCTAAGCCTTATCCTAACCCTAACCCTAACACTCAAACTCATCCTAACCCTTACCCTAATCCTAATCCTAACCCTAACCCTCACCCTCACCCTCAGCTTCACCTTAAGCCTAACTCTAACCCAAAAACTCACCCTCACCCTAACCCTAACCCTAACCCTAAACCTCACCTTCAACATAGCCCTCACCCTAACCCTAATCCTAAATCTAACAATCATCCTAACCCTCCCCATAATCCTAACCCTAACCCTCACTCTAACCCTAATCCTCACACTCACCCTCACCCTCAGCCAAAACCTAACCCTAACCCTAACCCTAACCCTAATCCCTCACACTCACCCTAACCTTAACCCTAACCCTAATCCTAAACCTAACACTATCCCTAACCTTAAACCTCACCCTAACCCTCACCTTAATCCAAAACCTAACACTAAACCTAACCCTAAACCTGACCCTAAATCTAACCCTAAACCCAAACCTAATCCTCAGCCTCACTTGCACCCTAACCCAAACTCTCACACTAACCCTCACCCTAACTCTAATCCTAATCCTAACCCTAACCCTAAGCCTCACACTCACCCTCACCCTAACCCTAAACCTAAACCTAACCCTATCCCTAACCCTAACCCTCACCCTAACCCTAACACTAGCCCTCACCCTAACCCTAACCCTAAGCCGAAACCTCATCCTTAAACTGACACTAACCATAACCCTAACCCTCACCCTAACCCGCAGCCTAACCCTCACCCACATGCTTGGCCTAAGCCTAAGCCTAAGCCTAAGCCTAAGCCTTAGCCTAACCCTAACTCTAACCCTAAATCTTATCCTCACCCTAACCCTAATTCTAACCCTAAACCTAACCTTAACAATAACCCTAACCCTCACCCTAACCACAATCCTCACCCTAACCCTAAACCTCACACTAACACTTACCCTCACCTACCACTAACCCTAACCCTAACACTAACCCTCACACTAAGCCTAACCCTAAACTCACCCTAACCCTAAACCTAAACCTAACCCTCAACCTAACCCTAACCCTCAGGCTCAATGTAACCCTAACCCTAACCCTGACCCTCACCCTAACCATAACACTCAGCCTCAACCTAACCCTTACCCTAACACTTACCCTCATCCTAACACTAACCCTAATAGTAATCCTAACCCTACCACTAACACTCACCCTTACCCTACCCCTCACCGTAACCCTAAATCTAACACTAAACCTAACCCTAAACCTAACCCTAAATCTAACCCTAAACCTAAACCTAATCCTCAGCCTCACCTGCACCCTAACCCAAACTCTAATCCTAACCCTCACCCTAACTCTAAGCCTAAACTTAACCCTAACCCTAAGCCTCACACTCACCCTCACTCTAACCCTAATCCTAAACCTAACCCTATCCCTAACCCTAACCCTCACCCTAACCCTAACACTAGCCCTCACCCTAACCCTAACCCTAAGCCGAAACCTCATCCTTAAACTGACACTAACCATAACCCTCACCCTCACCCTAACCCGCACCCTAACCCTCACCCTCATGCTTGGCCTAAGCCTAAGCCTAAGCCTAACCCTAACCCTAACACTCACCCTAATCCTAACTCTAACCCTAAATCTTATCCTCACCCTAACCCTAACTCTAACCCTAATCCTAACCCTAACAATAACCCTAACCCTCACCCTAACCATAATCCTCACCCTAACCCTAAACCTCACACTAACACTTACCCTCACCTACCACTAACCCTAACCCTAACACTAACCCTCACACTAAGGCTAACCCTAAACTCACCCTAACGCTAACCCTAAACCTAACCCTCAACTTAAACCTAACCCTCACGCTCAATGTAACCCTAACCCTAACCCTGACCCTCACCCTAACCATAACCCTTACCCTCACCTTAACCCTCACCCTAACACTTACCCTCACCCTAACACTAACCCTAATACTAATCCTAACCCTATCGCTAACACTCACCCTCACAGTAACAGTAACCCAAACCATAATCCTAACAAAAACCCTAAACTTAACCCTAACCCTCACCCTAAACATTACCCTTACCCTAAACCTAACCCTCACCCTAACAATTACCCTCACCTTAACACTAACCGTAACCCGAACACTAAGCCTCACACTAACCCTAACCTTCACCCTAACCCTAAACCTCACCCTAACACTTTCCCTAAACCTCAACCTAACCCTAGCCCTAACCCTAACCCTAACACTCATCCTCATGGTAAACCTCACACTAACCCTAACACTAATCCTCAATCTAACCCACACCCTCACCCTAAAACTAACCCCAACCCTCACTCTAAACCTAAACCTCACCCTTATCGTAACCCTCACCCTCAGCCTAACCCTCACTTTACCCTTACTGAAACCCCCACCCTAACACTCATCCTAACCCTAACCCTCACCCTTACACTAACTCTACCCCTAAACCTCACCCTCATCCTAATCCTAACTGTAACCCTAAAACTAACACTAAACCTCACACTAACCCTAACCCTAACTCTCACCCTAACCCTAACATTAAACCTCAACCTAACCCTAGCCATCACCCTAACCCTAATCCTAACCCTAACCCTCATCCTAAACCTCCCCCTAACCCTTAACTTATCCCTTAAACTAACCCTAAACATCAACCTCAACCTCACCATCAGACTAACCCTGAACCTAACACTAAACCTAACCCTAAAACACACACTCACCCTCACCTGAACCCTAATCCTAAACCTCACCCTCACCATCAGTGTAACCCTAAGCCAAACCAGAACCCTAACCCTAAGGCTAACAATTACCCTAAACCTCACCTTAATCCTAATCCTAACCCTAACCCTAACCCTCAAACTCAGCCTCACATTAACACTAACTCTAACCCTAACCTCACCCTCACCCTAACCCTAAACCTAACCCTAACCCGAAACCTCACCCTAACCCTAACCCTAAACCTGACCCTCACCCTAGCCCTCACCCTAACCCTAATACTAACCCTAACCCTCATCCTAACCCTCCCCATAACCATAAACCTAACCCTCACCCTAACCCTAACCCTCACCCTCAACCTAACCCTCAGCCTAACGCTAAGCCTAACCCTAACCCTAACCCTACCCCTAACCCTCACATTCACCCTACCCCTACCCCTAATCCTAATCCTAATCCTAACCCTAACCCTCACACTCAGCCTAAACCTCACCCTAACCCTAACCCTAAACCTAACACTAACCCAAACCCTAAACCTCACCCTCAGCCTCACCCTAAACCTAACTCTAACTCTAAACCTCACCCTCACCCTAAATCTAACCCTAACCCTAAACTTCACCCTAACGCTAACCCTAAAACTCACCCTCACCCTAGCCCTTACCTAACCCTAATCCTAACCCTAACCCTCATACTAACCCTTCCCCTAACATTAACCCTCAACCTCAACCTCACCCTCACCCACACCGTAATCATAACCGTAACAATAACGCAAACAATAAACCTAAACCTAACCCTAAGCCTCACCCTAACCACAAGCCTCAACCTAAAACTAACCCTCAGCCTAACACTTACCCTCACCCTAACACTAACCCTAACCCTAACACTAACCCTCAAACTAACCCTAACCATCCCCCTAACCCTAAACCTCCCCCTAACACTAACCCTAAACCTAACACTCACCTTAGCCCTCACCCTAACCCTAACACTCATCCTCACCCTAAACCTCAAACTAACCCTAACACTTATGCTCAATCTAACCCTCACCCTCACTCTAACCCTAACCCTAACCCTCACCCTTACCATAACCCTCAACCTCAGTCTAACCTTCACCTTTACCATTACCGTAACCCCCACCCTAATCCTGACCCTAACCCTAACCCTCACCCTATCCCTAACTCTACCCCTAAACCTCACCCTCACTCTAACCCTAACCATAACACTTAACCTCACCCTAAACCTAACCCTAAACCTTATCCTCAACCAAACTCTCAGCCTAACCCTAAGCCTAAAGCTAACACTTACCCTAACACAGACCCTCACCCTAGCCCTCACCCTAACCCTAATCCTAATCATAACCCTCACCCTAACCCTAACCCTAACCATCACCCTAAATCTAATCCTCAGCCCCACTCTCAACTTCAGCCTAACCCTAAGCCTAAACCTAAGCCTAAGCCTAACCCTCACCCTCACCCTCACCCTAACCCTAAACCTAACACTAATTCTAACACTAACCCTAAACCTCAACCTAACCCTCACCCTAACCTTAACCCTAAAATTAACCCTAAGCCTAACCCTCGACCTAACCTCCAACTAACCGTAAACCTAACCCTAAACCTCACCCTCACCCTAACCCTAATCCTAACCCTAAACCTAAACCTCACCCTAACCCTAAACCTAACCCTCACCCTCACCCTCACCCTCACCCTCACCATAAATCTAAACCTAACCCTAACAATAACACTAATCCTAACCCTAAACCTAACCCTAACCCTAACCCTAATGCTAACACTCACCCTCACCCTAACCCTAATCCTAACACTGACCCTCACCCTAACCCTAACCCTCACCCTCACCATAACCCTAACCCTCATACTAACCCTCACCCTAAACCTAACCGTAACCTTAAACCTTACCCTAACACTAACCCTAATCCTCACCCTCACCCTAGCCCACAACCTAACCCTCATCTTAACCCTAATCTTCATCCTAACCCTCACCCTAACTCTAATCCTAACCCTAACCCTAACCCTAATCCTCACCCTCAACCCTACCCTAAACAGCACCCTCACCGTAAGCCGAACCCTAACCCTCACACTAACCCTAAACTTAACCTGAACCCTAACTGTCAAGCTAACCCTAACCCTAACTGTCAACCTAAAGCTAAACCTCACCCTCAACCTCATCCTAACCCTAAGCCTAAGCCTAACCCTAACCCTAACCCTCACCCTAACCCTAACTCTACCCCTAAACCTCATCCTCACTCTAACCCTAACACTAAACCTCACCCTAACCTAACCCTAACCCTTATCCTCAAACAAATGCTCAGCCTAACCGTAAGCCTAAGCCTAACACTTACCCTAACCCACACCCTCACCCTAGCCCTCACCCTAACCCTAATCCTAACCCTAACCCTCATCCTAATTCTCAAACTAACCCTAACCCTAACCATCACCCTAATGCTAATCCTCACCCCCACCCTCACCCTCAGCCTAAACCTAATCCTAACCCTAACTCTAACAGTAACCCTAAACTTCAACCTAACCCTCACCCTAAATTAACCCTAAAATTAACCCTAACCCTAACTCTCGACCTAAGCCTCCAACTAACCCTAAACCTAACCCTAAACCTCACTCTCACCCTAATCCTAATCCTAACACTAAACCTAAACCTCACCCTAACCCTAAACCTAACACTCACCCTCACCCTCACCATAACTCAAACTCTAACCCTAACAATAACACTAACCCTAAACCTAAACCTAACCCTAACCCTAACCCTAATGCTAAAACTCACCCTCACCCTAACCCTAATCCTAACCCTAACCCTCACCCTCACCGTAACCCAAACACTCATCCTAACCCTCACCCTAAACCTACGCCTAACCTTAAACCTTACCCTAACTCTAACCCTAAGCCTCACCCTCACCCTAGCCCTCAACCTAACCCTAATCGTAAACCTAATCCTCATCCTAACCCTCACCCTAACCCTAAACCTAACCCTCACCCTAACCCTAATGCAAACTCTCAACCTAAACCTAAATATCACCCTCACCATAACCCTAACCCTAACCCTACCCCTACCCCTAAACTTAACCTGAAACCTAACTCTCAAGCTAACACTAACCCTAACCGTCAACCTAAAGCTAACCCTCACCCTATCCCTCAGCCTAACCCTAAGCCTAAGCCTAACCCTAACCCTAAACCTCACACTCACCCTAAACATTAACCTAATCCTAAACATAACCCTAAGCCTAACCCTCACACTCTCCTTAACCCTCACCCTAAAACTAACTCTAACACTAACCCTAACCCTAACCCTCAACCTCAGCCTCACCCTTACCCTAACTGTAAAACTAAACCTCACCCTCACCCTAACCCTAAACCTAAACCTCACCCTAACCTTAACCCTAAACCTCACCCTCAGCCTAGGCGTCACCCTAAGTCTAATCCTAACCCTCATCATAACCCTCACCCTAACAATAACCCTACCCCTCACCCAAACCCTAATCCTAACCCTAACCCTCAACCTAACCTTAACCTTCACCCTCCCCTCACCGTAAATCTTACCTAACTCTCACCCCAAACATAAACTTAACCCGAATCCTAACTATCACCCTAAACCTAACCCTAAACCTAACCCTCACCCTAACCCTAACCCTAAACCTCACCCTCACCCTAGACCTCACCCTAACCCTAATCCTAACCCTAACCCTCATCCTAACCCTCCCCCTAACCCTTACCATAATTCTCACCCTCACCCTAACCCTAAACCTAACCCTTACCCTCACCCTCACCCTCACCCTCAGTGTAACCCTAAGCCTAATCCTAACCCTAACCCTAACACTCACACTCACCCTAACCCTTACCCTAATCCTAATCCTAACCCTAACCCTCACCCTCAACATCAGCCTCACCTTAAGCCTAATTCTAAACCTAAAACTCACCCTCACCCTTACCCTAACCCTAACCCTAAAACTCACCCTCACCCTAGCCTTCACCCTAAACCTAATCCTAACTCTAACAATCATCCTAACCATCCCCATAATCCTAAACCTAACCCTCACGCTAACCCTTTTCCTCACACTCAACCTCAACCTCAGCCAAACCCTAAGCCTAACCCTAATACTCACCCTAACCCTAACCCTCACACTCAACCTAACCCTATCCCTAATCCTAATCCTAACCTTAACCCTTACCCTCACCCTCACCCTCAGCCTCACCCAAACCCTAACTCTAACCCTAAACCTCACCCTCACCATAACCCCAAACTTAACCCTAACCCGAAATCTCACCCTAAACCTGAACCTAACCCTAACTCTAACCCTAAACCTCACCCTCACCCTAACCCTAACCCTAACCCTAAAACTTACTGTAACCCTAAACTTCACCCTCACCCTCAACCTCACTGTAACTCTAGCCCTAACCGTAACAATAATACTAAACCTATCCCAAACCCTAACCCTCACCCTCAGCCTCACCCTCACCGCAAACTTAACCCTAAACATAACAATAACATTAACACTAAGCATAAACCTAAACCTAACCCTAACTCTAATCCTCACCCCCAAAATCACCCTCAGCCTAAACATAACCCTAACCCTAACCCTAACACTAACACTAACCCCAACCCTAAACCTAACCCTGAATCTAACCCTAAAACTAACCCTAATCCTCAACCTCACCTGCACCCTAAACCAAAACCTAACCCTCACCCTAACTCTAAGCCTAACACTAACCCTAACCCTAAGCCTCACACTCATCCTCACCCTAACCCTAAACCTAAACCTAACCCTATCCCTAACCCTAACCCTTACCCTAACCCTACCCCTCACCCTCAACCTCACCCTAACCCTAAACTTCATCCTAAACCTGACACTAATCATAACCCTAACCCGCACACTAACCCGAACCCTAACCCTTCCCTAACACTAACATTAACTCTAACCCTAAATCTCACCCTCACCCTCACCCTAATCCTAACTCTAACTGTAATTCTAACCCTAACAATAATCCTAACCCTAACCCTAACCATAATCCTCACCCTAACCCTAACCCTCATCCTAACACTTACCCTCACCATAACCCTAACCCTAACGCTAACAATAACCCTAACCCTCACCCTCACCCTAACCATAACCCTCACCCTAACCCTAAGCTCACCCTAACACTAACCCTAACACTTATCCTCAATCAAACCCTCACCCTCACTCTAAACCTAACCCTAACCCTCACCCTGACCCTAACCCTCAACCTTACATTAACCCTCACCCTCAGTCTAACCCTCACCTTTACCCTTACTGTAACCCCCACCCTAACCCTGACCCTAACCCTAACACTCACCATAACCCTAACTCTACCCCTAAACCTCACCCTCACTCTAACCCTAACTCGAACACTAACAATAACACTAAAACTCACCCTAACACTAACCCTAACCCTTATCCTCAACCAAATCCTCAGCCTAAACCTAAGCCTAAGCCGAACATTTACCCTAACCCACACCCTCACCCTAACCCTAATGCAAATTCTCAACCTAACCCTAAACATCACCCTCACCATACCAATAACCCTAACCCTCACCCTAACCCAAACCCTAACCCTAACCCTCATGTTCCGTCTAAGCCTAAACCTAAGCCTAAGCTTAACCCTAACCCTCACCCTAACACTAACCCTAACACGAAATCTAACACTAACCCTAAATCTCAAAATAACCCTAACCCTAACTCTAAACCTAAACCTAACCCACCATAATCCTCACCCTAACCCTAAACCTCACCCTAAAACTTAACCTCACCCTAACACTAACCCTAACCCTAACACTAACCCTCACATTAACCCTAACCCTAACCTCACCTTAACCCGAACCCTAAGCCTAACCCTCAACCTAAGCCTAACCCTCATGCTCAACATAACCCTAACCCTAAACCTGACCTTCAACCTATCCATAACCCTCACCATAACCCTAACCTTCACCCTAACACTCTCACCCTAACACTAACCCTAATCCTAACCCTAACCCTAAACCTAACCCTCACCCTCACAGTAATTGTAACCCTAACCCTAAACCTAACAAAAACACTAAACCTAACCCTAACCCTCACCCTAACCATTACCCTAACCCTAAACCTAATCCTCACCCTAACACTTACCCTCACCTTAACAATAACCATAACCAGAACACTAAACCTCAAACTAACCCTATCCATCACCCTAACCCTAAACCTCACTCTAACACTAACCCTAAACCTCAGCCTAACCCTAGCCCTAAACCTAACCCTAACACTCATCCTCCCGGTAAACCTCACACTAACCCTAACACTAATCCTCAATCTAACCCTCACCCTCACTCTCATGCTCACCATAACCCTAACACTAACCCTAACCCTCATCCTAAGACTCCCCCTAAACCTGACCCTAATCCTAATCCTAACACTAACCCTAACCCTCACCCTCAGCCTCACCTTAACCCTAACTCTAACCCTAAACCTCACCCTCACCCTACCCCTAAACCTAACCCTAACCCTAAACCTCACCCTAAACATAAACCTAAACCTCACCCTCACCCTAGCCCTCACCATAACTCTAATCCTAACCCTAATCCTCACCCTAAACCTCCCCATAACCCTAACACTATCCCTGACCCAAACCCTAACCCTCACCCTCACCCTAACCCTCAGCCTAACCCTAAGCCTAAGCCTAACCCTAACCCTAACCCTCAGACTCACCCTAACCCTAACCCTAATCCTAATCCTAACCCTAACCCTACCCTCACCCACAGCCTAACCCTCACCCTAACCCTAAACCTAAACCTAACACTAACCCTAACCCTAACCCTCACCCTCAGCCTCACCCTAACCCTAACTCTAACCCTAAACCTCACCCTCACCCTACCCCTAACCCTAAACTAGCCCTAAACTTCACCCTAATGCTAACCCTAAATCTCACGCTAGCCCTTACTCTAAACCTAATCCTAACCCTAACCCTCATCATAACCCTTCCCCTAAACCTAACCCTCACCCTCAACCTCACCCTCAGCCTAACCCTAAGCCTAAATCTAAACCTAACCCTAAAACACAACCTAACCCTCACCCTAAACCTAATCTTATCCCTAACCCTAACCCACCCCATATCTCTCACCCTAACCTTAACCCTAACAATAACCCTAACCCTAACCCTCAACCTAACCCTCACCCTAACCTTTACTCTAACCCTAAACCTCACCCTCACCCTAACCCTAACTCTAACACTAACCCAAAACCTAAACCTCACCCTAACCCTAACCCTAACCCTCACCCTCATTCTCAACCTACCTTAACCCTAAACCTAATCCTAACAATAACGCTAAACCTAATCCTAAACCTCACCCTAACCATAACCCTCACCCTAACCCATACCCTCCCCCTAACACTTACCCTCACCCTAACACTAATCCTAATCCTAACACTAAACCTCACACTAACCCTAACCCTCACCTTAAACCTAAATCTCACCCTAACCCTAACCCCAACCCTCAACCTCACCCTAGCCCTCACCTTAACCCCAATTCTAAAGCTCACCCTCACCCTAACCCTAACCTTAACCCTAAACCCCACCCTAACCCTAAATCTAACCCTCACCCGCACCCTCAACCTCACTGTAAGTATAACCCTAACACAAACAATTACACTAACCTTAACCCGAACCATCACCCTAACCCTAACCAGAACCCACAGTCTCACCCACAGCCTAACCCTAAGCCTAACCCTAAACTTTACCCTAAACCCCACCCTAACCCTAAATCTAACCCTCACCCGCACCCTCAACCTCACTGTAAGTATAACCCTAACACAAACAATTACACTAACCTTAACCCGAACCATCACCCTAACCCTAACCAGAACCCACAGTCTCACCCACAGCCTAACCCTAAACCTAACCCTAAACTTTACCCTAAACCCCACCCTAACCCTAAACTTCACCATGACCCTCAACCTCACAGTAACTCTAACCCTAACACTAACAATAACACTAACCCTAACCCCAAACCTCACCCTCAGCCTCACCCTCACCACAAACTTTACCCTAAACATAACACTAACAATAACCCTAACCCTAAGCCTAACCCTAAACTTAACCCTAATCCTAACCCCCACCCTTACTCTCAGCCTAACCCTAAGCCTAACTCCAAGCCTAACCCTAACCCTAACCCTCACCGTAACCCTAACCCTAACACAAACACTAACCCTAAACCTAGCCCTAAATCTTACCATAAACCTAAACCTAATCCTCAGCCTCACCCTCAAGCTAACCCAAACCCTAACCCTCACCTGAGCTCTAAGTCTAACCCTAACCTTAACCCTAACCCTCACACTCACTCTAACCCTAGCCCTAATCCTAAACCTAACCCTATCCCTAACCCTAACCCTCACCCTAGACTTCACCCAAACCCTAATCCTAACCCTAAACTTCATCCTAACCCTGACCCTAAACCTAAACCTAACCCTCAGCCTAAACCAAAACCTAATCCTCACACTCATGCTCAGCCTAAGCCTAAGCCTAAGCCTAAGCCTAACCCTCTGTAACCCTAACCGTAACCCTAAATCTAACCCTAAATCTCACCCTCATGCGAACCCTAACTCTAACCCTAACCCTAACCCTAAAAATAACCCTAACACTCACCCTAAACATAACCCTCTGCCTAACCCTAACACTCACCCTAACACTTGCCCTCACCCGAACACTAACCCTTACGCTAACACTATCGCTCACACTAACGCGAACCATCACCCTAACCCTAAACTTCACCCTAACACTAACCCTAAACCTCAGCCTCACCCTAGCTCTCACCTTAAGCCTACCCCTCATCCTCACACTGAAACTCACACTAACCCTAACACTAATCCTCAATCTAACCTTCAACCTCACCCTAACCCTAAACCTAACCCTCACCCTAACCCTAAACCTCATCTTTACCTTAACGCTCACACTCAGCCTATCCCTCATCTTTACCCTTACCATCACCCCCACCCTTACCATCACCCTAACCCTAACCCTCACCCTAACCCTCACCCTAAACCTAATTCTAACCCTAAACCTCACCCTCACCCTAACCCTAACTCTAACACTAACCCTAACAGTAAAACTCACCCTAACACTAAACCTAACCCTCACCATCACCCTCACCGTAACCTTAACCCTAACCCTAACCCTAACAATAACGCTAACCCTAACCCTCACCCTAACCATAACCCTCACCCTAACACTTACCCTCACCCTAACACTAACCCTAAACCTAACAATAACACTCACACTAACACTAACCCTCAGCCTAATCCTAAACCTCACCCTAAACCTAACACTAAGTCTAACCCTCACGCTCACCCTAACCCTAACCCTCATCCTCACCCTAAATCTCACACTAACCCTAACCCTAACACTAATCCTCAATCTAACCCTTACCCTAACCCTAACCCTAACCCTAAACCTAACCCTAGAACTCACCTTTATCTTAACCCTCACCCTCAGCCTAAACCTCACCTTTACCCTTACCATCATCCTCACCCTAGCCCTAAAACTCATCCTAACCGTCACCCTAACCTTAAACCTAACCATCACCCTAACCCTAACTCTCACCCTCAATCTCACACTCATCCTAACCCTCACCCTAACCCTAATCCTAAACTTCACCCTTACCCTAGCCCTCAGCCTAACCCTAATCCTAAACGTAATACTCATCCTAACCCTCACCCTAACCCTAAACCTAAACATCACCCTAACCCTAATCCTCACCCCCACCCTCACCCTCAGCCTAACCTTAAGCCTAAGCCTAACCCTAACCCTAACCCTCACACTCACCCTCATGCTAACCCTAATCCTAAAACGAACCCTAAACCTCAAGCTAACCCTCACCCTAACCTTAACCCTAACACTAAACCTAAATCTAACCCTCGACCTAACCCTCCCCCTAAACCTAAATGTAACCCTAAAACTCACCCTAACCCTAACCCAAATCCTAACCCTAACCCTCACCCTAACACTAACCCTCACCCTCACCGTAACCCTAACCCTCATCCTAAACCTAACGCGAACCCTAAACCTCACCCAAAAACTAACCCTAAACCTCACCCTCAGTCTAGTCCTCACCCTAAACCTAATCCTAACCCTAACCCTAATCCTCATCCTAATCCTCACCCTAACCCTAACCCTCACCCTAATCCTAAACCTAAGCCTAAGCCTAACCCTCAACCTAACCATAACCCTCACACTCTACGTAACCATAACCCTAACCCTCAACCTAACCCTAAACATAACTTGAACCCTAACTTTTACCCTAACCCTACCCCTAACACTTACCCTAACCCTAAACGTAACCCTCACTATCACCTTCAGCATAAACCTTACCCTAACCCTAACCCTAACCCTAACCCTCACACTCACTCTAACCCTAACCCTAACCCGAAACCTAACCCTAACCCTAACTCTAAACCTCAACCTCACCCTGGCCCGCACCCTAACCCTAATCCTAACCGGAACCCTCATCCTAATCCTCACCTTAACACTAAACCTAACCCTCACCCTCACCCTCACCGTCACCCTAACCCTTCCCCTAACCCTAACCCTCAACCTAACCCTAACCCTCACCCTCAACATAACCCTTAACCTAACCCTCAACCTAACACTAAACTTAACACGAACTCTAACACTCACCCTAACCCTAAACCTAACTCTCACCCTAACCCTAACCCTAAAACTCACCCTCGCCCTAGCCCTCACCCTAACCTTAATCCTAACCCTAACACTAATCCTAACCCTCCACCTAACCCTTACCCTAACCCTCACCCTAACGCAAACCCTAACCCTCAAGATCACCCTCAGCCTAACCCTAAGCCTAAGCCTAAACCTAACCCTAACACACACACTCACCCTCACCCTAACTGTAATCCTAAACCTAAACTTAACCCTAAATCTAACCCTCAACTTAACCCTCACCCTAACCCTAACTAATGCTAAACCTCACCCTCACCCAAAACCTAACTATAACCCTAATGCAAACACTAAACCTCACCGTAACCCTCACCATAACCCCCACCCTCACCCTCACCATAACCTTAACCCTAAACCTAACCCTAACAATAACCCTAACATTAATCTTAACCCTCAACCTAACCATAATCCTCACTCTAAACCAAACCCAGACCCTAACACTTATCCTAACCCTAACACTAAAACTAACCCCAACACCAACCCTCACACTAACCCTAAACCTAACCTCACCCTAACCCTAACCCTAAAACTAAACCTCAACCTAACCCTAACCCTCACGCTCAATGTAACCCTAACCATAACCATAACCCTCACACTAACCCTAACCCTCATCCTAACACTTATCCTCACCCTAACACTAACCTTAATCCTAATCCTAACACTAACCCTAACCCTCACCCTCACCCTCACCCTCAGCCTAACCCTAATCTTAACGCTAACAATAACCCTAAACCTAACACTAACTCTCACCCTAACCATAACCCTCAGCTCACCCTAACACACTCACCCTAACACTAACCCTAACACATAACCTCACACTAACCCTAACCATCACCCGAAACCTAAACCTCACCCTAACACTAACCCTAAACCTCACCCTCTCCTTAGCCCTCACCATAACCCTAACCCTCATCCTCACCCTAAACCTCACACTAACCCTAACACGTATCCTCAATCTAACCCTCACCCTCTCTCTAACCCTAACCCTAACCCTCACCCTAACCCTAACCCTCACCCTTAACATAACCCTCAACCTCAGTCTACCCTCAACTTTACCCTTACCGTCAAACCCACCATAACCCTCACCCTAACCCTAACCCTCAACCTAACCCTAAATCTACGCCTAAACCTCACTCTCACCCTAACCCTAACTCCAACCCTAACCCTAACACTAAACCTCACCCTAACCCTAACCCTAAACCTTATCCTCAACCAAATGCTCAGCCTAACCCTAAGCCTAAGCCTAACACTTACACTAACCCACACCCTTACCCTAGCCCTCACCCTAACCCTAATCCTAACTCTAACCCTCATCCTAATCCTCATCCTAACCCTAACCCTAACCATCACCCTATCTCTAATCCTCAACCCCACCCTAACCTTCAGCCTAACCCTAAGCCTAACCCTAACCCTCACACTCACACTAACCCTAACCCTAATCCTCGCCCTAACTCTAACACTAACCCTAAACTTCAACCTAACCCTCACCCTAAACTTAACCCTATATCTAACCCTAAACTTAACCCTCAACCTAACCCTCAAACTAACCCTAAACCTAACCCTAAACCTCACCCTCAGACTCACCCTAATCCTAACCCCAAAACTAAACCTCAACCTAACCCTAAACCTAACCCTCACCCTCACCCTCACTCTCACCATAACTCTAACCCTAACACTGACAATAACACTAATCCTAACCCTAAACCTAACCCTAACCCTAACCCTAATGCTAACACTCACCCTCACCCTAACCCTATTCCTAACCCTAACCCTCACCCTCACAGTAACCCTAACCCTCATACTAACTCTCACCCTAAACCTAACCCTAACCTTAAACCTTACCCTAACACTAACCCTAATCCTCACCCTCACTTTAGCCCTCAATCTAACCCTAATTGTAACCCTCACCCTAAACCTAACCCTAACACTCAATCTAACCCTAACCCTCACGCTCACCGTAACCCTTATGCTAACCATCACCCTAACCCTAAACTTAAACTGAACGCTAACTGTCAAGCTAAAGTTAACCCTAACCCTCAACCTAAAGCTAACCCTCACCCTCACCCTCTCCCTCAGCCTAATCCTAAGCCTAAGACTAACCCTAACCCTAACCCTCACAGTCACCCTAACCTTAACCCTAATCCTAACTTTAACCCTAACCCACACCCTCAACCTAACCCTCACCCTAACCCTAACCCAAAAACTAACACTAAACTTAACGCTAATCTTCACCTTCAGCCTCATCCTAACCCTAACTCTAAAGCTAAACCTCACACTCACCATAACCCCAACTCTAACCCTAACCCGAAACCTCATCCTAACCCTAACGCTAACCCTAACTCTAACCCTAAACCTCACCCTCACCCTAACACTAACCCTAACCCTAAAACTCAACTATCCCTAACCTTCACCCTCACCCACAACCTCAACCTAACTCTAGCCCTAACCCTAACAATAACACTAACACTAACCCTAACCCTAACCCTCACCCTCACCCTCAGCCTCACCCTCACCACAAACTTAAGCCTAACCATAACACTAACAATAACCCTAACCCTAAGCCTAACCCTAACCATAACTCTAATCCTCACCCCCACAATCACCCTCAGCCTAACCCTAAGCCTAAGCCTTACCCTAACCCTAAACCTCAAACTCACCCTCACCCTAACCCTAATCCTAACCATAACCATAACTCTAACCCTAAACCTCAACCTAAACCTCACCCTAACCTTAACTCTAACACTATCCATAACCCTAACCCTCGACCTAACCCTCCCCCAACCCTAAATCTAATCCTAAACCTCACCCTCACCATTAGCCTAATCCTAACCCTAGCCCCAAACCTCACCCTAAAGCTAACCCTAACCCTCACCCTCACCCTCACCTTCACCCTCACAGTAACTCTAACCCTAACCCTAACAAAAACACTAATCCTAGCCCTAACCCTAAACCTAACCCTAATACAAACACTCAACCTCATCCTAACCCTAAACCTCACACTCACCCTAGCCTTCACCCTAACCCGAATCCTAACCCTAATCCTCATTCTAACCCTCACCCTAACCCTAACCCTAACCCTCACCCTAACCCTAAACCTAATCCTCACCCTCACCCTTACCCTCAACTTCACTCTAACCCTAACACTAACAATAACCCTATCCCTAAAGCTAACTCTAAATTTCGCACTCACCTTCACCCTTACCATAATCATAACCCTAAACCTAACCCTTACCCTAACCCTCCCCCTAACTCTCACCCTAATACTAACCTTAACCCTAACACTAACCCTAACCCTGACCCTCACCTTAACGCTAACTGTAACCCTAAACTTCACCCTCACCATAAACCTAACTCTAACCCTAACCCAAACCCTAAACCTAACCCTAACAATAACCCTAACCCTAATCCTAACCCTCACCCTAACCATAACCATCACCCTAACCCAAACCCTCACCCTAACACTTACACTCACACTAACATTAACCCTAACCCTAAAACTAACCCTCACACTAACTCTAACCCTAACCCTAACCCTAAACTTGAACGTAACCCTCACCCTCACCCTAATCCTAACACTAACCCTATCCCTAAAGCTCACCCTCCCCCTCCCCCTAACACTATATCTAACCGTAAACCTCACCCTCACCCTCACTCTAAACCTGACCCTAAACCCCACCCTAACCCTAACCCTAACCCTCACCCGCACCCTCTTGCTCACTGTAACTCTAACCCTAACCATAACAATAGCATTAACCCTAACCCTAACTATCACCCTAACCCTAATCCTCACCCCCACCCTCACCCTCAGCCTAACCCTAAGCCTAATCTTAACCCTCACCCTAACCCTAATCCTTCCCCTAACACTAACTCTAACCCTAAACCTCACCCTCACCCTAACCCTAAACCTCACCCTAAACCTCACTCTAACACTAACCCTCACCCTCACCCTCCACCTCAACGTAACTCTAACCCTAATCCTAACAATAACACTAACCCTAACAGTAACACTAACCCTAACCGTAACATTAAACCTAAGGGTAACCATAAACCTCACCCTCAGCCTCATCCTCAGCCTAACCCTAAGCCTAACCCTAACCCTAACCCTCACCATAACCCTAACCCTAACCCTAACCCTATACCTAACCTTAAAACTAAACCTAACCCTGACCCTAAACCTAAGCCTACTCCTCAGCTTCACCCTCACCCTAATGCAAACCCTAATCCGAACCCTTACCCTAACCCTAAGCCTAACACTAACCCTAATCCTAACCTTCAAAGAAACTCTACCCTAACCCTAATCCTAAACCTAACCTTATCCCTAAACCTAACCCTCACTGGAACCCTCACCCTAGCCCTCACCCTAACCCTATTCCTAACCCTAAAGCTCATCTTAACTCTCATCCTAACCCTAACCCTAACACTCACCCTCATGCTCGGCCTAAGCCTAACCCTAAACCTAAACCTCACCAGAACCCTAAAGCTACCAATAACCCGAACTCTAACCCTAAACCTCACTCTCACGCTAACCCTAACTCTAACCTTAACCCTAAACCTCATCCTAACCCTCACCCTCAACCTAACCTGAACCATAACCCTAACCCTACCCCTAACAGTACCCCTAACCCTAACAGTAACCCTCACCCTAACCATAACCCTCACCCTAACACTAATCCTAACCCTCACACTAACTCTCAAACTAACCCTAACCATCACCCTAACCCTAAAACTCACCCTAACCCTAACACTAACCCTCACCCTCACCCAAGCCCTCACCTTAAACCCTAACCCTCATCCTCACCGTAAACCTCACCCTAATCCTAACACTAATCCTCAATCTAACCCTCACCCTACCCCTAACCCTCACCCTAAACCTAACTCTACCCATAAACATCACCCTCACCCTAACCCTAACTCTAACCCTAACCCTAACACTAAACTTCACCCTAACCCTAACACTAACCCTCACACTAACCCTAACCCTCATCCACACTCTCACCCTCAGCCTTACCCTAAGCCTAATCCTAACCCTAAACCTAACCCTCACACTAACCCTAAACCTAACACTAACCCTAACCCTAACCCTCACCTTCAACCTCACCCTCAGCCTAACCCTAAACCGAACCCTAAACCTAACCCTAATACACACACTCACCCTCACCCTAACCCTAATCCTAATGCTAACCCTAACCCTAACCCTCCCCCTAACTCTCACCCTAACCCTAACGCTATCACTAACCCTAACCCTCAAACTAACCCTCATCCTAACCCTACTCTAACCCTAAATCTCACCCTCAACCTAACCCTAATCCTAAACCGCATCCTTACCCTCACCCTCACCCTAACCGTAATTCTAAACCTAACCCTAACAATAACCCTAACCCTTTTCCTAACCCTCACACTAACCATAACCCTCACCCAAAACCAAACCCTCACCCTAACACTTACTCTCACCCTAACACTAACTGTAACCCCAAAACTAACCTTCACCCTAACCCTCCTTCTAACCCTATATCTAACCCTCAACCTGACCCTCACACTCACCCTAACCCTAAACCTAAACCCCACCCTAACCCTAACCCTAGCAATCACCCTCATGTTCAGCCTAAGCCTAAGCATAAGCATAAGCCTAAACCTAACCCTAACCCTCACCATAACCCTAATACTAACACTAACCGTAATTCTAACCCTAAACCTCACAGTCACCCTAACCCTAACTCTAACCTTAACCAGAAACCTGAACCTAAGCCTAAACGTAACCTTCACCCTCACCCTCACCATAACCCTAACCCTAACCCTAACCCTAACAAAAACCCTCATCCTAACCATAACCTTCACCCTAAACCTAACCCTCACCCTAACACCCACCCTCACACTAACCCTAACCATAACCCTAACCCTAAACCTCACCCTAACCCTAACCCTCACACTCAACCTAGCCCTCAACCTAAACCTAAACCTAACCATCATTCTAAACCTAATCCTCATCCCCACCCATACCCTAAGCCTAACCCTAAGCCTAAGCCAAACCCTAATCCTAACCCTCACACTCACCCTCAATGCAAACCTAATCCTAAACCTAACCCTAACCCTAATATTAAACCTCAACCTCAACCTCACCCTAATTCTAACTCTAACCCTAACCCTAAACATCCGCCAAACCCTCCCCCTAACCCTAACTCTAACCCTAAACCTCACCCTCACCCTAACCATAACCCTAATCCTAAACCTCACCCTAACCCTGATCCTAAACCTCACCCTCAACGTTACCCTCAGTGTTACTCTAACCCTAACCTTAACTGTAACACTAACCCTAACCCTAACCCAAACCCTGACCCTCACCGTAACTCTAACGCTAACCAAACCCTCACCCTAACCCTAATCCTAACCCTCAACCTCACCCTAACCCTCACCCTCACTGTAACCTTAACCCTAACCATCAACCTCACCCTAACGCTAACCCTAACCCTCACCCTAACTCTAACCCTCACCCTCACCCTAATGCTAAACCTAAACTTTATCATAACACTCACCCTAACCCTAAAACCCTAACCTTAACCCCCACCCTCACCCTTACACTCAGCCTAAGCCTAAGCCTAAGCCTAAGATTAACGCTGACACTCACACTCACCCTCACCTTAACCCTAACCATAACACTAACCCTAACCCTAACCCTCAGACTAACCCTCACCCTAATGCTAAATCTAACCCTAAACCTCACTCTCACCCTAACCCTAACCCTCACACTCAGCCTCACCCTCCACCTAATATTAAGCCTTACACTAACCCCAACCCTAACACTAACACTAACCCTAACCCTCATCCTACCCCTCACCCCAACCCTAACCCTCACCCTCACCCTCACCTTAGCCCATACCCAAACCCTAAGCCTAAGCCTAACCCTCACCTTAACCCTCACTCTAACCCTAACCCCAACACTCACCCTAACCGTAACCCTCACACTCACCCTCACGCTAACTCTAATCCTAACCCTAACCCTAATGTAACCATCATACTCACCCTCACCTTAACCCTAACACTAATCATAAACCTAACACTAACCCTCACCCCTACACTAAACCTCAGCCTAACCCTAATGCTAACAATAAACCTAACCCTAACCCTAACCCGAAACCACACCCTAACCCTAACTCTAACCCTAACACTAACACTAACCCTAACCCTAACACTAACCCTAATCCTAAACCTCACCCTAAACCTAAACCTCACCCTAATCCTAACCCTAACCCTCAACTTCACCCTAGCCCCACCTAAACCTAACACTCATCCTCACCCTAAATCTCACACTAATGCTAACACTAATCCTCAATCTAACCCTCACCCTCACCCTAACCCTAACCCGAACCCTCACGCTTACAATAACCCTCACCCTCACCCTAACCCTCATCTTTACTATTACTGTCACCCTCATCCTAACTCTCAGCTTAAACCCAACCCTCATCCTAACCCTCACCCTAACCGTAACCCTAACCATCACCCTAACCCTAACTCTCACCCTGACCTTCAGCCTCAGGCTAACCCTAAGCCTAAACCTAAACCTAACCCAAAACCTCACACTCACCCTAGCCCTCACCCTAACACTAATCCTAACCGTAACTCTGAACCTAAATCTAAACCCCAACCTAACCCTCACCCTAACCCTAACCCTCACCCTCACTTTAGTCCTCACCCTAACCCTCAGCTCAAAACTAACCCACACCTTCACCGTAACCTGAACCCTAACACTCACCCTAACCCTACCCCTAACCCTAACCCTAACTCTCACCCTCACCCTCCAACTAACACTAAGCCTAACCCTAAACCCAACCCTAACCCTAACACTAACCCTCACCCTCACTATCACACTAACCCTAATCCTAACCTTAACCCTATCCCTAAACCTCAACCTAACCCTCACCCTCGCCCTAGTGCTAACACTAAACCTAACCCTAACTCTTTCCCTAACCCTCCCCCATCCCTAACTCTAAACCTAAACATCACCAGCACCCTAACCTTAACCCTAACCCTAAACATCACGCTAAACCTCACACTAACCCTAAACCTCACCCTCACTCTCACCCTGACCGTAACTCTAATCCTAACCCAACAATAATGCTAAACCTAACCCTAACCCTAACACTAACACTAACCATAACCCTCAACCTGAGCCTCACCCTCACCCCAAACATAACCCTAACCATAACACTAAAAATAACCCTAAACCTAACCCTAACCCTCACTGTAACCCTAACCCTAACCCTAACCCTAAATCTAACCCTAACCCTAACACTGACCCTAACCATAATCCTCAACCTCACCCTCACCCTAACCCAAACCCTAACCCTAACCCTCAACCTATCCCTAACCCTATTCCTAAACTTAACCCTAAACCTAAACCTAACCCTAACACTAACCCTAAACCTAACCCTAAACCTCATCCTAACCCTCACCCTAAACCTAACCCTAACCCTCACCCTCATGCTCGGCCTAAGCCTAAGCCAAACCTGAACTCTAACCCTCACCCTAACCCTCACCGTAACCCTAACCCTAACACTAACCCTAACTCTAAGCCTAAACCTCACCCTCACCCTAACCCTAACTCTAACCCTAACCCTAAACCTAAACTTCACCCTAACCCTCACCATAACCCTCACCCTCACCCTCACCTTAACCGTAACCCTAACCCTAACGCTAACAATAACCCTAAACCTAAACTTAACCCTTACCCTAAATATAACACTCAACATAACCCTAACCCTCAATCTAACCCTCACCCTCACCCTAACCCTAACCCTAACACTCACCCTAACCCTAATCCTAACACTCACCCAAACCCTCACCCTAACCCTAACCTTGATCCTAGTCCTCACCCTAAAGTTAACCCTAACCATCACTCTAAACCTAACCCTCACCCTCAGCCTCAACCTTCAACTCACACTAACCCTCACCCTCACCCTACCACTCACCCTAATCCTAACCCTCACCCTCACCCGAAACCTCACTCTAACCCTTACCCTCACCCTCACCCTAACCCTAACCATAATCATAACCCTCAGAGTAACCATAACCTTCACCCTAACATAACCCTAACACTAACCCTAACCCTAACCTTCAGCCTCACCCTCACCTTCAGCCTAACCCTAACCCTAACCTTATTCCCAATACTAACCCTCACCCTCACCCTTACCCTAACTCTCACCCTCACCCTAACCTTCACCCTCACCCTAACCTTCACCCTCACCCTAAACATCACCCAAACCATAAACCTCAGCCTAACCCTAAACATAACCCTTACCCTAACCCTAACCTCAACTTAACCCTAACCCTGACATAAACGAAACCCTCACCCTCACCCTCAGACTAACCCTCACTCTCACCCTAGCCCTCACCCTCACCCTAACCCTAACTCTAACCCTCAAACCCACCCTCACCCTCACTCTCAACCTCAGCCTAAAACTAACCCTAAACCTAACCATATCCCTAACCCTCACCCTCACCCTCACCCCAACCCTAAACCTAAACCTAACCCTCACCCCAAACCTAACCTTCACCCTAACACTAACCCTCACCCTAACCCTAACCCTAACTCTAATCCTAACCCTCACCCTCACCATAACCCTCACCCTAACACTTACCCTCACCCTAAGCATAACCCTAAACCTCACAGTAACCCTAACACTCACCCTAACTCTAAACCTCACCTTAAATCTCAACCTCACCCTAATCCTCATCCTAACCTTACCTTAACCCTTACCTAAACTAAACCCTCACCCTAAACCCTAGCCCACACCCTAACCCTAACCCTAAACCCAACCCTCACACTAACCCTGACATTACACTTAAACCTAACCCTAAGCCTAATGCTAACTCTCACCCTAAACGTATCCCTAAACCTAACCCTCACCCTAACCCTAAACTTCAACCTCAACCTCACCCTCAGCCTCAGCCTAAACCTAACCCTCACCCTCATACTAACTCTAACCCTAAACCAAACTCTCCCCCTCCCCCTCCCCCTCACTCTAATTCTCACTCTAACACTAACACTCACCCACAACCTTACCCTCACCCTCAGCATAACCCTACTCCTTACCCTAATCCTAACCCTCAACCTACCCCTGACCCTAACCCTAACCATAACCCTAACCCTCACCCTAACCCTCACCCTCACCATAGTCCACACCCTAACCCTAACCCTAAACCTAACCCTCACACGAACCCTAACCCAAACCCTCACCCTAAACCTCATCCTAACCCTAAACGTAAAACTAACCTTCACACTAACCGAACCCTAACACTAACTATAACCTAACTATAACCCTAACCCACACACTAACCCTAACCCTAACCCTCAGCCTAACGCTCATCCTAACCCTAACCCTAAACCTAAACCTCAACCTAACCCTCATGCTAACCCTAACCCTAACACTAACCCTAAACCTGACCCTCAATTTAACCCTCCCCACAACCCTAACTCTAACCGTAAACCTCACCCTCATATTAACCCTAATCCTAACACTAACCCTAAACCTCACCCTCACTCTCACCCTTAACCTCACCCTAAACATCACCCTAACCTTAACCCACACCCACACCCTAACCCTAACCATCACTCTAACCCTAACCTCAGCTTAATCCTAACCCTGAAGTAAACGAAACCCTCAACCTCACCCTCACCCTAGCCCTCACCCTCACCCTAGACGTCACACTCACCCTAACCCTAACACTAATCATCAACCTCACCCTCACCCTCACCTTCAGCCTAAGCCTAAACCTAACACTCACCCTCACCCTCACCCTCAACCGAATCCTAACCCTAACAATAAGCCTAACCCTCACCCTAACACTAAACCTCAACATCACCCTAACCCTAATCCTAACCCTAACTCTAATCATAACCCTCACCCTCACCCTAACCCTCACACTAACCCTTACCCTCACATTCACCTAACCCTAACCCTAACCCTAAACCTCACACTAACCTGAAACCTCACCTTTAACCTTAACACTAACCCTAACCCTTACCCTCACAATCACCCTAAATCTTACCTTACCCTCACCCTAACCCTAACCGTAACAGTACCCCTAACCCTAAACCTAGTCCTCACACTAACCCTAACCCTCACCCACACCTTAACCCGAGCCCTCACCCGAAACCTCACCCTAAACCTTACCCTAACACTTCCACTAAACCAAACCCTCACCCTAACTATAACCCTACCCATCAGCCTAAACCTCACCCTAACCAGAACCCTAACCCTAATCCTCACCCTATCCCTAAACCTATCCCTAACCCTCACACTCACCCTAACCCTCACCATAACCCTACCCCAAAACCTAACCCTAACCCTAAACCTAATCCTCACCCTATCCCTAACCCTAAACCTAACCCTCACACTCACCCTAGCACTCATCCAAACCTCACCCTATCCCTATCCCTAACCCTAACCTTAAGCCTCACCCTAACCCTAACCCTCAAGCTCACTCACACCCTAACCCTTAACCTCACCCTAACCCTAACCCTAACCCTAAAACTTCCCATCAGCCTAACCCTAACCCTCACCCTCAACCCAACCCTGTGCTAAGACAAATGATCCTTCTCAACCTAAGACTCAGCCAAACACTTACCCTCACCATAATCCTATCCCTCACCCTCTCCCTAATCCTCACCCTACCCCTTCTCCTCACCCTAACCCAAACCCTAACCCTAACCCTAAACTTCACCCTAGCCCTCACCTTAAACCTCATCCTAACCCTAACCCTCACCCTCACCCTAAGCCTAAACCTAATCCTAACACTCACCCTCAAGCTAACTGTCAATATAACCCTTACCCTCACACTAACCCAAAACGTAACCCTAACCCTAACCCTCAACCTAACCCAAACCCTCACCAAAACCCTCACTCTCACATTCACCCTCACACTAAACATCACCCTAACCTTAACCCTCACCCTAACCCTAACCCTAACCCTCTCCCTAACCCTAACCCTCACCTTAAACCTCACCCCCACACTAATCCTCACACTAAACCTAACCCTAAACGTTTCCTAAACAAAAACATCACCCTCACCCTTGCCCTCACCCTAAACCTAACACTAACCTTAACCCTCACCCTCACCCTCACCCTCAGCCTCACCCTAATCTGCACCATAACCCTAACCTTAACCCTAACACTCAACCTAACCCTAACCCTAACCCTAATGCTAACCCTAAACCTCACCCTCAACTTAACCCTGACCCTAACCCTTAACCTTACCCTAACCCTCACTCTCACCCTAAACCTAACCCTTACCCTCACCATAACCCTATCCCTCACCCTCAACCTAGCCCTCACCCTAACACTTACGGTCACCCTAACACTCACCCAACCCTAACCCGAACACCAACCCTCACCCTAACCCCCAACCTAATCTTCACCCTACCGTAAAGCTAACCCTAACCCTCAGTCTCAACCTAACCCTCACCCTAAACCTTATCCTCACACTAACCCAAACCCTAACCGTAACCCTCACAATAAGCCTAACTCTCATCCTAACCCTAACGCTACCTCTCACCCTAAACTTCACCTTAAACCTAACCCTAACCCTAATCCTCAACCTACGCCTAACACTCACACTCACCCTCACCCTAATCCTCACACTAAACCTAACCCTAACCCTAACCCTCACCGTCACCCTCCCACTCAACCTCACCCTCACCCTAACCCTCACCGTCACCCTAAACATCACCCTAACCCTAACCCTCACGCTAACCCTAAACTTAACCTAACCTTAAACCTAACCCTTACCCTAACCCTAACCCTAAGCCTAACCCTAACCCTAACCCTAACGCTAAGCCTAAACCTAACTCTTACCCTAACCCTAACTCTTACCGTAACCCTAACCCCAACCCTAAACCTCACTCTAAACCTTATGCTAATCCTAACCCTCACCCTAATCCTAACCCTAACACTTAACCTCACAATAACCCTAACGTTAATCCTCAGCATCACACTCACCCTAACCCTAACCCTAACCCTAACCCTCACCCTCACCCTCACCCTAACCCTAACCTAACCCTAACACTCACCCTAACCCTAAACCTTATGCTCTCCCTAACCCTACCCCACAACCTAACCCTCACCCTCACCCTAACCCTAACCCTAACCCTCACCCTCACCCTCACCCTAACCCTAACCCTAACCCTAACCCTCACCCTAAACCTAACCCGAAACCTAACCCTATCCCTCACCATCACCATCACCCTCACCCTAATCCTCAACCTCAAACTCACCTTCACCCTAACCCTCAAACTAACCCTAACCTTCACACTAACCCTAACCCTCTCCCTAAACCTAAACCTACACCTGACCCTAACCCTCACCCTAAACCTAACCCTCAACCTAACCCTAATCCTAACCCTCACCGTCACCCTAACCCTCACCCTAAACTTAACACTAGCCCAAACTCGAATCCTGAACCTTACCCGAACCCTCACGCTCACTCTCACCCTAACCCTCACCCTCACCCTAAGCCTCACCCTATCTCTAATCCTAACCCTAATGCTCACCCTAACCCTAACATTCATCCTAACCCTAACCCTCACCCTAATACTCACCCTAACCCTAACCCTAATCCTTACCTAACCAAAACCATCACCCTACCCCTCATTTTCACCCTAATACTCACCCCCACCCTCGCCCTCACCCTAAACATAACATTAACCCTAACCATCACCCTAGCCCTAGCCCGAACTTTAACCCTCACCATCACCCTCACCCTAACACTTACCCTCACCTTCACCCTCACCCTAACACTCACACTAACCCTAAACCTCATGCTAACCCTAACACGAACACTAAACAAAACCCTCATCCTAACCCTCAAACTAAGCCTAAACCTAGCCCTAACCCTCACCCTCACCGTCACCCTAAACCTAACACTAACCCTCACCCACACCCTAATCCTTAATCTCACCCTAACCCTAATCCTTACCCTTAAGCTAACCTTCACCCAAATCCTAACATTCACCCTAACCCTAACCCTACCCCTTACCCTAATCCTCATCCTAACCCAAACCCTAACCCTAACCCTCACCCTAACACTAACCCTAACCCTACCACTAACCCTCAAAAACACCCTAACCCTCACCCTAACCCTAATGCAAACCCAAACCCTAAACCTCACCATAACCCTATCCATCACTCTAACCATAAACTTCATCCTATCCCTGACCCTCACCCTAATCTTCACCCTAACCCTCTTAACCCTTACCTAACCGAAACGCTCACCCTCACCCTCACCCTATCCCTCAACCTCACATTAGACCTCACCATAAACCTTACCCTAAACCTAACAATAACCCTCACACTAACAATCACCTTCACCATAAACCTAGCCCTAAGCCTTACACTCACCCTAAACCTAACCCTAACTCTTACCCTCACACTAACCGTTACCCTCATCCTAACCCTAACCCTCACCCTCACCCTAAACCTCACCCTAATCCTTACCCTCATCCTAACCCTAACCCTACCCCTCACCCTAAACCTCAAGCTCACTCTCAGCCTAACCCTAACTCTAACACTAATCCTAACCCTATCCTCACCCAAACGCTCACCCTCACCCTAACCCTAATCCTAACCCTCAACCTCAACCTCAGCCTCACCCTAAAACTCACCATTACACTAACCCTAACCATAACCCTATTCCTATCACTCAACCTATCCCTAATGCTAACCCTAACCCTCAGCCTCACCCTAACCCTCACACTAACCCTTACCCTCACCCTAACCCTAACCCTCACCCTCATTCTAACCCTCACTCTAACACTTACCCACAACCTAACCCTCACCCTATCACTCACTCTAACCCTAACTCTAACACTAACACCAACCCTAACCCTCACCCTCACCCTCACCCTCAGCCTAACCTAACCCTAACCCTCAACCTCATCCTTACCCTAAGGCTAACCCTATCCCTCACCGTAACCCAAAACACCTCACCAACCCTAATCCTCATCCTAAACCTAACCTTAACCCTAACACTCACATGCAACCTAACCCTCACCCTAACACAAACCCTCACCCTAACCCTATCTCTAACCCTAAACCTCACTTCACCCTAACCATCACCCTAACCGTAAGACTCACCCTCACCTTAACAATCACACTAACCGTAACCCTCACCTTAACCCCAACCCTAACACTCACCCTCACCCTCACCCTCAGCCTAACAAAAACCCTAACCCTAAACCTCACCCTCACCCTCACCCAAACACTTACCCAAACCCTTACCCACACTCTAACCCTCCCCCTATCCCTAATGCTAACCCTAACATTCACCCTCACCCAAACCCTCACCCTAACCTTTACCCTCACCAATCCTCTCCTTATCCCTAACTCTAACCCTAACCCTAACACTCACCCTCACCCTAGACCGCACCCTAACACTAACACTAACCCTAACTATCACCCTCACCCTAACCCTAACACTAACCCTAACACTAACCAAAAGCCTCACCCTAAGCCTCTCAATCACCCTAACCCTAACCCTCACCCTACCCCTCACCCTAAACCTAACCCTAACCATCACCCTTACTCTAACCCTCACTTTAAACCTTACCCTCAACCTAGCCCTAACCCTAACCCTCACTGAAACCCTCACCCTAAACATAACCCTAAACCTAACCCTAACCCTCACCATAACCCTAACCCTAATCCTCAACCTCACCCTAAACCTAACCCTAACCTTACCCTCACCCTAACCATAACCCTAACCCACACAGTAATCCTAACTCTCACCCTAACCCTAACCCTATCCCTCCCTGTAACCCTCACCTAACACTAACCTTAAACCTAAACCTCACCCAAACCGTAACCCTAACTCTCATGTTCACCCTAACCTTCAACCTCACCCTAACCCTCACCCTAAACATCACACTAAACCTAACCCTCACCCTAACCCTAAACCTAACACTCAGCCTAACCCTAACAGTCACCCTAACCCAAAACCTCACCCTAATCCTCAAACTAACCCTAACACTAATCATTACCCTAACCCTAACACTCACCTTCAGCCTCACCCTCAACCTTAACCCTCACCATCACCCTAAACCTAACACTAACCCTAAGCCTCACCCTAATCCTTAACGTCACCCTAACCCTAACCCTTACCATTAACCTAACCGTCACCCTAATCCTAACATTCACCCTAATCCTAACCCTACACCTTATCCTAACCCTCATCCTAACCCTAACTCTAACCCTCACCCTCACCCTAACACTAACCCTAAGCCTACCCCTAACCCTCAAAAACACCCTAACCCTCACCCTAACCCTAATGCAAACCCGAAACCTAAACCTCACCCTAACCCTAACAATAACCCTAAACCTCACACTAACCCTAACCATCACTCTAACCCTAAACTTCATCCTATCCCTGACCCTCACCCTAATCCTCACCCTAACCCTAATCTTAACCCTTACCTAACCGAAACGCTCACCCTCACCCTCAGCCTCACCCTAACCCTCAACCTCACATTAGACCTCACCATAATCCTTACCATAAACCAAACAATAACCCTCACACTAACCCTCACCTTCACCCTAAACCTAACCTAAGCCTTACCCTCATCCTAGCCCTAACCCTAACTCTAACGCTCACACTAACCCTAACCCTCACCCTAACCCTAACCCTAACTCTAACCCTCAAACTAACCCTAACCCTCATCCTAACCATCACTCTAACACTTATCCACAACCTAAACCTAACCCTAACCCTAAACATAAAAATAATCCTAACCCTAACCCTAACCCTCACACTAACACTCACCCTAACCATAACATTAACCCTCCCCCTCACCCTAACCCTCACACTAACCCTAACCATCACCTTAAACGTAAACCAAACCCTCACCCTCACCCTTCAAGCTCACCCTCAGCTTAACCCTAACGATAACACTAATCCTAACCCTAACCCTCACCTACACCCTCACCCTCACCCTAACCATAATCCTAACCCTCAACCTCACACTCAGCCTCACCCTAACCCTCACCCTCACCCTAACACTAACCCTAAACCTATCCCTATCGCTCACCCTAACCCTAATGCTAACCGTAACCCTCACCCTCACCCTAAACCTAATGCTAAACCTAACCCTCAAACTCACCCTAACCCTCACACTAACCCTTACACTCACCCTAACCCTAACCCTCACCGTCATTAAAACCCTCTCTAACACTTACCCACAACCTAACCCTCACCCTAACCCTCACCCTAACCCTAACACTAAAACTAACACCAACCCTAACCTTCACACTCACCCTCACCCTCACCCTCAGCCTAAACTAACCCTATCCCTCACCCTCATCCTAACCCTAATGCTAACCCTAACCCTCATCCTCACCCTAACCCTCTCACCAACCCTAACCCTCATCCTAATCCTAACCCTAACCCTAACCCTCACATGCAACCTAACCCTCACCCTAACACAAACGCTCACCCTAACCATATCCCTAACTCTAACCCTCACTTCACCCTAATCATCACCCTAACCATTATAGTCACCCTCACCCTAACAATCACCCTAACCTTAACCCTCAACATAACCCCAACCCTAACACTCTCCCTCACCCTCACCCCCAGCCTAAAAAAAACCCTAACCCTAAAACTCACCCTCACCCTCACCCTAACCCTAACCCTCACCCTCATCCTAACCCTAACCTTAACCCTCAACCTCACCCTCAGCCTATCCCTAACCCTAACCCTAAAGCTAAACGTAACCCTCACCCTCACCCTAACCCTAACCGTACTCCTCACCCTAACCCTCATCCTAACCCTAACCCAAACCCTAACCCTAAACCTCATCTTCACCTTCAGCCTAACCCTAACCCTCACACTCACCCTAACCCTCAACCTAATCCTAATATTCACAATAACCCTTAACCTCACCCTAATCTTAACCCTAACCCTCACCCTCACCCTAATCCTAATATTAACTCTAACCCTCTGCCTATCACTCAACCTAATCCTAACCCTAACCCTGACCCTAAAGCTCACCTTTACCGTAACCCTCAACCTCAACCTAACCCTCACCTTAACCCTTACCCTCAACCTCACCCTAGCCCTCACACTAACCCTAATACTCACCCTAAACCTAAAGCTAAACCTACCCTGACCCTAACCCTAATGCTCAAACTAACCCTCACCATCACCCTAACCCTCACCCGAACACTTACCCTCACCTTAACTCTAACCCTAAACCTAACCCTACCCCTCACACTAAACCTACATCTCACCCTAACACTAAACCTAACATTCTCCATTCCCCTAACACTAAACCTCACCTTAACCCTTACCCTAACCCTAAACTTAAACCTAATCCTAATCATCACCTTATCCCTAACCCTAACCTAACCCTCACCCTCACCCTAGCCCTCACCATAACCCTCAACCTAACCCCAACCCTCAACCTAATCCTTACACTTACCCTAACCCAAACCCTCACCCTCAACCTAATCCTGACCCTAAACCTAACCATACCACTAAGCAAAACCCGCAGCCTAAATCTTACCCTAATCCTAACACTAATCCGACAACTCACCCTACCCCTCACCCTAACCCTAACCCTAACTCTCACCCTCACACTAATCCTCACCTGAACTCTTACCCTCAACCTAACCCTCACCCTATCCCTATCCCTAACCCTCTCCCTAACACTCACCCTAATCCTAACCCTAACACTATAACCCTCACCCTAACCCTCACCCTAACCCTAACCCTAAACCTAACCTTTACCCTCACCCTAACTCTCACCCTAACCCTTAACCTCAACCTAACTCTAAACCTAACCCTTAACCTAACCCTGACACTAACCCTAACCCTAACCTTAAACCCAACCTTACCCTTTACCCTAAACCTCATACTATCCCTAATTCTAAACCTAACCCTCACCTTAACCTTAATTCTAACCCTAACCCTCACACAAATACTAACCCTCACGCTCACCCTCAGCCTAACCATAACCCTAACCCTAAAGATAAACATAACCCTCACCTTCACCCTAACCCTAACAATATTCCTAACCCTAACCCTCATCCTAACCCTCACCCAAATCCTAACCCTAACCCTCACCCTCAACCTCAGTCTAACCCTAACCCTAAAGCTCACCCTCACCCTAACCCTCAACCTAACCCTAATACTCACAATAACCCTTAACCTCACCCCAATCCTAACCCTAACCCTCACCCTCAACCTAACCCTAACACTCACCCTACCCTTACCCTCACACTAACTCTCATGCTAACACTAACCCTAACCCTAACCCACCCCATAAACCTCAGACTCATCCTAACCCTCAACCAAAACCTAACCCTCAACCTAACCGTCACCATAACCCGAACCCTTACTCTAATCCTCACCCTCACTGTAACCCTCAACATAACCCTTACCCTCACCCTAACCCTAACACTAACACTCACACTAACCCTAACCCTCACCCTAAACCTAACCGTAACCCTCAACATAGCACTCATCCTAAACCTAACCCTAACCATAACCCTCATCTTCACCCTCACCCTCACCCTAACCCTAACCCTAACCCTAACAATAACCCTAACCTAAACCCTAACCCTAACCCTAATCCTAACCCTCACCCTCACCCTAAGGCTAACCCTAAACATAACACTAACACTCACCCTCACCCAAACCCTAACCCTGAAATTCACCCTAAGCCTAACCCTTACCCTAACCCTCACTCTAACCATCACCCTAACACTCACGATTACCCTAACCCTCACTCTCATCCTAACCCTCACCCTAACCCTCACCCTAGCCCTAACCCGAACCCTAACCCCTAGCCTAACCCTATCACTAACTCTCACCATAAACCTCATCCTCACCTTCACCCTATCCCTAACCATAATGCTAACCCTAACCCTAATCCTCACACTAACCCTTAAGCTCACCCTAACCCTAAACCTAACCCTATTCCTCACCCTCACACTAACCTTCACTCTAACCGTAACTCTAACCCTAACATTATCCCAAACTCTAACCATCACCCTAACCCTAACCCTAACCCTCCCCCTCACCCTAACCATAACCCCTACCCTACCCCTAAACCTAACCCTCACTATAACCCTCACCATAACCCTAATCCTAACCCTAAATGATAACCTAAACCTCACCCTCAACCGCACCCAAAACCTAACCCTAACCCTTACACTAACCCTAACCGTAACCCTAACCCTCAACCTTATCTTATCCCTCACCCTCAGCCTAAACGACACCTTTACACTTACCATCATCCTCACCCTAACCCTAAACCTCATCCTAAACCTCACCCTAACCGAAAACCTAACCATCATCCTTACCCTAATCCTCACTCCCACCCTCACCCTCAGCCTATCCCTAAGCCTAAGCCTAAGCGTAACCCTAACCCTCACACTCACCCTCATCATAACACTAATCCTAACCCTAACCCTCACCCTAAACAAAACACTCACCCTAAACCTTACCCTCACACTAACCCTCACGCTAACACTAACCCTAACTCTAACCCACCCCATAAACCTCAGCCTCATCCTAACCCTCAACCAAAACCTAACCCTCAACCTAACCCTCACCATAACCCTTACCCTTACCCTAATCCTCACCCTCACCGTAACCTTCACCATAACCCTTACCCTCACCCTAAACCTAACCGTAACCGTCAACCTAGCACTCATCCTAAACCTTAACCTAACTGTAACCCTCACCTTCACCCTCACCCTCAACCTAACCCTAACCCTAACCCTAAC